>NC_053496.1:96342808-96657450 GCF_905171775.1 Rana temporaria
CTTCGCTCAAGGGTAGACCTCCCAGGTCTTTACACATTCCTGGAGATGGAACCATTTGCGGTCCCCGATTGGCTACAACTGAACCCCAGAACAGTAGATGTTAAGTGACTTTGAATCTTGAGAGGAGGAGGGAGGGGGAAATTGGGGTAGAACTGGACCAACTTTTTGTTTTTTCCTTTTTTTTCTTTTTTTTTGGGTGTCCTCCCCTCCCCCCGCTCTCCTGGGCCTTTTTTTTCCTTGATTTTTCTTTTTTTTTTTTGAGCGAGAGAGCGGGGGAGGGAGGGTATGAAAATGAAATGCCCGGTTTATTATTGATTTAAGATAGAGGAAAGTATATAGATGATATAATTTGAGGAAAGTATATACTTGCCATGTTTGGATAGTCATTTAGACAATTGATATATAGTCATGTCAAATGTGTTTTTTTTTTTTTGGTGGTTATGCTCAAGTCCTGAACTAGGGTTTTTGGGAAGGTAAGGGTAACACATTGGTAATCTCTGGGGTTTGGGGTAAGGTGGGAGGGGGGTATAAGGTATAGTAGTGGGTTTGTTCTGTTTGGGGGTTTTTCTCTTTTTTTTTTCTCTCCTTTTTTTTTTTTTCTGGGGGTCACAGGGAGGGAGGGTCTCAAGGAGGGAGGGTGGGTTGGGGAGACGGGGGGAGGGTGTACTACCGGGTGCACGGGGATGTATCATGATAAAAATGATATATAATAAGGCCTAAACATATGATGTGAAGTCAGGAAAGCAGAAGTGAACTGTTCTCCTTTTATATGCATAATTCTCCTTTTTTTTTTTTTTTTTTTTTTTTGTGTCAATCCTGGTAGAGTGGCAGACCCCCCTTTTTTTCTCTCGATCTTGTTTTCCTGGCATCCTGGGGATCCCCGACCTATACTAAGAAATTAGTAACTTAAATAGTGATATAGGCTCGGAGTAAGTAGTAGGGGTGGGGTGGGGGGGTGGGTGGTCTATTTGCTTGTTTTATTTATTTACTTTTTCTTTTCGTTGTTTGCTATATCTATTTTTTTTTTTTTTTTTTTTTTTTTTTTTAGACACTGAGGTAGTAAGTTGGCAGAGAGGAGTGCATGCTGTCCATGTTTCTCATTATGGGGGGGGGGAATCACTTATTACAACACATAGGATGGGGGAGGGGGGGGTCTGAGCTTGTATGCTCTCCTCTGCCCTCACTCCCACTTTGGGGGTATACAAATAATATTCCTGTTTCTGTTTGGACACTGTTTAATTCAGTTTACCTGGGACCTAGGTTGTAAAGGAAAGCACATGAAGAGCACAGGGACACTAGGGGGGGGGGGGGGAGGGGGCTTTTTAAGGGGTTAGGGATGGTAGTCTATTAGAGAAAGATGGGGAGGGAGGTGGGGGGTAAGATTGGAACTGTAGACTTAGTATGAACCCATCCTGAACTCTTCCTGAACCTATCCTGATGGATTGGTAAATGTAAATGATTCGGATCTATTAGGGGGGGATCTCACGGATGCCAGGATTAAACTATTGGGGGGTTATTAAGGGGTTGGATATTGTGTAATTACAATCAGTATCAACTATTAATACTCCCATTCGAATGTAGGGAGAATAAAGGTTATGTAAGGCCTAAGTATGGGCCAAGGTTAAAGGTTGAATATAAGTTGTGAAGCAGTAATTTGGAGAAACCTAGGGGAAGGGAGTACCCGGGGAGGGAGGGCACTGGGAGGCACAGTATGTGCCCTTTTTTCCTTTTTTTTTTTTTTTTTTTTATTTTTTTACAGGACATTACAGGGCAAAGTTAGTGACTGTTATTAGTACTAGATGTGGTAGTTCTACCTGGAGTTTCTATGGGTTTGGGGAGGCTTCCCCCCTTCACCCCCCTCCCTCCCTTTTTTTTTGGGGGGGATTGAGGGAGAGGGGAGGTGATAGGGGGGAAGGGGAAAAATTCTCTTTTTTTCCCCTCTTTTTATCTATTTTTTTTTATTATTTTTTTTTTTTTTCTCTCTCTCTTTTTCTGTTGTTTTCTCTCAGACTGGAAGGGGTGGATGTATGGAGCGGGGTGGGGACGGGGAGCTCCCTCACTGAGGCGTGCGCAAACAATCTTCCCCTGTTAGGCCAACACTCACAGGGTTTAGGGGGTTAAGAGTGTCCAAAGCTTTGGCTTGGTGGTATCCCTGGGGGGGGGTGGGTATAAGATCTCCTGCCCACGGCTAGGTGATACCAGCTTAGATTAGGGAGGTGGGCCGGGGTTTTTTTTTTTTTTTTTTTTTTTTACTTTTTTATTCTCTTTTTTTTTTTTTTTTTTTTTTTTTTTGTTTGTTTGGGGGTTTCTTTTGGGGTTTTTTTTTTTTTTTTTTTCTCCTCTGCCTGTGTGTCTCCCCCGTGACCCTCACGGCGTGATTCATCCTGGTGTCCTGGTTGCTGGAATACACAGAATCTTGAGGTACCCCTGGTGGGCACTGACCTGGCTTTAGACATGGATCCATTGGTAGTGATATCAATCAACGCCAAGGGTCTAAACATACCTGAAAAGAGGAGGATCTTAATACAGGATTTGAAGAAAAGGGGATGCAATATTGCTCTGGTACAAGAGACCCACTTTAGGACGGGCGGGCCCACCTTTCTTTCAGGTAGACCCTTCCCGTTGGTATACCATGCGACAAATCCAGAGGCTAGAAGAGGAGGAGTGTCTATTTTAATATCTAACAATACTCCATGGTCATTGACAGAATCCTTGGTAGACCCGGGGGGCCAATACTTGGCCCTGAAAGGGAATGTAGGTGGCAAGGTAATAACTCTGGCCACCTTTTATTCCCCTAATACATACCAAGACCGTTTCCTGAGGAAGTTTCTAGATAAACTGGCAGACTTCCAGGAAGGACAGTTGATAATGGGTGGAGATCTGAATATGCCACTCGATCCAAAGCTGGATACATCTTCGGGTGGATCTTCCGTTATGGGGGGGACCCGGAGGAGAGTCCAGCAGATGCTGCAACAGACTCGGTTGACAGATGTATGGAGACTGACGCACCCAGGGGAACGAGACTATTCTTTTTATTCTATTCCGCACAAGAGTTATTCGCGCATAGATTATTATTTTATCCCACATAATCAGCTACACTCTGTAAAAGAGGTTGTAATCGGCGAGATCACGTGGACAGATCATGCACCAATTGTCCTAAAATATACATTGGGAGACTCGTGGTCAGGAGGGACGGGGTCTTGGAGATTGAACGAAAGTCTATTGCAGGAGGAGGTTGTACTAGAGGACGTGCGGAAGGAATTGAGGTGGTATTTTGAGGCTAACATGACCACAAATTGTAATATGGGGGTAGTGTGGGAGGCCCACAAGGCGGTAATAAGGGGGGTTCTAATGAAACACGGGGCAAGGATAAAAAGAGAGAGGGAGCTGAGGGTAACAACTCTTATGACAGAAATTGCAAAGCTGGAGATAAAACATAAGCATAATCCTAACCCTGTGCTGGAACGCGAACTAAGGGCGGCACGTAGACAAATTACAGAATTACTTTTACAGAAGGCCAAATGGGCAATTCAAAACGGCAAAAGGCAGAACTATGAATTTGGTAACAAAAGTGGGAAACAATTGGCCAGTGCATTAAAAGAACAACAGACCAAAACCTACATCCCGATGATTCAGGGTATAGAGGGGGAGAAAATTGTGCTGCCCAGAGAGATAGCAGGGAGGTTTGGGGATTTCTACAGCTCCCTATATAACTTGCAAACAAACCCTCAGGACCAGGCGGAGATGGGTAACTACATAGCAACCTCAGGTATCCCAAGCTTAACACCAGAAACGAGCCAGGAAATGGAAAAACCAATTACAATAGAGGAATTGCAGCAGGTAGTGAAGAAGGGGAAGGGAGGGAAGGCTCCGGGACCGGACGGATATACCACTCAATATTATAGAACTTTTATGCCTGAATTGGGTTTATTTATGGTAGATTTGTTTAATGGCCTAGGGGATATAGGCGCCCTCCATAACGAGTCATTAAAGGCGGTGATAGCGGTGATTCCTAAAGAAGGAAAGGACCCCTCCCAATGTGGAAGTTATAGACCTATTTCGTTGTTGAACGAAGACCTGAAGCTCTTTGCCAAGATCTTGGCTGGGCGGATACAGCAGAACATACCAGGGCTTGTCCACAAAGACCAGGTGGGATTCGTGCAGTTGCGGGAAGCCCGAGACAATACAGTCAAGACTATGAACTTGATCCATCTGGTAGGCACCACCCGAACCCCATGTGTCTTTTTAGGTACGGATGCAGAGAAAGCATTTGACCGGATCAACTGGCAATTTATGTTTGCAGTATTAAGGCACATTGGGTTCGGGAGAAAGATGCTGCAGTGGATCATAAACAACTACACGCAACCAACGGCACAGGTTAGAGTGAATGGTATACTGTCACCACCTTTTAAACTATCAAATGGGACAAGGCAGGGTTGCCCCCTGTCACCACTCTTATTTGCCCTGACGGTTGAACCACTACTGAGCAGGATCCGCCTGAACCCAGGTATCAAGGGGGTGTCTCTGAGAGGTACAGAATATAAAATTTCAGCCTATGCTGATGACATGATGTTTAGTTTGACCAGCCCGAGTGAATCCCTCCCCAATTTGGAACAAGAATTAGGTCTGTACGGCGAATGGTCAAATTTCAAGATTAATTATGATAAATCGGAAGCGATGGGAGTGGCGATCCCGGGGAGAGAATTAAGGATATTGAAATCAAAATTTAAATTTAAATGGTCTGACACTGCCCTTACATACTTGGGAACCCTCATACCGGCGGACCTAACACAAGTTTTTAAGCTTAATTTTCTGCCCTTGTTGTCCAAAATACGGGCCCTCCTGGATGGATGGCATAGGGGGTTTCACTCGTGGCTGGGGAGATCTAGCATCATTAAAATGAGCATATTACCCAAATTTCTGTACCTCTTTCAGACCCTCCCGATAGCAATACCCAGATCTTTCTTCAGGCAGGTACAGGCTCTTATTAATAAGTTTATTTGGGCAAATAAACGCCCAAGAATTAAGGCTCATACTATATCACTGGCCAAACGGGATGGAGGAATTGCTGCCCCGGATATTTTTAGATATTACCAAGCAACATTACTGTGTCGACTTATTGATTGGAGCCGACACACTGGAGAAAAGTTATGGCCGGGGCTAGAGCAGGACCAATGCGGTAGTATCCTACAGCGGGCAGCATGGTGTTACCGGGCTCTCCCAACAGAAATGAAAAGACATCCGCTGATAGGACCTACCTTGCGGGTGGCACACAAGCTATTTGTACGGGGGATACTATCGACGGAGGATTCACCCCTTTTCCCAATTTTGGGAAATCCGCAGTTTGTACCAGGGTCATTGAACGGCCCCTTTAGTAAGCTAATGGAACAGGGGTGGTTCCAAGCATCGCATTTCCTGAGGGAGGGCGCTTGGATTCCCAGGCAGGAAATGGAGAGGATAGACTCCCCTTACCAATTAGACTTTTGGAGATCCCTACAACTGTACCACTTTTTAGACACCTTAAAACCACCAGTTAGGTACTGCCGAACCCTGACAATGTTCGAGAGGTACTGTAGCGGGCAGGGGACCCTACGGCACTCCCTCTCAAGAATTAGTGCGTTACTTAATACTCCATCAGCGGATTCTCAGTTACCCTTCTTTAATAAGTGGGAACGGGAATTAGGAAGACCTTTTACAGAAGATCAAAAAACTAAGATAATAGGGAATATTTTCGAAACATCCATGTGTATAAAGACACAAGAGATGAATTATAAAATCTTGTCTCAGTGGTATCGGACCCCTGAGATTTTGAGTAAATGTTTTCCAGACATGACAGACAGATGTTGGAGGTGTGGGCGGGAAGGAGGAACCCTCATGCATATTTTTTGGGCTTGTCCTAAGATTCTAGGATACTGGAGTAGGGTCCGGGAAATTACACAAAGATTTTGTAAGGAACAACTACCAACTTAATGGTCTTTTTTCATACTTCAGGATGTGGAAATATCAGTGAGGCGCTACAGGAAAACAGTGGTGTGCCATCTCCTGAACGCAGCCCGGGCTTGCATTCCAGGGCTGTGGAAACAGACAAGGGCCCCATCTATTAAGATGTGGCTTAATAGAGTGGAAAACTTGAACAGAATGGAGGACCTAGTATGGACCTCAAGGCAGAAGCGGAGGGTCTACTTGGAAACGTGGGCGGAATGGAACATATTCAGATATTCGGAGGAGGGGAAAGCCTTGATGGATGTAGACTGAAGGTGGGATGACTGCTGCGGGGTCCGGGGGGAGAGGCAGGCAGGGGCGTTGCTTTTTTTTTTTTTTTTTCTCTTTCTTTTTTTCTTTTTTGGGGGGTTTAATGGGTATTGGGGAGGGGTTAGGGACGGGGGGGGGGGGTTAAGTAAAGTAAACAAGGAGATACAGGGGAAATGTCCCAATCATGGCGGGATTTTGGCTTCCCGCATGAAGGGGACAGAACCGAAACGGGATATTAAAGGTACTGTCAGGGTGAGAGCCCTGACTTTTGAGGAGTGAGGGAGGGGAAAGAAACAGGGATCAGAAAATTTAAAAGGTAATTTGTTTTTCCTCCCCCTGGTTATAAATGAAGATTAATTAGATGGGGAAATGGTTTTTTCTTTTGAAATGTTTGTTTTCTTTGTATGGGTAATTAAATTGATATTACTGTTATATATGATCAAAGGGGGTTAAACTGGAAGAATACCCTTCGGGTTTGGTTTCTTTTTCCTTTTTCTTTTCTTTGGATTGTACTCGTGAATCTCTGTTTTCCTTGTTGTTTAAAATCAAATAAAAGATGATTAAAAGAATAATGTGCAAATGTGGTTAGTTAATACATCTGAGTAAGTAAATCTGGCACTAGAAGTGCACTATTTTTGGAGAGAACCTGGAAGACAGAAAAATAGAGAAAAAGCAGTAATGACAAACAACTGTATAAAGTCCAATGGTCTAATTATTTATTAGTTGTGAGAATATTCCTTTCTTTGGGGGCCGAATTAGAAAGAAATATGATCTGGCATAGCAATGGCCCCCCGACCCATGAAGTACTCAACATATTTGTCGCGTACCTCACGAGCAGATTGGGGGGCCAAGCCAGCGCGACCAGTGTCCAGGCCAGGAATGTTCTCTGAGGGTAGTCCTGCCTCAGAGCCCATGGAGGCTAGGTACGTCTGGGAGTGCCTGCGTAGAAAATTGTGCAAAATGCAGCAGGCAAATATAATGGTGTTCAATTTATATTCCGCCAAATGTATCGATGTCAGGAACAGGCGGAACCGGTTGCTGAGGATCCCAAAGGCATTCTCGACTACCCTCCGAGCCCTGGACAACCGAAAATTGAACACACTCCTCTCTGAGGTGAGGGTCCTCTGGGGAAAAGGCCGCATTAGGTGAGGTCCAAGGCCGAAAGCCTCGTCCGCTAGGAACACAAACGGAAGTCCTTCCACATTATCTTCATCTGGTGGCAATGCCAGACCACCAGTTTGGAGACGATCATAGAAATCAGTCCGTGCGAACACTCCCCCATCTGACATCCGGCCGTTCTTCCCCACGTCCACATATAGAAACTCATACTGTGCCGACACCACCGCCATCAACACAATACTATGATAACCCTTGTAATTATAATAGTAGGACCCCGAGTGGGGTGGGGGCACAATGCGGACGTGTTTCCCATCTATTGCTCCACCGCAGTTAGGAAAATCCCACCGCTCGGCAAATTGGGAAGCCACAGACTGCCATTCCTGTGGTGTGGAGGGTAGCTGTGGGGACAAACAAAAAAAGAGATTTAGTACTTTGGCACATAAACATTGCAAACATAATCATACAAGCATCCTTGTGCAACTTTACATTTTTAAAATAGCATTTGCAAATTATGAAGGGAGAATTTCGGGGCACAAATAGATAGGCCCACTTAATTAATAAGAGACTCCACAGCCCTCTGATGGGGACAAAAACACTTTGAAGGGGGGGTGGGGGGTGTTTAAACTGTTTTTAGAAAACAAAAAACAAAAAAAAAGTGGCATGGTGGGGGTTGGCCCGAAGATAGCATGCTGGACAGGTTAATATTGGGTAAGATCAAAATATGCAGGTAGGCCAAAATAAAAAGAACATGTAAAAGCTGATATCAACATGCATAGGGAGAAAAGGGAACGTTAGTTAAACACACAGCATATCTGGGAAATAAAATAAAAAGTTAGTTTGCCACATTATTAAAGACACATTGTGAGGTTAAAATGAGGAAACTTACCTTCATATACTCCTCGTGCATAACTTTAATGATGGCAGCACACGTGTCCGGTATGATGACCCCAAGCGCCTGCGGAGAGATGCCTGTCGAGAACTTGAGGTCCTGCAGGCTCCTCCCAGTCGCCAGGTACCGCAACGTGGCAATAAGCCTCTGCTCGGCCGTGATGGCTTGGCGCATCACAGTGTCCTGCCTCGTGATATAGGGGGACAGAAGTTCCAGCAGACTGTTGAATACGGGGTCCGTCATGCGGAGAAAATTCCTATAGTCATTAGGATTATTCTCCTGGATTTCCCTAAGCAGAGGCATATGAGAGAACTGGTCACGCTGGCGCAACCAATTCTTGGTCCAGAAACGCCTCCGCCCCCTGTTTCTGGCCAAAGTACTGGAATAATGAACATATCCAGCAGCCATCCCATAAACAGCACCAACTCGCGAAAATTGACGCTGCTGCTCCATCATGGCTTCAAACCGGCCGGCTGGTCAGTCAAGAACACACTCCAACAGAAAGCACAATCAAATCCAGCGGGACCTGCAAAGAACGCACGACACACAGATACGAACGCACAGTACGAATCTGCAAAGCAGAACGAACTGCACGCCTGTACCCGAATGCCAACTACGTACCCACAAGCACACGCACTGAACGAGAAAATACTACCTGCTAAAGCCTGGAGACCGAGAAGCGCGAATCAGCTCTAACCAAACCTTCACTAACACGAGCAAAGCCGTAACTAGCAAAAGCGGAACAGAGGGCATCGCCATTGACTTTGGCCTTTCCCTTTATAGTGACGTCAAACGTGGATTACGTGCACGCGTTCAGGTCCGCAGGGAAATATCGTCCGCTGGTGTGTACAAGCCAGCGGGCCAAATGAAAAAACAGCCTTGTACGCCGGAAACAGCCCGTCGGACATTTCGAGCGAACATGTTTGGTCGTGAGTACTCGGCCTTACACTTATAATTTCCCTTATCTGATCACATTTGTACATACTTTGGTTACATTTTGAGCTTTCTATAATTTTGTTTATATTTGCACTGGGGAATTGTGCGTTTGCATGCACATACATGTTTATATTATCTGGCCCATTGACATTTGCACCAACGTACGGTATCTGTGCTAAAATATCTCCTTGACAATAGAGCTATCTTTTTGTAAAAGAAAAAAAAAGGGAAAGCTATATTAAAATAAATATCTGGACTGCTATTACTGTTTTTTTTTTCAAAGTGCTAGTTGCCTGGCAACCAAGCTGATGAGATGGTTTTTATTAATTTCTGAGTCACTGGTTTAGGACAACCATGCAGCAAGTGAAGACAGAAGGACATTTGATATGCACAATTGTTCTGGATCAGTGACTCAAAAAGTATTAAAGGCAGAGTATTTGGATGGCAGCCAAGCAACTAGCATTTTCAGAAACAGAGACTGGGAGTGACAGTCTGCCAATTTCTATTGGCACAGAGTTGTTTTAGTTCTGAACTTTAGGCAAATATTAAAGATACCTTTTAATCCAGTTATGCATGCTCTAAACAAAAGGCTCCATAGCATTGCAGAGTGGAAAAGATAACAATCGGTGCCACATACTTAAAGTGTAACTTCACTTAAAGTGATATTAAAGTCTATTTTTTTGTTTGTTTAAAAATAACAGACATGTGACATTATACTTAACTGCTCTGTTTGCAGTGGTTTTGCACAGAGCTGCCCAGATCCTCCTCTTCTCAGGTCCCTCGCCAGTGCTCCTGGCCCCTCCCTCCTGCCAAGTGCCCCCAGAGCAAGCAGCTTGCTATGGGGGCACCCGAGCCGAGGCGCTGATATGTGTGTTCATTCAGACACAGAAATTTTTTTTTTTTAAAAGTGCAAATTCCACTCACCCCTGACATGGTAAAATGGGCTATATGCAGAGCATACCGCCATTTTGCCCTGTGCTAAAAAGCACACACTTCGTCTTAGTGAAATAATCCATCTTTAAACGAAATAAGTTAAGTACCCACTTCCTCTTTAACAGTTCTTGCTTAGGCGAGAATTATGTGAGCTTGACATGCCCACAGCCTTCTGGTACATGTTACATGTCTCAGGAAGCTGCATGACCAGTATGACAGCACAGTGAGACCTTGAACATGCACAGTGGGGAGCTGACTGTAAAACCACAGAAAGTCCCAGATCCAATATGGCAACGTTGGGGATCTCAAGCTTGGTGAAGAATCCAGTGAAGACAGTGCTGGACTTCTGGGATAATGGTATGTTTATTAAAAGTCAGCAGCTACAGTATTTGTAGCTACTTACGTTAAATGTTTTAAAACAGTTCCTCTTTAAATGTCCCCTGGAGTGCTCTCTCTGTGATTGGGAAGTGGATCCCTCAAACCTTAGTACTAAGGTCGGCCATACACAGAGCAAATTTCTTTCCTGCAACCACAGGTTGCAGGAAAGAAATTTGCTTGATTCCCCCATCAACACAGACAGTGTTGATGCGGGAATTCCTTCTGCTGGGATATTGTCCTCTCCCGACAGTGGAAGCCATCCCCACCGGGAGAAGACAGTGATTATCGCTAGCGGCTATAGAGGCTGCTAGCAAAAGTTGCAAGAGAATCCACGTGGCTGGTTGTACCCAAGATGATCGATCGATCGATCAACTTGGTACATTCAGTCTGCCCATTAACGGTTCAAATCGCGGCTGGTTCCTGCTGATTCGAACCATGTATGGCCGGCCTAATGCCCTAGGGAAGGGCTTATTCGCTTACGGAGATTCCTGTGTGAAGGGAAGAACAAATCTGTGTTTGGCTAAGCAAACCGCCAGCTGCAGTGTGAATTTAAACATTTAGCATTATTACCATGAACATGGGGACAAGGTGGTTTGCCAAGGGGTTTCCTCTGGCAAGGTACCAACTCATGTTGGGGGTACGTGGCCTGGTATGATTCAGGGAGAGGGGGGCGTGCTTGCTGCCCCTCCCCTTTTCTGCCCACCAAGGCTGTGGCTCTTGCATAAAGGTC
Source organism: Rana temporaria (assembly GCF_905171775.1). Classification (NCBI taxonomy): domain Eukaryota; kingdom Metazoa; phylum Chordata; class Amphibia; order Anura; family Ranidae; genus Rana; species Rana temporaria. Next base: position 96,354,046 of record NC_053496.1, read on the forward strand.
TGGTATTGATTTTGGTTGCGACCCTTTGCCTTTTGCTTTCCCCTTTATTTTGCATCTGGTTCTTCCTTTAAATCCACACCTAGCTCAGAGTGTCTAGTATGGAATTTGGGGGTAACCAATTTTTTTGCATGGGGTCCCCTTTAAAATTCACATTTTTACGCTATCTCCACTGTTTGAATTTACCTGTCAGTTGGCAATCCCCTGCTGACAGCTGAATGTGCACTGGTTGTTGGGATGCCAGCAGGAGGAAGCTGTCACATTTAGCAGTGGTAATAATAATAAATGTTTCACTTCATACTGCATTTGGAGGTTTGCTTGGTTGAACACCCGTTTGTCTGGCCTTTTGCACAGGGCTCTCCATAGATGGTACATAGTGTCAGAGGTCTCCCTCATATTACAGTATTTTTCCTACTGTCCGAATGTTCTTGGAGAAATTGTGAAGTCTTGTTTTTTATTTTTTTTTAAACAACAAACATGTCATACTTACCTTCACTGTGCAGCTCGTTTTGCACAGTGGCCACGATCCTCGACTTCTGGGGTCCCTCTGCGGCTCCTCCCCCCATCAGATAACCCCCCATAGGAGAAGCGCTCTCCTGGGGGGTTACCTTGCAGGCACGCTCCCGAGTCCAGCATTTGTGTCCATAGACATGATTGCTAGATTTGGCCCCGCCCCCGGCACCCGCGTCAATGGATTTGATTGACAGCAGCGGGAGCCAATGGCTGCCCTGCTATCAATTTAGCTAATCAACAGCCGGGACCCAGTGCAGAAAGGCACAGCACGTCTCCAACGAGGGAAATTCGGGACTCAGGTAAGTAAAAAGGGGGGCTGGGGGGCCAGTCAATGGCAGAAGTTTTTTCACCTTAATGCATCATATGCAAAAAACATGAGGGTTTACAACCCCTTTAAGCCTCATACACACGGGTCGAATGTCAGGCGACATTGGCTGGTTCAATAAAAAAAGTTTTACATTCCGCCCATGTGTAAGGTACTCGGTCTGACATAAGCTGGCCAGCTTCTGTTGGATGAGCATGCTGGAAAACCAGTTGTGGAGACCGCTTATCGGAGTGTTCTGACGGGGGAACTGGGCATCCCCCTGTTGGAACACAATAGCTAGCTGTACTAACGTCGGACCATTAGTACAGCGGCTCTGACTGGAGCTGTCAGGTTTTTTTTCGTTCAACCTGCTGGGTTGAACGAAAAAAAAAAAACGAATAGTGTGTACCAGGCTGTTTTTACACTGAAGTGGTTTTCAGGTACCGGGCGTGTTTTTTTTAGAAACGATTAAACGCGGCAAAACCCTGCTAAACGCGGCATGTAAACGTGGCAAAACGGACGTTTTAAACGTGGGTTATTATCGGTCAAGGTTAATCATTTAGGAGCAGTTGTAAAAATGTCTCGTGTACATGGAGCCTTACCTTAAAAGGACAGGGCTGACAGGGCTTTCATCTTCACCCGGTCTTCCTTCTGGGTTTGCGGGTTCCATCTGGTAGAATGGCCACCCCTCAATGCGTGGTAGTCAAAGCTACAGAGCAGTTCCCTCAATGGATGGCATGCCCTCCATTGAGAACGCAGTGGCCATGTGCCAGTGGCGTCACCGGCTGCTACTAAAGCAAATATCTCCTAAACGGTGCACGTTTGGTAGATATTTACTGTATCTATAGGTGAACTTTATTATAGGCTTACCTGTATGCACAAATAAAAAAGCAGAGTTTACAACTAATATCCGTAAGCTGTGGTTCACTTTGTAATCAGACACGAGGGAAGGTGAAAGTGCATTTGACATCTCTTCAAAGAGTTAAACGACTGATAAGGTCGGTTTACTGCATTACCCACTAATAGCATTAAGTATTTGTTAATTGATTGTTGAAAACATCCTGGATTCTGAGAAACAATTAAGATAAAAGATATAGATAGCTAAGCATTTGTGTTCTAGAGAAAACTCCAGTCAGTGTGAAGCGAAGCTCTGTGGAAGCTCTGTGTTCCCCTGACCCCCACCGCCTCCTAAATCCAGTGTGATGGTGTTCCTGGGAGGAGCGTGTACAACTAAGAGAGCAGAAAACTGCCAGAGGGATCCCGCCTCTTCTCTGCACATCTGTATTCAACAAGAGAAGACAATACCAGAGGAGGGGGATACCCTGGCATTAGAAGAGAGGGAGTCAAGAGAGAAGCAGTGCCACATCACGGAGAGAGGAAGCCCCTTCTCCACAGCTGTGGGTTGATTTCCAATTTAAATCCTATATCTTAGCAATGCGTAGACCAGGAACTATCTGTTATTCCTGGATCAGAGCTCTCTTTGTGCTTCCCTCAGTCTGCTCCTTTGCTTCTGTTTTCTCAGTGTGCCTGTCTGCCCTCTATGCCTTTATTCAGACAGTCTCCTGTGATGCTGACTTCCTTTTCTGCTGCTTATCTTTCCATCCCTTTTCTTTTGTGTTAGACCCGTCTCCATGCTCTGGTACTAAGTCTGTTAGCTTTCCCTTTCAGTAAGCTCTACTAATCGAACTGTCATTTCATCCAGGCTACCTCTATCGAGTGGGGCACTCATTGTGTATCGCCTGACCCTTGACTATAAACTGCAGTCATGCAGCAATCACAGCCATGGTAAGAAGAATATATATATATTTTTACATTTCTTTTCTGACATCATGGGATATTGATATGGGCTGTTGCTCGTGTCACTCAAACTTGTCATACACAAGAAGATCTTCTGTTCATAGGATTCAAAAATCTGGGACTCATCACTTCTCAAAGTGCTTGCTATGCGAAACTTTTTCTAACTTGGAAATATTATGAATTCTTAGATTTGCTTATTTATTGCTCTGATTAGCAGTAGTCTGACCAGGTATTCCAAGAGATTCTTGTACCAGTTTTATTGTTAAGGAGAATTGCATAAGTTCACCTTTTCTTGTTAGAGCAGCTTTATCATAAAATGCGAATGATAAGGCTATACATTTATAGTGCATATGTACAATATAGCGGTGTTCCTGTGTTGGTTGAAAATATTGCATATGAGGGATTACATACAGAGGGTGCCATATATAAAAGACTAAGGGGGTTATTTACGAAAGGCAAATTAACTTTGCACTACAAGTTCGCTGAAAGTTGCTGAAGCTCTGCTGATTTTATCATCCAATCATGTTCAAGCTAAAATGTTTTTTTATTTTCCTTGTATGTCCCACTCAGATCTACAGCGAGTGCACTTTCAAGTGCACTTGTAGTGCACAGTGGATTTGCCTTTCGTAAATAACTAGACATGTGCACACTGAAATATTTTGTGTCGGAATTTCGTTTTCGTCCGGAAAATACATTTATTTAGTTACTCACGAAATTATTTTTTATTTATTTTGTTTTGTTAAAAAAATTCAAAATTAATTAAGGTTGAATCTGTCATTGAAGGCTTATGGTGTCTGTCGAATGTTCTAAGAAGATTTGACGGAGCAGCTAAACTGAATGACGTACATTTCCGGTCAAATGTTCCGCCTACAACCTATAGAAGAATTCTAAAGTTGTATGCCACTAGTAATAATTATATGTATTAATTCTTATTACTAGTCAACCAACATTCGAATTCTTCTATAGCCTATGGGCCGAGCATTCGACCGGAAATGTATGATTGCGGTTTCGTACAGTTTAGCTGCTTGTCGAATCTTCTTAGAACTTTTGACGAATCTTCGTTGTTCATGTCGAATGGTCTACCCCGAACACAGGGCCAGATTCACGTATCTGGGCGCATCTTTGTGCGGGCGTAGCGTATCCTATTTACGCTACGCCGCCGCAACTTAGACAGGCAAGTGCAGTATTCACAAAGCACTTGTTCCGTAAGTTGCGGCTGCGTAGCGTAAATGGGCCGGCGTAAGCCCGCGTAATTCAAATTATCAAGGCAGTGGGCGTGTTGTATTACAATGAGCCGTGACCCCATGCAAATTGGGGGCCGTACGAACGGCGCATGCGCGCGCATGCTCAGAATCACGTCGCAAATACTCCCTAAAATACGTCGGCTCAATGCTTTGTCGACGTGAACGTAACCTACGCCCATCCCCATTCACGTACGACTTATGCAAATGACGTAAAATACGACGCTGTTCCGACGTTTCCGACGTCCATACCTTAACATGACTTACCCCTGCTTTATGAGGGGTAAAGTTATGCCGGTCGTACGCCTTACGTAAACAGCGTATATTAATACGCCGGGCGCAAGTACGTTCGTGAATCGGCGTATCTAGCTCATTTGCATATTTATAATGGGAACGCCGAATGCGTCCAGCGTAACTATGCTCCCACGATATGCCGGCGTAGGCAAGTTACGTTGGACGGCTGAAGCCATGTTTTTGGACGTATCTCACTTTGTGAATCGGCGTAAAGATGCAACGGCGCACATTTGAAATTACGGCGGCATATCTGGAGATACGCCGGCGTACATCGTTTATGAATCTGGCCCACTGTCTTTATAATGTTGAATCTTTTTTCTCTATGTCGAATCTTTCCTCTCTATGTAGAAAAATCTTGGACTAATAGAGGTTAGGTTAGGCACATTCGACCACAGATTCGATAGACACAGATTGCTATTGTCAGCGTCATGTCGAATCTCCTATCTATATCGAACTGTTGTAGCAACGAAAACAAAAATAAAGCATTTTTTTTTTATGTCGGATCTTTCGGATTTTGTGTTCTGCACGTTCGTTTTTGGTTGTTAAAACGATAAAGAAAAATATCCGAAATTCGGATGAAAATGCATGCGAATGAAAACGAATGCACATGTCTATAAATAACCAACTTGCTCTGTATGTTGACATGTGAATGCTGGTACACGGAATCACCAGCCAGCATCAGAAATAGTGCAGTTTTATTGGGAGGTTCCAAAACAAAGGACAAACACTGATCTGACTAGTTGGTATTTAAAGAAACAAGAAAAGAACATATCGGGGAAAAAAAAGAATTGCAAAAAAATAAATAAATATAAAGAATATAATAAATATATATACATTATTTTTATATGCTTTTTTTAAATAATTCTGTATATACATATGATTGTGATCTATGTAATCTAAATATTATTACCAATCCATCCCTGTGTTTAAAACAATAACTATTTCATGTTGTGTTTGTGAATAGCTATATTCTTCATAGTGCCTCATGCTTATTTCACTTTACTGTGTTTTAGCATCCTCAGCCTGACTGCACGTGGCTAACTGATTATCTTGGCAGTCATTTAGCTAGTTTGCTGATATACAGACTCAATATACTAGGTGAACGCGACAATAATAATTAAAATGTGTTCTCATTTAAAATACACAATCATATCTCTTTAAACCAGCTGACTGCGCATATATAATATTACCTTAAGTTATGAAGATTTTAAGTTGGCCAGCTCTTGTAAACCCCTACACCTTCCTTTCACCATTGTAAATAATGGCATTCTTTCAGTGCTTTGCCAACTCCAAGTTCCTCATCCATTATGCTAAATGCTTTTGCTGACCTTGTTAATGGGGGGATTTCCTCTAGACATCAATTAGGATAGGAACTTGGGAATCAAGCATGGAAACCATGCTAGGCTTGAGCTAATTATACCGTGATTAGTGATTTTAGAATGCTGAAGCATGAGAAAATAATTTATCAGGGGGTGATATTTCGGAATAACTTAAAAGACAATAGTTTACTTATTTATATTCAGCATGTGCAAAGGAATGTGACTCCATTCTGAATTCTTGAGCGTGGTAAACTATTCTAAATTAGGCGATTTTATTTTTTTATTTTTTTAACTTCTAGAGATGCTTCATATCAAGCTATAATCTGCTGTTTTGGTGGTAAAATGTTGTGGTTGTTGTTGGCTAAAATAAGGCTGGTGTGAACTATAACTCTTTTTCCCCGGAGAAGTGGTTGAATTACCTCACATCTTTGGGTTTTTTCCTGCGGCTCCTGGTAATCGGAGTGGGCTCTAAAGAAACTGCACATGCTCAGCAAATCTGAGTATACTTGGGAACGTAACATTTCCTGAAAATATTTTGGCTGGGAGTTTACACTTTCCTGAACTGATGTCCAAGACTGTTTTAGCTCCGTGAGTTTGTATATTTCATTTTCAGAACAAGTTATTGAAGTTATAGGAGCAGTCCTTGAGTGAAGTAGTTTAAGTAACTTCTGAAATGTGTAACATTAAATTCCACTACCTAAGTGAGAGTAACAGTTTATTCTGGCATTGACATTTAACAACACAAAGAAAAAGTAAAAAGGAAATAGGTAAAAAAAAGGAAAAATTATATTTTTCAATCCTTTATTAAAATGACAGCTAGAAACTATAGGGCATAGATTCACTTTTTTCTGCACTTTAGAGGTAGGAGGGTGCAAACAGACACAAGTCCATTGACACCCTCTAGAAATGCATGGACCTTCTGATCAGGTCCACCTGAAACACTGACAGGCGGACTTTATTGGATTGCCGGTGAAAGGGCAGTTACTGTCAGAATTAAAGGGGTTGTAAAGGTAAAACAATGTTTTCCTAAATAGCTTCCTTTACCTTAGTGCAGTCCTCCTTCACTTACCTCATCCTTCGATTTTGCTTTTAAATGTCCTTATTTCTTCTGAGAAATCCTCACTTCCTGTTCTTCTGTTTGTAACTCCACACAGTAATGCAAGGTTTTCTCCCTGTTGTGGAGTGTTGTGCTCGCTCCCTCCCTTGGACTACAGGAGATTCAGGACGCCAACTACCACACAGCTCCTTTCTCGATCTGCAACTCTCCTGTAGTCCAAGGGAGGGGACGAGCACGACACTCCACACCAGGGAAAAAGCCTTGCATTACTGTGTGGAGTTACAGACAGAAGAAAAGGAGGTGAGGATTTCTCAGAAGAAATAAGGACATTTAAAAGCAAAATGTAAGGATGAGGTAAGTGAAGGAGGACTGCACTAAGGTAAAGGAAGCTATTTAGGGGGAAAAACTGTACCTTTACAACCCCTTTAATTTGACAGAAATTGTGTCTAAATTATTGTCTAGTATTGCTTGAGTGTACATATTTTACTGTATTACATAGGGCGGAATATAGTTTGATTAGGCCCGTTGTCTTTCTGAATTTTCTGTGAAAATTTTCTGTTAAACTGTGAAATAAACCGCTGGATTTCAAACGGGAATCTGTAAAATGTTATTGTTTAAGTTACCAGTGTACACAGCTATTGACAAATAAAGTAAAATCACATGGTTGAAAATGAAGGAAAGCTTACTTTATACAAAAATTACAAATTTTACCTGGCCTCACTAGAATCCATTGGTAAAACTAAGTATGTGCTAAATAGGAGAGGAATATATTTTCTAGAATTCAAAGGAATTTCATACGGAGTAACTGGGATTGTAAATATTACGAAACTGGTGGATCCTTTGAATAAACTTTTAGCAGAAATTGTATGAAAACTTAGCAGTGTAATTTAAACAGAGAGTGTATCTTGAAAAATTATGTCCATAAGCTAAAGTGCCCAAGCACTGTAGCGTAGCGCCATCTGACCAGACTCAAGTTTGGTTTAGGTATTTATACATATAAACAGATCTGTAAGGCCAGCAGGTTTGTATCCAACATGATTTTTCAGATTACACAGGGATAAAAGATGCTATCATAGTATGGCTGGAACCAAAGGTAGATGCTTTTATTGTCAAATTTATTGTCTGAATCAATCAGCTGGTAACCGAATACATATTATAAATAGAATATAGATTTGGTTTTACCCCATACGTGTAATTTAATTATTTATACACTCCATGGCTGATTACCAATTCTCCTTGAGTGGAGGTGTGCATTTTGCAGAAAACTTTATATAACAAAGTTATTAAAGACATCCAATAACAAAGTTCCCAAAGTAAAAATGTATCTGTGGTCACTGCCTAGATCTAAATCTACCTATAGACAGAAAACTGTCACCTTATTTGTCTGTTTTCAGGCAACAAACTCATGTCTGTGAGGTACCTGTAGACACACCAGCTAATGCCTTGTACACACGATCAGTATTTCCGTTGAAAAAAGACGGAATTTTTTCATCGTATATTCTGACCGTGTGTGTGTGTGCCTCATCTGAGTTTTTCCTTCGGAAATTCCGACGGTCTTAGAAAGAGAACATTTTGTCTTTTTATCAGACGGAAAAATTTCTAGCGGAAATTCCATTCGTCTGTATGGAACTCCGATGGAGAAAAAAAACACATGCTCAGGATCAAGTCGACGCATGCTCGGAAGCATTGAACTTAATTTTTCTTGGCTCGTCGTAGTGTTGTATGTCACCTTGTTCTTGACGGTCGGAATTTGGTGTGACAGTGTGTATGCAAGACAGCTTGAATGGAATTCTGTCGGAAAAATCTGTCGGAGTTTATCCCAATGTAAATTCCGATCGTGTGTACAAGGCATTAGGCTTCTCATTGTGAACAGTAGTTATAGCTTTTAAAAGCTTGTCCAATTACTTTAGTACCCTACCCTCATCATAGGTTTCTACAACATGCCCCCTCTGCTTCCCCCTGTGACCTAACCATGAGTTTAGGTGTGGTGCTTGTTTATGTTAAGGGATGTACCAGCATACCCAGTAGCCTAAGCAATAAGCATAGATGAACCCATGTCTGACTTGTTTGAGCATCAATTCCAAATAGTTCCCATATATTTATAAAATTAATAAAATGCACATAGTCTTTTCTGTTTTTCTAAAGGCAAATAGACTGTGCATTTTGCAAAGTGCAATTGCACGTTGCAAGAGCAATTGCTCCATAGCTGCGTAAATAAGCAAAAGCTCTGCTGACTTCCATCATCCAATAATTTGCAAGCAAAAAAATGCTGTTTTCTTATTTTCCTTGCACGTGGTTGGGTATTCTTTGCAAAGTGAAGCTTTACCTCATTTATTAAGTCTTGCAGCAATTGCACTTTGCAAAGTGCACAGTCTATTTGCCTTTAGTAAATCAACCTCATAATGTTTTCTGTTTGTTCCCTAGACCTACAGTCTATTTCTTGAATATAACCCTCTGTGTGTATAGCACTGTGCTTGAACACAATGGGTTGAACTTACTAAAGGCAAGTACACTTTGCAAAGGAATTTTCACCAGAATTTAGTGAATGTGGTGAAAGTTCACTTTGCAAAGAATAGTCAATCACATGCAGGGAAAATAAATGATAAAATCCATAAATGAAATAAAGTCCAAAAAATTGAATATTCAGGCTCTAAATCTCCAAGTGAAAAATTTATATCCACAGCATCCAGAAATGTGGGGATAGGAAAGAACCTCCACCTTGATAACACACTGCCTCCTACCAGCTGTAAATGATCTCTTATTACAGGAGATCACAATAGCATGTAATACTGATAATCTCCACACAAATCTCCACCAGGGAAAACGTTATTGGGATGATTGCCTCGTTCAATGTGTCATTGCAAGAAGTGCCATATAAAAAAGAAAAACTTGCATAGCGTAAAATCCTGGATACATTTATTCAGTCAAATAAAAATATGCACTTACATCAAATTAGACGCTGTAAGCATAAAAATAATCGAGCCGGCCTGCTCCTCGATCTACCTGCCCGTATGTTCCGGGTCTGACTTGTGACGCGGTGACGTCAGAACGTCGCTTACCCAACGTTTCGTCTCAATGGGGACGTGGTCACGGGATACGGGCGGCGTCCTGATCCACCGCTTATAAACAATACTAAGTGTCATAACCTCGCTGTGAGTCCGGGAAGGCCACACCAGCGCCATTTTAACTAATGGAACACCAAAGGGAAAAAAAAATCTGACTAATTCAGATTTTAAAAAGGCGAACTAGGAAGCCCACGTTGCCATAGTAATCCTATTGTAGCACTGTACCGTCTACTTTATTGATAAAAATAGGTAATATTCGGCTAAAAATACATAACAAAAATAAATAAATGAATAATGAAAAATAATAAACCATATATATATGAATTTATAATAAAACATGTTATTCAAAGGGATCTAATATTTAACTCATAACACAAATCCACACCTCTAGAAACTAAATGCCACAATGCGATTCAAATGAACTAGTCGCACCAAAATAATCACATTTTAACTAAAAGAGGGCCATCCGCCATTGCTGTTATAGTGACTAAACGGAAAAAAGGCCCCCAAATAGATTTATACCAAACCAGGCTTGCACTGCGTTTATAAAAAAACAAAAACAGGGGGCAATAGTGATTCATCACCACATACTTGATACTATCGCCATCTATAACTGACCACTCGGGACTCACATTGAGTTCACATACCATCATATACCAACCTATATGGTCACTCTCCAAAATTTGTGGGAAATACAAGGAGCAAGGGTAGAAATAGAAAATATAACAAATACCATAAATAATATAAAATCAATATAGTAAATAAAAACAAACAATAAACATATATAAACCCTACGAATTATCAATAAAACAGTTGATGTCAACATCAATATTTAGGCCAACAGAGGTATAGCATTTAAGTTTATGTACCCATGCCATTTCTAGCTTTGAAATTCAGGCGTACCTGCAGTGGGCGCTTGGTCCTGCCCACATACTGCAGGCCGCATGGGCATTGTAGCATGTACACAACTCCCACCGTAGAGCAGGAAATAAACGGCTCAATGGTGTAGCTCTTAGATGTACACCCAGAGCTGAAACTCGTAGACCTTCTAGCTCTACATCCATTTAGGGAGCAGACTTGACATCTTGTACACTGATAATAACCAGTTAGGCCTGAAAGAAACATAGATTTAATGGTGGGAGGATTATGAATATTGGGGGCAAGTTTGTCTTTCAAAGAGGGAACTCCTCTAAAAACCACCTGTTGTTTCTCTGGTAGAATATTGGCAAGAACTTTGTCATTCTTAGAATATATAATATACTTAGAAAATATGGAGAAAACCCTCTATGGAACAGCTGCAATAATAAGTATAAGAACAGACAATAATGGAAAAAATACTGCGCTCATTCGATTGGTATAAAGCATCAACTATATGTGTTATACAACATTAAACAGGATAAACAATAAGAAAAAAAGCTGCGCTAGTGAAAAATATATGATATATACTAATAAAGTGAACTATAAGTAAAGTGTCAATAAACTCCTAAAGAATATACCGCATTTATCGGCGTATACCCCGTACTTTCTTCCCCTTAAATTAAGGGGAAAATCGTGGGTGCGCGATATACGCCGATACCCGCTTCCCGCGCTGTGTTTGAACCTTGCCGCCGACATATACCGAGCGCAGTACACTCAGCCAGGCTCGGCTGGTCACGCCCTGTGCCTCATGGTCACGCCCTGTGCCGCCTCCTATGCAAGAGGAGACGAGCATGGCCGAGCGTGCCCGAGTGTACTGCGCTCGGTATATGTTGGCGGCGGCGTTCAAACACAGAGCAGGAAGTGGGGATCGGCTCAGAAACAGCAGAGGAGAAGCAGGGAGGACACCACCGAGGCCGCAGATGGACGACAAGGCCGCCGATGGACGCCGGGCAAGACACAGACGAGGGGCATTCAAACTGTAAGTATTTTCTTTTTTCTTCAAATTTCCCTATACGGCGGTGCGCGCTTTACCCCGATAAATACAGTAAATTGAATCATATGAGAAGGGGAGGCTATTATGGCTTTAATTATGGTGGTACTAACGAGGGTAATCAAAAAGACCACTATGGACAACCACATTGGGGTTTTCCCAGGTTAGGCCAAGGATTAAATAGGGTGGTAGAGTTAAGAGAGGAACTAGAGGGCGGAGGCGCGCTCAGTCCAAAAAGAGCAAGGATGTAGTGGGCGCTGGCATCTTTAATCTGAGTACGCACCCCCTAACGGATCCTGAATTAGCGGTCCTCGATAATGGACTTAAGTATGCTCCACCCAGAAATTTAAATAAATTCAACACGTATATGGACATTCACAAATATGTCCGAAAGCTCAACGTTCAACGTTATATGGCTTCTAACCCTTATAACCCGTCAAGGACTGCTTCTTTTGGCTACTCACATTCTGATTTGTCTAATGCTTCAGTTTTTAACCCTCCGGATCACCTTCCCCCTTCATTAAGGGTTTTTAGGAATTTAGCCCTAAAAGACTTAGATGCGTTGCAAATTAAATGTATTAAGAGTAAAAGGGATATAGAAATGGATATCGAATCCCTTTGTGCCAATAAGAACTTAGTAATTTGCCCCGCTGATAAGGGGGGCGGTATAGTCATCCTGAAAAAGGATTACTATATGCAGGAAATGTATTGTATCCTCTCAGATACAGCTAAATACATACACTCCCTTGGCATTAAACCCTGGGGACAAGTATAAAAGTATTCTGGAAAAAATTGTCTCAAGAGGGTTTGATCTTAACATTCTCAATAAAAAAGAGAGAGCGTTTTTAAACCCCAGATCCCCTAGGATTCCTATTATATATTACCTCCCAAAGGTGCATAAGAGTCAAACTTGCCCCGGGATGGCCCATAGTTAGTGGGATTGATTCCATCCCTTCCCGAGTGGGCAACCTTTGGTACAGGAGATGCCATCTTACACAAAAGACACAAGGCATGTTATTAACCTTCTGTCCACCCTCAAACCTTCTGCAGATTTATGGATGGTGACCGCAGATGTCACCTCTCTATATACTGTCATTCCCCATCAGTTGGGTTTGGAGGCAGTTTCTCATTTCTTGAGGAGGGACTCTAGTCTGCCAAGGGGACAGGTGGATTTTATTATGGAATTGCTGGAGTATGCAGCAACCCATAATTTTTTTTGGTTCAAAGGCTGTTTCTACAGGCAGGACAGGGGTGTCGCCATGGGGGCTAAATATGCAAATATGCTAAATTTGGCAAACCTGTTCATGGCCAAGTGTGAGGAGGATGTCGTCTGTGTTCAAGTGGTCCTATGGGCCGGTACATAGACGACATCCTCCTCCTGTGGAATGGCAATGAGGGTGAGCTTGTGCAGTTTAAAGATTTCCTCAATGTGAATGATAGAGGTATCCATTTAAACTACGAAGCTAGTCAGGAAAAAAATTATTTTTGGGATTTGACCATTTCTGTCGGGAACGAGAATTTCATTACATCAATGTTTTTTTAAAACTACCGACAGAAATGTGTTTATACCAAGTGGCAGTTGCCATCATGCTTAATGGCTGAAGTCGGTACCAAAAAGTCAATACTTGCGACTAAAGCAAAATTGTACCGAACAAGCAACCTTCCTAGAGCAAGCTCAGGTCCTCACACAAAGATTTGTGGAAAAGGGCTATTCCACTCATTCTTTGTCTAATACTTTAAACCTGGTTACCAACAGGTTAAGACCGACAGAGTGGGAGATAATGCTTTTCGGAGTCCTTTTGTCACTAACTACTCATGTCAACATGCCAGTGTTAAAAATATAGTCAGCAAGCACTGGCATATCTTAAAGAATGACAAAGTTCCCTCTTTGAAAGACAAACTAGTCCCCAATATTCATAATCCTCCCACCATTAGATCTATTTTTCTTTCAGCCCTAACTGGTTATTATCAGTGTAGATGTCAAGTCTGCTCCCTAAATGGATGTAGAGCTAGAAGGACTACAAGTTTCAGCTCTGGGTGTACATCTAAGAGCTACACCATTGAGCCATTTATTACCTGCTCTACGGTGGGAGTTGTGTACATGCTACAATGCCTATGCGGCCTGCAGTATGTGGGCAGGACCAAGCGCCCACTGCAGGTACGCCTGAATGAGCATATTAATAATATCAGGAGACGCTATACCAAACATTCAGTGTCAAAACATTATTTAGCTGTGCACAATAGGGATCCAACTAATACAATTTTTTTAGGTATTGATAAGTTTAACCCCCATTGGAGGGGTAGTAATCTAGTTAGGAGTTTTTTTTTTAAAGCTAGAAATGGCATGGGTACATAAACTTAAATGTTATAAAAAAATATATAGCATATACAATCGCTACACAAGCCATATTGTAAATGTTATTAACCACCTCCCACCCGCCCGATGACATTTTACGGCCACAATGTGGCTCTTAATGGCTGGGAGGCTGTCTATATACGGTCTCCGGCCTCCAGTCGCTCTATTTTTGTTTATATCGCAAAAAATAAAAACCGCAGAGATGATCGAATACCACCAAAAGAAAGCTCTATTTGTGGGAAAAAAAGGACATCAATTTTGTTTGGGAGCCACCTCGCACGGCCGCGCAATTGTCATTCAAAGCATGACAGTGCTAAAAGCTGAAATTTCGCCTGTGCAGGAAGGGGGTATATGTGCCCAGTAAGCAAGTGGTTAAATTACCTTTTCTTAATTTGCTGCTGGATATTTTCGGATGGAATGTTATCCTCTATATCAGGGATATGCAATTAGCGGACCTCCAGATGTTGCAAAACTACAAATCCCATCATGCCTCTGCCTCTGGGTGTCATGCTCGTGGCTGTAGATTTGTAGTTCTGCAACAGCTGGAGGTCCGCTAATTGCATATCCCTGCTCTATATCCTTGCTGTCCAGGGTAATGGATGAGAGTTGAGAAAGTTCAATGTCCACACTTTACACTTCTTTTTTCTAAGATTTATTTGTAAAACTTGTAAGGAAAGAAGAAGTGATTGAAGAAATGGAAGGGAAACAGGTAAATAGGTTCAGGTGCAGTATTTCAATCGGGAAACACTCCTGCTTCCAGCAACACAGCTTTCGTCGCCACTCTAGCCAGAGTGAGTATTGCGCAACCGGATGGGTTTCTCTCACTAGCCTAGCAGCTGGAATGGCGCACGGAATATGGTACAGTCTCTGCCACAGACCTGCCCACAGATGGAGACACTTTCGGTCCAAAATCCTCATAGCACAGGATTTAGCACCCGGATCTCTCCAGATTAACTTCTTGCAGAACTTAGAACTGACAGGCGATCACCATCAAGTCTTTCAGTAAACTATGCATCCTTCTGTGAAGTTCAAGGTCTCTCCTAAGATATCAGCCTCATGCTTGGTCCTCTCCAAGATAGGTCCTTCATCAAGCGGCTTCCTCCCTCCAGGACAGACAGCACAGGATCACCCTTGAAAGCGTAGACCCAATCTGCTTACTGGGCCTACTCAACAGATCACAACCCCGGACCAATGTGACCGGAACCAGGATTACAGGAACACACACCCCCGGCCAGGAGGGCCGCACATGGGGTGGTGGGACGATAGACCAGGATCGACGACCCCTGTCCAATGACGTCTTTTCCTAAAGTACCCCATCCGCAGCATGCACAACGGGATGATCAACCCCCACTGATTGGCTGATGAGGGGGAACACCCAAATCACCTTGACCTAGCTGTTGCCACCCTTGGCCTGCAGTGGTAACGACACCCCAGGCGAACAATAGTGGTCACTCACAGCACAGGCATGGCTGGAGCAGAGGTCAAATTTTCTCAAAATCATACATGTCAACTAACTCTCAGACTTCCCCCTAAATTTAAAGCAGGGCCAGCCCAACAGGTGCAGGCCGTCATACACTCCCCCCCCGCTAAATTAGACACTGTCCCCAGTGTCAAGAACCTTGGTGTCTCAAGCCTGAGTGCCAGCACCTGAACCCATATAAAAGACAACACAGAAGGGGAAAGAAAGAAGTAAAAGCACAACAGGTATCATAACATTATGATAAATCACAATTTTACAGTGTTATTCCTATCTATCTAGTCTGCCCCATTCTCCAACAGTCTTGATAGAAGATCAACTGGACCTGAAAAACAAACAAAAAAAACACATATAATTCTATGCCTAAATTATATACATTTCCGAGGCAGAGCAAAACTGCACCTTCTGTAAAGGTGGAGCTTTCCTTTTCCTCCTACAGAGCATTAAAACCTAAGTGCTAGGTGAAAATATAAAAAAAATTCAGACTTCCCCCTAAATTTAAAGCCCAACAAGTGCAGGCCGCTACATACACAATGGACTTTCTTTACTATAGCTGGAGAGTGCAAAATCAGGCTCACTTCTGCATAGAAACCAATTAGCTTCTAACCCCAGCTTGCTCAATTAAGCTTTGGTAATAAAACCTGGAAGCTCATTGGTTTCTATGCAGAAGTGAGCCTGATCTTGCACTCTCCAGCTATAGTAAATAAACCCCATTGTGTACTTAAAAGTGGGGTATGCCTGTACAGAACTTCTCCAGAAATGTAATTTCCTGCTTTAGTGATTGGCTCGCTGTTTTTCCCAGAAGTCTGCACTAGGATACAAGTCTGATTTTCGGTATCCTCTCCAGCAAATATTACATTTTTAATGAGAGACTCCCAAAGGATTAATTAGAGACAGGTAGAAATCTACAACAACGTTTGTAAAAATCCTTTCTATGTACATACAGTGGATCACCCAGAGGATTTTTTTTTCTCAACTAAAGTGGAGTTACTCTTTTTACTTTAACATTTTAATGTAATTTCAAAATCTGCAGCTTATACTAAAACAATACCTGCAATCCTGTCATAAAGGTCCTTGTTCAGGCACTTCCTGTTATGGTGGGGGTGGGAGGAGACTGTCTTCCAATTAGTTTACTGCATTGTTATCAGCCAAGGTGCTCTTAGTTGAGACTACAAGCAGTGGTTGCTGACTGCTGAGGCACATTGCACCGGTGTGTCTCAATGTTGTCTTGAAGCTGCTGCAGAGCTGTGATGTACATCCACCACTGCAATAAGTGCATTTAGAAAGTAATTGTCCGAAAAGGGCTGTTTGAGATCAGCCGCACTGAAATGCAAAAACAGATAAGTAAAAAGTGAAGACAGATAGCTTGGGCAAAACATGGCAATTACTTATGATACAAAGTGCTTCAATAAAATAATTTTTCTCCAAGATATGGTCAAGAATAGCCACAGCCCCACTGCAATGGATAATTTTCAATTATTCTGGAGTTGACGTTTAAAGTGGAAATCCATGCGAAAACTAAAATCCCTGCATCTATATACACCACGGATCTAACACTATCCCTGTAAAGAAACGACTAGTATACATACCTTTTTGGAAGCCAATCTGATCCGCTCTGACCGGATCTCCAGCAGTGGAAGCTCTACAGAGGACATGTCCGAGAATGGCTGTGAAATGAATGGGAAGTGACATCACCCATAGAGTATTAACTGGGGCATCCGTTGTCATCCGTCTCCTCTTCACCTGGCTGACAGCTCAGCGTGGGATCCGGCTGGAGCGGGTCAGGTCGACTTCCAAAAAGGTATGTATACTCATTTTTGTACAGGGATAGAGAGGTTAGTGTTAGATCCATGGTGTCTATAGACAAAGAAAAAGAGCCGCTGCTTCAGGTGTATGATGATAACCTGAGGTGGAATATCTCGTAGAGTGCCAGCCGTGGGAAACTTGTAAGAAAAATAATGGCTGCACATCCAAGAATTCACCAACACCAAAGACACCAACACAAGGTCACGTAGACGCGTTTGACACAAACATCTTGTGCTTAATCATTACCAGTAATGATTAAGCACAAGATGTTTGTGTGAAACGTATCTACGTGACCTTGTGTTGGTGTCTTTGGTGTTATCACTTTGAACAATAAAAGGCAATCGGAATTCCTGGATATGCAGCCATTTCTTTTCTTACATGGTGTCTATAGATGCATGGATTTTAGTTTTTGCAAGGACTTCCACTTTAGGTGTTCAGAAGGTTGAATATTTAATGAAAAGGGACTTTAGTAGTAGGCCTCATTCAGGATGATTTAATCCATGCCCTGTGCAGGGCTGTGTTTTACATGCATGGGGATGTAATGGTGTTGCGCGCGTCCCTTGCCCGGCAGTACCATAGCTGTCAATTGCATGGCCTCAGCTGCTGCTCCCAATATGACATCTGTGTGGGAGCTAGTGCAAGGCCCCGAATGCACCTAGGGTGCTGTGTGTAATTGTAAACTTCTTAATATTTTGTAAATACATGTTTTGTGAGGACATAGATTTAAGGCAGGTAGTCATATCACATGCCACGTTGGCTCAGACAAAGTTCATTATCATTGAATGGGTCATGCTAGAACAGATGGACATTTTATGAATGGGATTGATGGACTAGCAAGACCTAGATCTAGGCTGTTTTAGTGGATCAATGTTGAATGTGGGGCCAAAATTAATAAAAAATCGGATGATGTTGAAATGTTAAGAAAGCTCTTTGCATTTCCTATAACCTGCTTGGCATAATGATTCGTTTTGGAAACAATCTTATCTAAAAAAAATTATTAGTTAAAATAACTGGAAAAAAAAAGTTAAATACAAGGAAACATTTTCATTGTAGACATTTATTTCTGGTGTTCCAGCTAAATAAAGGCAAGTATTCTTAATAAGTTTAGTGCATTTTAGGGTTTTGTTTGTTAAAGGGTTAACAAATATAATTGAACATTTCCTCATGAATACCTTACTTCTTATTCTGCACCCTGTTTTTAAAGGGTTTGTAATGGAATTTGTTATTATCTTAATAGCTTCCTTTACCTTAATGCAGTGCTGTTTTCATGTCCTCATTGTTCGTTTTTGCTCTCAAGTTGCTGTAATTCTTCTCTGATCTCCACACTTCCTGGTTGTCTGTTTCCTGATAACCACAGTACTGGGAGCTTTCTCTCTGTGGTCACTAATCAAGGAGGTGTGATTAATGTGTGTCTAAAACCCCACAGCACCAATCAGTTTCGTTTTCCAAACCATCACTGCCCTGTATTGGCTCTGTGGCTCTGTCCATCACAGAAGCAGGAAACAACATGCAAAAACGAAACTGCAGGTACATTATATGATTGATTTTTATCTATTTTTAATCATTTTTAAAAGGAATCAGTTAACTATTATGTCTCTATACCCTGTAAACAGTCATTTCAGCAAAACAAATATTTTCCTTTACAGCTCCTTTAAGTTCTGATAGCATTGTGTAAGGCCTGTCCATTTTACATTTCTGCACAGATGTTTGAACTGCAGGTACAAATGTGGGAAGCAGTGTCCCTGTCCTTGGTATCTGACATGGTTTCTAAGTCTAAGAGGATTAGGTTTCTGCTCAGAATCCAGTGTCAGTAAGTGTGTCATGGATGGCTGAAAGGATAAAATCACAAGTTCTATTAATTATACCACCCATCTCCAGCTGATCCTCACATTATGACCTTCTCCTCTTCCCCCAGTGTGCAGTGCCACAAGGACGGGATGCCCATGCATTATATGATTTTCTTGTACATATTTCCTTTAGAATTACCAAAACCATGTAATATGAGTCGAAATCTAAACACTTTCAAATTGTATGCAATCAGGCAGGTCGATGCACTACATAGTTGAAGGTAAATATAAAGGAAATTGAATAAAAAAATTGTATAATGTATGGCCAGCTTTAGACTCAGGGCTGTCACAGGTGAAGATGGCAGGAGGGAAGGTAAATATCAGTGATTATGGAATCGGGCTATCAATAGAAATTGTGACTTTGCCCTGAATAGGCAAAGTGACAGATTTGCTTTAACTGCTTCTGGACTGCCCACCACACATTTAATGTGGCAGGGCGGCCCGGCTGCGCAAAAAACAACGTACCTGTATGTTGTTTCCTCCTCTGGGTCTGGTGCGCACGCCACCAGCGACTTGCTCCCACTGTGATTGGACACAGCGAGAGCCAATCAGCGTGTCCAGCGGCCATGATGGCTGCCAGGCCCCACAGGTCGTTTGCTGGAGAGGCAGAATGGCAGTCTGCCCATGTAAACAAGGCAGACTGCCATTTTGTCAGAGAGAATGAGAGAGATCTTGTGTTCCTGCTAATCAGGAAAACAGATCTCTCTCTTCCTCCAGTTAAACCAGCCCCCACACAGTTAGAGATCACCCCAGGGGCACTCTTAACCTTTTGATCGCCCCTGATGTTAACAGTTTCCCTGCCAGCGTCATTTATACAGTGACATTGCATTTGTTTTTAGCACTGATCACTGTATTAGCATCACTGGTCCCCAAAAAGTGTCACAAATTTGTCTGCCGCAATGTCGCAGTCCTGCTGAAAATCGCTGACCGCCACATTACTAGTAAAGAAATAAAGAAAAAATTACATAAACATATCCCATAGTTTGTAGATGCGATAACTTTTGCGCAAACCAATCAATATACACTTATTGGGATTTTCTTACCAATAATATATAGACGAATACATATTGGCCTAAACTAATGAAGACATTTGATTTTTATAGCAGAAAGTAATACAATTTTTTTCCCCAAAATTGTCGGGTTCACATAATACAAAGCGTTCTGTGATTGGAGGGGAGGTGGGGTGGTCAGAGTGGTTGCATATGACTCTGCCACTGCAGAAGCTGAGACCAAAGGGTCCAGTGTCAAAACACCAGAAACATAGCAATAGCTGTGATCCTGGCACTCAGTAAATTATTGTAAAAATTGTAAATTAAAGTGTTACTAAACCCAGTAATATGCAAATAATTAATCTGCTATCCTGTCCCCCCACAGTGCCTACAGCTTATAAATCCTCTTTTTACATGAACATACTGCCAATATTTACCCTTTTGGCTGATCTGTATACCACGGTTGGTGATCAACTGCACAGTTTCTCCATTGCTGAGAGTTCAGGAAGGTGGAGATTTCCACTGCAATTTTTTTTCATTAAAATACTGCTATTATATACCTTTTGGATGATCTGTATACTAAGGTTACATGATAAACTGCAGAGTTTCTCCAGTGCTGAGAGTTCAGGAAGGTGGAGATTTCCACTGCAGCCTGTAAACACGCCCACATGTGTGATGTCAATATTATGTGACCTGGCTAGCTCTGATCAACAAGTAAATGTGCTCTCCAGCAAAAAAGACACAGCTGAGCATTTGTAGGTCGGCTACGCTGCCTGTGTTAGCTGGCCTTCCCCAGATAGACAGTGCAGGGAGGGAAGGATCTATGCATATAGGATAAAACAGCCTTTTTACACAATGCAGTGGATTAACCACTTAAGTTCCACAGTGAGTATAACAGGCACGCTATGCTGCATATACAGACAGATTTTACTGTTGTGAGTTTAGTAACACTTTAGCATACTTAAATCCAAAAACAAAAATTTTATATAATGTAGCTTACCAATTATTGTTTGTGGTGGCTGTATTACAAACACGGTAGCTGCTGAATTTTATTAAGGACACTTATCCGTCCAGGGTGCCCGCGATGTAGGCTGCCCTGCCGCCATCCTCGGTGAGGGAATCAGGAAGTGTAGCGTTGCGGCTTCACTTCCCGGTTCCCTACTGCGCATGTGCGAGTCGAGTGGTGCTATGTGAATGGGTGGATGTCTCCTGGGACACACACAAGGTCCCAGAAGACACTGCTTCACATTTCCCAGGAGGCAGTGCAAAGAGGAGAAAAAAGAAGACCACGCGGACGAGGAAGTGGCAGATTAGGACGATCTGCCTAGTAACAGCCACTTCTGGTAAGTATAAAAACAATGGGCCAGATTCACAAAAGGGATACGACGGCGTATCTGCTGATACGCCGTCGTATCCCTGTTTCTATCTATGAGACTGATTCATAGAATCAGTTACGCATAGATATCCCTAAGATCCGACAGGTGTAATAGTTTTACACTGTCGGATCTTAGGATGCAGTACCGCGGCCGCCGCTGGGGGGAGTTTGCGTCGTAAACCAGCGTCGGGTATGCAAATTAGCAGTTACGGCGATCCACAAAACTTTTTCCCGTTGTTACGTCGCCGCAAGTGTTAGTTTGCCGTCGCAAAGATAGGGCACCTTTTACAAAGTGTAAAATTACTACACCATGTAAAAGTATACCCGTCTTTCCCGTGTCGCTTTTTAATTTTTTTTTTTTTTTAATTTTTCCCGGCGCAAGTCTTTTTTTCACGTCGCGATTCACAAAACGTCGGCGCGTCGTAATTTCGCGCAAAGCACGTCTGGAAATTTGCGTCGGGAGCATGCGCAGTACGTCCGGCGCGGGAGCGCGCCTAATTTAAATGGTACCCGCCCCATTTGAATTGGCCCGCCTTGCGCCGGACGGATTTAGGATACACCGCCGCAAATTTCCAGGTAAGTGCTTTGTGGATCGGGCACTTAGACAGAAAATTTGCGGCGGTGTAACCTAAATCGGTTACGTTACGCTGTGCCCGGGCTACGTGAATCTGGTCCAATATATTTATTTTTCACATTTTTTGTAGCCTTTTTGGCTATTGTTTTTTTTTATGGTGGACCTTCGCTTAAAAAACAGTGTGGCTTCTCAATGAACTGCAAGGGCGCTGGTGAATTGATTTTTCCTGCTCTTCAGTAACTGTACTGAGTGTCTGCAGGCACCTGGCATTGGACATGCAATCTGCTGATCATGGGTGCAATGCTTTAAAGGCAGCAGTGTAAAAAAATAATTCATTTATCAGAATTAATTATTTATTTATTTTACCTGAAAATCATGTGCATTTATTTATTTTTATTTTTTTTTTAACAAAAGGTGAACTTAGCCTTTAATAAAGCAAGCACAAAAAAGTATTTATACATTTATTTTTACTGTGGATTGGAGAACATTTTGCTTTAAAATACCTTTTTTGATAAATGTTAACATTTCTGTAACCAAGTAAAGATTGTCAGCCATGATGGCTGGTAAAGAGAATATAAGTGTAAATATCCCCCCAGAGCTTCCGATAAGAGAAAACAAAAACTGACAGTTTATAAGGGGAAACAGGTTGGAAAATGAAAGGGAAAAAATAGATTGCTTGCTGAAAGCAATGCGATCATTTTCCTGTTAGGCATTTCTTTATACACAAGGTTCTCTTGGGAACAGTAACCACACCCTTCATACAGAAGAACTTCAGTGGCTGATTTTGAAACAGCAGAAAGTGAACTGTAAAGCTCGAAACCCATGTCTTTTTGTGTGAGCGCTGTGTTGGGTCTTTCCTATTCAGGGGTGGACTGACAACCCATGTGGCCCCCGGGCAATAGAAGATTATGGGGCCCCTGTGGTTACAGATGGCCACCACGCCAGGAGGCAGTGCAGAGGCAGGGCAGCTAAAATCTCAGGATTTTCACATCAAAAGCATGTCGGTTTAAGACATAGTAGGGACAGATTTTTACATACTGTTCCTGGTTTTATTGAGCCTGGCAACCCTGATGGGGCCCTCGGGCAGTGCCCGAAAGTCCCAATGATCAGTCCTCCCCTGTTCCTATTATTCCTTGAACAAAACATGAACAATATTTGCTTTATTGAGCATGTAGCACTCACTGTAAAGAGGGGCACCATTGGGGAAAAAAAGTAATAGCTGTTCTAGACCCAGTAATCATCAGAAACAATATAAATGGGGGAGCACTGCAACCCCAATACTAGGTGATATTCCAGTGACCATTCATTTTTCATTGCAACATATCACTCATCAGAGATTATTTATCACAGCACCTATGTATCACCAATTTAGTGGAGACAGTTCCATTAGAGTGATTTACCCTCACTTACTGTCTTCATTACAGCATTTTCACAAGCCAGAAACAGGGATGCAGACTGACGAAACAAGCTGACAGGGCTTCTAACTTTTTGGTCTATTTTAATTAGGTGTAACAAAAAGGCACCTTCCATTGTACGTAAATAAGAATGCATCAAAAGCGCATTGCATCTTTGTTTTTACTGTGTTTTTTGAGTCACGTGTTCATGTTTCACAGGTGCATGCTGCAGTAGCGTAGCGTGGGTTGTTAGCGCCCGGGGCAAGTCAAGTAATTTGCGCCCCATAACCTGTGGACTTTTAGCACTCCCTGAATCCCTTCCACTAGTTCTGCTACGGTGGATTATTAAGGGCTCCTCACTATTCACAGCCTTAGCTTCTGTTTGGGAGCAATGTACATTGGGGGGGGGGGGTGGAAAGGGGGAATGCAGCCAGGTGGAGGGGAGTGCGGAGCCAGTTGGACAGAGGAGAGGAGGGGATACAGCCAGGTGGACAGAGGAGAGGGGGGATACAGCCAGGTGGACAGAAGAGAGGGGGGATGCAGCCAGGTGCAGGGGAGGATAGAGCCAGGTGGACATAGGAGAGGGTGGTGCAGCCAGGTGGTGGGGAGGGCAGAGCCAGGTGGAGGGGAGGACAGAGCCAGATGGACAGAGGAGAAAAAGGGATGCAGCCAGGTGGACAGAAGAGAGGGGGGATGCAGCCAGGTGGAGAGGAGGACAGAGCCAGATGTACACTTGTCAAAATCCTGTACCCCGTACTCATTCAAATAGGCGGGGGCTGGGATCTGGGAGAGCCCACAGATCCCCACAACCACCGGCCAGGATTGTGGAAAAGAGGCCCTTGTCTCCATCAACATGGGGACAAGGTGCTTTGGGGGGAAAGAGCTGCTCCAAAGCACCCTCCCCCCCATGTTGAGGGCATGTGTGGCCTATTACAGTTCAGTTCAGCTCGCTCGTTCCTCCCCTACCTTGGCTGCATGCTCGGAAAAGGGTCTGTTATAGATTTGGGGAACCCTACGCTATTTTTTTTCATTTTGGCATGGAATTCCTTTTAGAATGCATGACAGACCAAAAGGGCCTGGTATTGATTGGAGGGGGGGGGGGGCCACCGTTTTTTTCCTCACATTTTTGTATTGCCAGCAATGTTTTTTGTTGTCAGCGGGGAACCCTGCTGAAAGCTAATGACTCATCCGTTGTTAAGGACGCAGAAGCCCCGCTATTCATTGGTTGTTAAAGACCCGGACGGCCCCGCTCTTTAACGCTGCAGCTACTAGATGAAGCTTACACACTAGGCTAAACACTGCTAAATGCTGGCAGCGTTTTCACAGCACCTTTTAGTTTTCTAGTGTGCATGAAGCCTAAGGAGTTTCCAAAATGCCAGTAACTTGTGTACAGAAATACTGTATATATCTAGAACCTTGCTCATGCATGCACTGCTGCTTTTCATAACAAAACAACTAAATTAAATTACTACTGCCCTATCAGGCATTGTCAAATGTTAAATAATTGCAAACAGGAACAAGAGTATTCTTGTTTGGTAGATTACGTTTCTTTTTTTTTAAAAGTCTGTTTGTAATCAGTTTATTTATGGGGTGGACCCTAGCCAGTTTCTGTTTAGTTATCATATGAGCATGGATGAGAAACTCGGGTCCGAAAAAAGCAAAAAAGTGATGCATTGTGTTAGCCAGGAATAAGAATACAGGTAGAAAGGGTTTGACGTATTGTGAAAGTAATGTTTTTTAGTTGCTGGCTAAACCTATTAAATAACTAAGGGCCAGATTCACAGAAAAAGTACGCCGGAGTATCTGTTAATACTCCGGCGTACTTTCAAATTTGCCACGTCGTATCTTTATTTGGAATTCTCAAACAAAGATACGACGGCATTTGGCTAAGATCCGACAGGCGTATGGCTTCGTACGCCTTTGGATCTTAGGATGCAATACTTCGGCGCCCGCTGGGTGGAGTTTGCGCCGTTTTCTGCGTCGGGTATGCTAATTAGCTGTTTACGGCGATCCACGAAGGTAGGCGCGTTCATCGCATTCTCTTACGTCGTCGCTAGTCGGCTTTTCCCGTCTTAAAGTTGCGATTGCTATTTAGGTGGTGTAAAATTAGACAGCCCATGTTAAAGTATAGCCGTCGTTCGCGCGTCGAATTTCAATTTTTTTTTTTTGCGTCGTCCGGGAATACGAAAGTACGTAACGCACGTCGCAGTTCAAAACATTACGTCGGGCGACGTCATTTCACGCAAAGCACGGCGGGAAATTTCAAAAACGGAGCATGCGCAGTACGTTCGGCGCGGGAACGCGCCTAATTTAAATGGTACACGCACCATTTGAATTAGGCGGGCTTGCGCCGGACGGCTTTACGCTATGCCGCTGCAAGTTTACAGGCAAGTGCTTTGTGAATCAAGCACTTACGCTGAAAACTTGCGGCGGTGTAACGTAAACGGGATACGTTACGCCGCCGTAAAAGCACATGAATCTGGCCCTAAGGTCCTTCCTTTAAAAAAGAAACCTGGTGCCTACAGCTTGCATTTTTTTTTTTTTTACATTTTTATTAATTTTATAAATTTTTGTACGTTTTGCCTGTGTACTTACAGTATCTCACAAAAGTGAGTACGCCCCTCACATTTTTGTAAATATTTTATTATATCTTTTCATGTGGTGATGGACTGGCCAAGCATGTCTCCAGACCTAAACCCTATTGAGCATCGGTGGGGCATCCTTAAACTGAAGGTGGAGGAGCGCAAGGTCTCTAAAATCCACCAGCTATGTGATGCCATCATGGAGGAGTGGCAGAGGACTCTGGAGCTCTGGTGAACTTCATGCCCAAGTGTTAAGGTAGTGCTGGAAACTAATGGTGGCCACACAAAATATTTACCATTTGGGCCCAAGAAGGAGGAACCGGAGGCCACCACCCATAAGGCACAATGGAATCCACAAAGGGCATCCATAACCCTGGGGAGAGGGGGACCAAATATAACAAAGTAGCACAGGCTCCCAGGTCTACACACACACGAAGATCCAGTAATAGTTTATACAGTAATGTGCCTAGCTTCTGTCCACGATGCCCAGACTTTATCACATTTTTGTGGGCAATTACGCCCAATATAAGTAAGCTTATATAAAGGTTGTACATTGTTTATCAGGACCTTCTAAGCTGAAGGCAAAGGCAGGGCCGGACTGGCCTACCGGGATACCTGCCTGGCTGCCTCTGGGGCTGCTGTAAGGACAGCGGCACCCGAAAAAAAATATGGCTGCAGGGCCGGGCTAACATGCAACTGCGCAAGCGCCATCGCTGTCCTGAAGCTAGCCGTGCTCGGGAAAGCCCGTCAATTTTCGGAAAGGCTGGTGCATGCGCAGTGACATGATGGCGCAGAGCGGCGCCATTTTTAAAAGGAGAACAGTAGTGTTCAGTGAGTTCTCGCCTGGTGGCGTGCGCCTCTTCCTACGTCCCCTCCGCAGCCTCTTTCTATGTCCCTCCTGCAGCCTCTGACCTCTCCTGTCGTCCCCTCCGCAGCCTCTGACCTCCTGTAGTCCCCTCTGCAGCCTTTTATCTCTCCTGTCTTCCCCTCCGCAGCCTCTCACCCCCTGTAGTCCCCACTGCAGCCTCTGACCTCTCCTGTCGTCCCCTCCACAGCCTCTGACCTCTCCTGTCATCCCCTCTGCAGCCTCTGACCTCTCCTGTCGTCCCCTCTGCAGCCTCTGACCTCTCCTGTCGTCCCCTCCGCAGCCTCTGACCTCTCCTGTCATTCCCTTCGCAGCCTCTGACCACTCCTGTCGTTCCCTCCGCAGCCTCTGACCTCTCCTATCGTCTTGTCTGCAGCCTCTGACCTCTTCTGTCGTCCCCTCTGCAGCCTCTGACCTCTCCTGTCATCCCCTCCGCAGCCTCTGACCACTCCTGTTGTTCCCTCCGCAGCCTCTGACCTCTCCTATCGTCCCCTCCACAGCCTCTGACCTCCTGTCATCCCACCCATAGCCTCTGACCTCCTGTCGTCCCCACCGCAGCCTCCAACCTCCCCTGTACCATCCACAGCCTCTGACCTCCCCTGTACCATCCGCAGCTTCTGCCCTCCCCTGTACCATCCACAGCCTCTGACCTCTCCTGTACCATCCACAGCCTCTGACCTCCCCTATACCATCCACAGGATTGTAAGCATCCCTTGTGATAGCAATAGGTAGTGACAGGTCATTTTTACTGAGAGATCTGGGGTTAGGGTTTGATCCAAAGCTTTCCGTTGCCGGTAATGGGTGGTAAACAACTGGCTGAAACCATTGAGAGGGTTGGGGACCAGCCTGGAATGGGAGAGCTACGGTACAGTACTTAAAAATCTCCATAGGCGACACTTTAAATATTTTTACGGGTTACAGGGAAGGTCTAGTGCTAGAATTATTGCTCTCACTCTAACGATCGGGCGATACATCACATGTGTGGATTGAACACTGTTTACATATGTGGGCGCAACTTACGTATGCGTTCGCTTCTGTGCACGAGCTTGGAGGGACAGGTCAGTTTATTTATTTTTTATTATTTCTTTTTCTTTTTACACTGTCCCTTTAAAATAAAAATAAAATAATAAACTTTTATTCCCATCTTTTTAAATAGAAATAACCATAAAAAGTCCCTTTTATTGTGACCTCAGATCTCACATTTATACTTAAAAGCAAAAAAAATAAAAAATTTGTTTTACATTTGATAATAAAATAAAATTGGAAAAATTATGTGAAAGAGGACTGTTTAAAAAAAAAAAAAAAGGTAGCTGTTGCCAAAACAATGGTATATGTCAAAGGAAAGACAGAGGGCCATCCAGAAGTGGTATGCCGCGTACACATGATCGGAATTTCCGACAACAAATGTTCGATAGGAGCTTGTTGTTGGAAATTTCAACCATGTGTAGGCTCCATCGGAACATTTGCTGTCGGAATTTCCGACAACAAAAGTTTAAGAGCAGGTTCTCAAATTTTCTGACAACAAGTTTTGTTGTCGAAAATTCCGATCATGTGTACACAATTCTGATGCACAAAATTCCATGCATGCTCGGAATCAAGCAGAAGAGCCGCACTGCCTATTGAACTTAATTTTTCTCGGCTCGTCGTACGTCT
This sequence comes from Rana temporaria, assembly GCF_905171775.1. Taxonomy (NCBI): domain Eukaryota; kingdom Metazoa; phylum Chordata; class Amphibia; order Anura; family Ranidae; genus Rana; species Rana temporaria. Next base: position 96,382,460 of record NC_053496.1, read on the forward strand.
TGTTCGTCACTGCGTTCTTGACGTTCAGAATTTCCGACAACATTTGTGTGACCGTGTGTATGCAAGACAAGTTTGAGCCAACATCCGTCGGAAAAAAATCCACAGTTTTGTTGTCGGAATGTCCGATCGTCTGTACACGGCAGTAGAAATGAATGGGAAAACATTTGTGTATAGACAGAAAAAAGGGTATTTATATATTTGTTTCTATCTTTTTTTTCTTTTCTTTAAGTGATCACATTATCTTCTTTCTCAGCTGCATAAGGATCTCAGAGAGCTGAGGGAGGAAAAACAGCAGCACGCTGGTCTTCCTGGTGAATGACTGTGTGAGAGGAGGGGGACCCAAGTCTAATCATTGGAGGAGAGCAGACTCCATTCCCAGCACAACCAGAAAACTGACCCCACTGTGCTGTCATGCCTGGTGTGGTCAGCTTTTATTAAGAAAGCAGAGGAACTGACAGGAACAACAAGGATTTCACACAAAGTAATACAAGTACATGATATGCAGAAGGCACATATTAGGAATATGACTATTGGGGTGATCCTTTAATCCCTCATTTCTAGTATGGAAATGTATTCATAGAAGCTATAGTATGACTTATATAAAGGAGGAGGTGGACAGAAAGGGCTGGCATATTTGGAACACTTGAGTGCCCGTCACAGGTACATTGGTTCTGTATACCACAGCTAAACTAAAAGATTAAGGTTGGGGGGGGGGGGGTTATGTTGTTTGGAGAAGGAAGATTTTTAAATCCACTTTTTAATAATATTTCCATATCAATAGGGTACAGTAAGAAAAAAACACACCACAAAAAACAAAGACCCATTTCCATATACAAACAATCAATAATGTACAGCTTCCTCTCTTTTAAATTTGCTATGACGCTCCTCACCCCAAATATTAGGGTAATATCATGTTCCAACCCCGTACATTATTATGTAAAATAATATATTATCAAAAAAGGAGGAAGATTTCAGCTAATGCAGAAGCCCAGGGCTGTTGTTAGAAATTAAGGGGCCCCGTACAGCCTACCTAGCAGGGCCCCCTCCCAATATATCAAGACCATATTTTCACAAAAAATACACTAAAATCATTATTAGTTATTAGTGGACACAAACATAACAGAGAACCTGTGAATTGGCCCTTTTTTATTTGTTTTTTACATAAAAAAAATTATATTCACAGTGACAAAGGGGAACATGGGGGGGGGGGGGGGTAAGAAGCAGGCAGAACAGGGAGGGGAATCAGTGTCGGGGAAGCAATTACAGGAATGATGCCCTGTGTCTGTGTCTCTCCCTGCAGCAGCTGAAAGGGGAGAAACTGGCTTTCAGCTGCTGCACAGGGCATCCTTCTGTAACTGCCCCTCTGTCAAACCATACTAATTCCCCCTGCTGTTTAGGCCCCCTGTGTGCCCGGGCCCCCTACAGGAGGACTGGTGGTCCCCCCCTATCAGCGGCCCTGCAGAAGCCAGCAGCCCATGTGACACATCCTATTGGCTTTAAGTAATGTCCCTTGTGCTGATTTATGTTTTCTTTTTATTTGTGACATATTTTACCTACTCTTGCCTTTGCATATCATTTTCATACCTTCCCCCTTTTTTTTATTAAAAAATGAATGTAAAATCAACATAAATATGCTATACTGTAATAGATGTATTATCATAGAGACACAACATGGAAACATTAAAGAAGACCAATGCTCCCTCTTGTGGCTCTTGTGGTTGGTGAATGTGGATTGATTTTTTCAGCGGGTACAATACACTACTGTATAACTATAATACGTTTCTAAGATTAAATTCACAAATTTCAAAGATTCCAGAAAACATTTTTGCTGTGTTTTTGAACACCTGTTTTTTTTTTTTTTTAGAAGAAAAGAGTCTTGCCATAGAGATAGTCAAATGCGCTCTGAATGCAATTGCAGCACAGTTTAATTTGTTAAACTTAAATTTGCAAGTTGGCAATAACAGCTAAACTTTGCAGACAAGATCCAAATCAATACACAGAAATAAGTCCTGGGAATGTTTACTTTATATTAGACCAGTGACTAATTGATGCAAAGAATAGAATCAATGGAAAGCTTTATGAATGTGAAGCAAATGTCTGTTTTTTAAGTCCCTGTGAACAAGACCTTGTGGTTACTTCCCCTTTTTTTCTGTAAGCACCTTATTGTTTAGTAGGACAGATGATGTGCGATTTTGCATGTAGCGATGATAACATAAGAGTTTCAGAAAAGAGAAGTAAAATGAACAAGCATATTGTGTTCAGTGTGTTTGTTTGGGCAGCAATATCCATTCTTATTATCTCTTATTATCAGCATTTAGCAGTGATCTAGAATAATGACTTCTCCTTTCTTACTAAAAATGCTCACCTACTTAATGGAAAACCTAACATGACTGTAAATATTTATTATTCCACAGTCACTCATGTAGTGGATGTGTAATTTTTTAATATAGAATCTAAATACATTGGCCCAGATTCACAGAGAATCGCGCACATTACGCCGCCGTAGAGCAAGCACTGTACGCTACGCCAATGCAGCGCAGAGAGGTAAGCATTGCATTCAGCAAGCCAGTGCTCCCAATGCTGCGCCAGCGTGGCGTGGGTTTCGAAGTCGCACTCCGGAGTAGGTTAAAGTGGGCGTGAACCCATGCAAATGAGGCGTGACTCCATGCAAATGATGGGCCGAGCGCCAGACAGGTACGTATCACGAACTGCGCATGCGCCGTCACGTGGACGCAAGCACATCACCCCCATGCGCCTGCTCACAACCACGCCGGCACAACTGCCTAAGCTACGCCGGATCACTGCGTACGCCGTGAACATAACGTACGCCCAGCCAGACACACGTCCAACGCACAATACGCCGGCTTGTGTTCCCTGGTGCAGACCTGTGCATGTCTGTTGCCGGGTTGCACCTCCTTTATGGGGAATAACTTTACGCCGGACGTACAACTTACGTGCATCTCGCGTAGCATGCGCCGGGCACTCGCACATTCGTGAATCGCCGTATTTGCATGTTTGAATGGCTAATCAATGGGAGCGGCACCATGCACCCAGCCTAAATGTGCTCCCACCCTACGCCGGCGTGTGCAAGCTACGTCGGCGGGGTGTAGCCTGTTTTTAGGCACATATTTGTTTGTGGGTCTGGCGCACACATACGCCGGCGCACATTTGCACTTACGTCGGCGTAACGTGTTATACGTCGGCGTAAGTGCTTTGTGAATCTGGGCCATTATGGGTAAGCTTGGACAACTGGAACACAAACAATTAAACACTTTTTTGTCCTCCCTCCTCTTAGGGCCCTTTCACACCTGTGGACAGTATGTCCGTATTTCATCCATCAGTTTTCGGATAAAATACGGACCGACATATATGTATCCCTATGGGATAGCGGATGTCAGTAGATGAACATCCACTGACACCCGATCTCATCAGCCCCCGCTATGGTACGATTCTGCAGACGGGGGAAAATCCTATTTTTCCATCCGTCTGCAGATCGGATCAGGTGAACACGGACAGACAGTCTGTGTTCATCCAATCCCCCCATAGAGGATCAACAGAGCGATCTCCGCTGAACAAACGGATATTTAAGGAACGGATCCTCACGGGATCCGCCTGCGTGAAAGGGCCCTAAGACAGTTTTTCCTCCTAATATAACATGGGTATCCTCTGGCATTATGAACTTTAAAGGAGCATAAACCCAAACCAGGCCCATTTAACACGTTCAGGCCTTATTATGCATCATCACAGGCCTCCATGCAATATAACATGATCTGTACATACACAGGGCCAGAAAGGAACCAGTCAGAATGTTATGGCAGTGTGTGCACACTGTGAGACACATTGTTATTGCACCAGCTACTCATGTACTACTACAGACTTAGGGTCCTTTCACACGGGTAGATCCCATGATGATCCACCCCGTGAACATCCGCTTGCTCAGCGGGGATCGCTCTGTTGATCCCCGCTGAGCCGGCAGATGACAGGACGGTCCCTGCACTGTGCAGGGACCGCCCAGTCAGGTCGCCGTTCTCCCCTATGGGGGGATCGGATGAACACGGACCGTCTGTCCGTGTTCACCTGATCCTCTCTGCAGACGGATGGAAAAATAGGATTTTCCCCCGTCTGCAGAATGGGATCATAGCGGGGACAGATGATATTGGGTGTCAGCGGATGTTCATCTGCTGACACCCGCTATCCCATAGAGATACATGTATGTCCCTTTTTCATCCGTACACGGATGGATGAAAAAGCGGACATACGGTCCGCATGTCTGAAAGGGGCCTTTCTCTATGTTCTTTGATCAGATTATACAGTGCATGTATAGTTCTTCACATCTCAGTTTGATTAAAAACAGGCATTTTATTGTTGAAGCAAAACTTTGGGCAAAAAAAAAAAAAATCTCTGACACCCTGGGTTCAGCCATTTTTACCACATATCACCAAAATAATGAAATAATTGTCAGTGAAACAATTTTAGATTTGTTTACTGAGGCAAACAGGGATGGACTGGGACAAAAATTTGGCCCTGGACTTCATCCAAACTGGCTCACTTTAATTTTGCAAACAAGCATAAAAACAAGTGAACAAGTGAAGTGGTATGGCTAATGTCATGCAGGAATATTGCTACAGCCTCATTGGCCAGGTTATGTAATATAGAGTGCCAGGTTAGGTGATATAGAATGAAAGGTTAGGTGATATAGAGTGCTAGGTTAGGTGATGTAGAGTGCCATGTTAGGTGGTATACAGAGCCAGGTTAGGTGGTATATAAAGCCAGGTTAGGTGGTATATAAAGCCAAGTTAGGTGGTATATAAAGCCAGGTTAGGTGATACATACAGAGCCAGGTTAGGTGGTATATAGAGCCAGGTTAGGTGGTATATAATACCAGGTTAGGTGATATACCAAACCAAGTTAGGTGGTATACAGAACCAGGTTAGGTGATATATACAGAGCCAGGTTAGGTGATATATATAAAGCCAGGTTAGGTGGTATATAGAGCCAGGTTAGGTGGTATATAGAGCCAGGTTAGGTGGTATATAGAGCCAGGTTAGGTGGTATATAGTGCCAGGTTAGATGATATATGGTGCCAGGTTAGGTGGTATATAGAGCCAGGTTAGGTGGTATACAGAGCCAGGTTAGGTGGTAGACAGAGCCAGGTTAGGTGGTAGACAGAGCCAGGTTAGGTGGTATACAGAACCAGGTTAGATGGTATACAGAACCAGGTTAGGTGGTATATAGAGCCAGGTTAGGTGGTATATAGAGCCAGAGTAAATACATGCCAATGTGAATAGATAAGAGAATCCTGTTCCCCTCTTCCTCTGTCACCTGGACTAAAAGTATGAACACATGACTGTCCCTGTTGCTGCAGAACCCCCTTCTCCCCCTTCCTGAAGTAAACATGAGGGAGGGGCTGCAGCATGGACAAAGCATTATTGGCTAACACTGAGATGAGATGAAAATATCTCCCATCCCCCTCCCTTTGATGGCCGGGAACGTGTTGTGTGCCGTCCTCCACACATTACAGGTTGGAGATGTATTTTGCACACACATGCTCGAGCTGGCTCTGCCTGCTTGTCATTATGATACGCAGGAGACCCGGACTGCAGAGGGAGAGACACACAGAGCAAACTGGCCCACTGAGCCATCGGCCCACTGGGAAACTCCCAGTAGTCCCGATTGGCCAGAATATGCCTGGAGGCAAAAGTGGCAAATAGAAAAGCATAAAATAAAACTGTACGTCATAAAAGTAACTTGTTAGAAATAATAGAGCACTAGTATGCAATGTGATTCTGTAATCTAAAGACCTCTACTTAGTAACATAAAAGAAATGCAAAGAAACACCGTACATATGTAATCCCTTTTAATCCTTGAAGCCTATGTGAACAGGCAGAAGAGAAGCAGGGGTCTGACACTTAACAGACGACTGCCCTCTATCTCCTCAGGCCCTTTACATCAACTACTGACAAACATTCAGCAAATGGTTGTATTTAGCTTGGCTGACTCCTTTTAAATAAAGTTCCAGAGAAATGTGAGCAGACCCCTTATCCTAAATAATATTAGTCTCTTAGTAAGACGAGGAAAGAACAGAAAGGGGTTAATGATAACTTAGTGGAATCCGGCAAATCTTCAGCTAGCACTCAAGTATGAGGAAGGAAATAATTCTTTGGGTGGTAGAGCAAATTTAGCTATTGTGTAATCAACTGCTTAAACTAGCAAACTTTAACTTACAAGCACCTGGTCACCATATATATTGCTTCAATAATATTATATCCACTAGGGTCACAGAGGACAGGGATGTGAGCGAAGCACAGATGTTTGCATGCAGTGTCTGTGGGTAATAAAGAACTTGCTTCCTTTAGGACTACAAGTGTCAGAAATGCAGGCAGACAATGATGTCTATATGCAGTGTTTATAGGTTCAAATGGGCAGGTGCCCGCTTATCGATCACCACAGAAGTTGCTGGCAATGATGCAGATGATGAGGATGATCATTTCAGGCTCTACCTCTGGGGCCTGGCTCAGGAGGGCCTGGCTCAGGGAATGGCATCCGATCCTCCGATCACATCGCGCCACGGCTTACCCAGATCTGAAGTACAGGCAACACTGGAGGATCTGGATCAACCTCCGGAACCGCTGCAGCTAAGAAGCAATGCTGTCCTCAGATGTCCCTGCCTGCAATGTCTTTATATTATTTTCTCATATTTCTCTGCATAACACATATCGGATGAACAGTGGGAGACAAAGGGCCAAATCCTCAAAAGAGATACGACGGAGTAACTCTGTTACGCCGTCGTATCCCTGGTCCTAACTATGGAACTGATCCACAGAATCAGTTTCCCATAGTTAGGACGAAGATCCGACATGTGTAATTGAATTACACTGTCGGATCTTAGGATGCAGTACCGCATCCGCCGCTGGGGGCATTTCGCGTCGAAATGCCGCCTCGGGTATGCAAATTAGGACTTACGGAGATCCACGAAGCTTTTCAGCTTCGTTTTTTCTCCGTAAGTTTTATTTTGCAAACGCAAAATTAGGGCTGCTTTTACAAGGTGTAAACTGTTTACACCTTGTAAAAACAGACCTTTCTTGCTAGCGACGCGATTTTTTTAAAATTGAAAAAAAAATTTTTGGCGCCGTATCTTTTTTTTTACCCGACGCAACTTTATTGTTCCGTCGCAATCCACAAAGCCCGACGTAACGTAATTTCGCGCTATGCACATCGGGAAAATGACGTCACGAGCATGCGCAGTACGGCCGGCGCGGGAGCGCGCCTCATTTAAATGGAAATCGCCCCCTGGAGAAGAGGAACGCCTTGCGCCGGACGGATTTAGGTTACACCGCCCAAAATTTCTAGGTAAGTGCTTTGTGGATCGGGCACTTAGTTAGAGATTTTGCGGCGGTGTAACTTAAATGGAAAAAGTTACGTTGCGCCGGGTTTTTGAGGATTAGGCCCAAAGAGACTATATTGTATTACACAGTGCTATTATCTACATTTATTTTAAGCACTTTTAGATTTTAAGGCACACAACCCCTCTAGAAAACTAGAAAACTGTTCACTTTAATGCATTCCCTGCATTAAGGTAAATGTCCCACTATTTGTATCGCCCCCTCACCTCACTTTATACATACCTGAATGCTTTCATTATGCATTGCTGTGCTAGTCTGCCATTGGCTCCTACTGCTGTCAATCCAATCAGCAGGGGGAAGGGCAAAGCGACGCTGCATGTGTCAATAAAAAACAAAAGTTTGGGACTTTAAATGAAGCCCATGTGAACACAGGCCTCCATCTCTACATACATACCTACAATAACAGGAAGGTTTGGGACTTTAAATGAGGCAGATGATCAACAGGAAGAGGAGGTTCTGGGCTGCTCTGGGCAATTAAATTGCCCAGAGCAGGTAACTATTAACTTTACAACTGTTTTAATGAGCATTTAATCCTTGCACTGTTGGGGACCCTGCTACAAGGGTATTTTTGTTGGGTCCAGACCTGGGCTTCAAAGAACATAACATTTTTTGTTGCTAGTTCAGGCCAAAGTAACAAGTTAATTTATTAATCTGGTTGAAGCTTGCAAAAAACTAAGGACCCTGCCTTGTTGTCAAGTGACAGAGTTCAGGCCTGATGACTGATCGTCTGAGTATCCAGCTCTGAATCATGGGAGAAAGTCAGAAGCTCTGCTATACACAGATGCATAGGTGTGAGCAGACTATTGCATTAAGGTGTGCACACCAAAGCTCAAACACGCGTGGGTGCATGTGTGTATATACTGATGGTGTCACTAGAGTAGTGGATGGTGTAATAAGGGCAGAGATTGGTGTCAGTAGGGCAGTGGATAGTGTCGTTAGTTTTCCTTTTTTTATTATTATATTTTATATTAATTTTTCCAATTAATTTTTTTTTGGGAATATTTTCAATTTTTTTTTTTAGGAGAAAAGGTCTGATTTTTTTTTTTCATTTGGTGAAATATCAGGTTTCTAAACAGGGAAAATATGCGCCACACGGGGTGATTAGGGTGTACCCAGGCACACCCTGTGCTCACACCTATGCGCAGATGTATAAAGGTTTTCACTTAGCTCGAATGATGAACAAGGTGTTAATAAAATGTAGGAAGGGTAGAAAAGTATCTTAAAAGTACAGGTTCACTTTCAATCAAGGAGTAGAGTGTTATGAATAAAATGTGAACAATAGGATTACAGCTTATCTTATTAATTGCTATGGGTAAAAAAAGCTACTTTTCTTTATATAAAGCTTTTGAAGTTTTGATTATTATTATTTTTTTTAATAGTGAAAGTTTTAGATCTTCAAGGAAAGTCGGCTCGCCTTAAAGAACATGCGTACCTACAGGACATTGCAGTGATGTGTGCATGTACTGTATATACTGTATGGGGTCATACTTACATAGTGCCAATAACATAGAAATACCATTGCTTTTTGTCATTTTCTGTCATATACTGCCAACAGATAAAGAAAAATATGATGTTATTTGAAAAAGTTGAATGTGAATACATAGGGCTAGATTCAGATAGCCCTGCGTAATTTAGTTTGGGCGTAACGTATCTCCGTAATTTAAGGCGCAAGTTCCGTATTCATAAAGAACTTGCGCCCTAAGTTATGGCGGCGTAACGTATGTGGGCCAGTGTAAGCCCGCCTAATTCAAATGGGGATGATGTGGGTGTGTTTTATTTAAATTAATGGTGACCCCGCGTATTTTGCGCCGTTTGTGAAAGAATCCCAGTGCGCATGCTCGAAATTCCGCCGCAAATCGTCATTGCTTTCGACTTGAACGTAAATTACGTCCAGCCCTATTCGCGAACGACTTACGCAAACAACGTAAAAAATAAAAAATTCGACGCGGGAACGATGTCCATACTTAACATTGGTTGCTCCTCATATAGCAGGAGCAACGTTACGCCGGAAAAAGCCTTACGCAAACGACGTAAAAAATTCCGCCGGGCGCACGTACGTTTGTGAATCGGCGTAATTAGGTCATTTGCATATTCTACGCCGAAAACGACGGAAGCGCCACCTAGCGGCCAGCGTAAATATGCACCCTAAGATATGACGGCGTAAAAGACTTACGCCAGTCGGATCTTAGCCTAATTTCGGCGTATCTTGCTTTCTGAATACAGAAAGAAGATACGCCGGCGCAGCTTTGAATTTACGCGGCATGTCTATAGATACGCCGGCGTAAATTCTTGCTGAATCTAGCCCATAGTTTTTTGCAGCACCTTGTCATATTGATTCTGAAAATTCAGTCTGACCCTTCAGTATCTTCTTGACGGGATGGACGTGGTGTACTTTATGTTTCCTTCCAGTAGATGGTGCTGCACATCAGTTGTCTGAAACTGCTAATTGTTAAAATGACAACATGCGTATCATATATGTAAAAATTAGGAAGAATTGTAGTAAACAGGACAAATAAGGTGAATCTTTCTAATGGGATCCCAGACAGCAGTAAAAACCTGACAGAGGTTCTAATCCATCTCCACTCTATCCAAACGTTTAAAAAATTGCATTCAGTTATACTTTAAAAATTCTTTGTGTGCTGAAAGAATGGAGCAAGGAAAAACGGATGCAGCTCACAGCAAGCAGTTTAAATGTTTAATTCTTGCATATGATTTATTAAAGCGGAATTCCACCCAGATTTTTTTTTTTTATATATAATCTGTTCTTTTACACTGTTTTAAAACATTAAATCCATGTAATTTAACAAATCGCCACCTCAATTCCCATTTATTAAACGTACTTACTGTCTATTTCTGCTCTGCAGAGCGTTTCCATCTTTATTGTGGGCATTTGAAGCCCACTAGCAGTCTCTTCCGCGATATAGTGATGCTGGATACCCAGCATGCACCTCCCGATCTCGCACGCGCGCTCTATACACTGGGCGTAGAGAAGAATGATTCCTTTGGCGCTGCCCACTTACTCCCGGGAAATTATGACACCTTTTTCCCAGGAGCTCAGGCGCAGCGGGATATGACATAAATCATCGTGGCCCGAGAGTGGCAGATTAGAAGGGACAATGGAAATTAATGGACTAATAAATTGGACTTTTGGCTGTACAGGTAGTTAATGTAAAAGATCTATAAATATTTATTTTGTAAAAAATGCATAAATAGAAACTTGTATACATAATTTCATAAAACAGTATCAGCATATGATATGAGTGCATCTAACACAAAGTAAGAGATACATTTGTACTTATACAGATACATTCATGGCATAAAAGCACATAGCGTCAAGAAGGTATAGAACTCTTAGGCCCCGTACACACGAGAGGATTTATCCGCGGGAACGGTCCTCCGGACCGTTTCCGCGGATAAATCCTCTGGCGGATTTTGATCTGATGGTTGTACTAACCATCAGATCAAAATCCGCGCGGAATTCCCTCCGCGGTGACGTGACGCGCCGTCGCCGCGATGATGACGCGGCGACGTGCGCGACGCTGTAATATAAGGACTTCCACGCATGCGTCGAATCATTACGACGCATGCGAGGGAGGGAATCGGACGGATTGATCCGGTGAGTCTGTACAGACCACGGGATCAATCCGCTGGACCTTCTTAGCATGCTAAGAAATTTTTATCCGCTGGAAATCCATCAGCCGGAAAAATATCCGTGGATAAATATCCGCTGGATCGTACACACCAGCGGATCTATCCGCTGAAACCGATCCGCGGATAAATTCCAGCGGATAGATCCTCTCGTGTGTACGGGGCCTTAGTGTTTGAAGCTGAATCCGATATGCATAATGTTAGATCTTGCATTTACTCTCGACATGTTTTGCGTACAGGATGCTTCATCAGGAGCATAAAGGTGGATCAATCGAATCTCAAAGAGTCGATCCAACCACTGATTGTGTGGTAAAGAGCGTACAACGCTTTTAACCTAACCAGCCTCCTGGGCATGTGGTAGGTACTCGTTGTGTCTAAAGGTACAAAGGTAGGACTATGGTACAAACTGTTGGTAAACAGTATATGTAAATGGGCATAAGAGCACTAACCGGGATCCCACTGGCAGACCTTGGACTGAAGTAGACTCCAAATGGCAGATTGCCAATTGGCCAGACAGTAGAGGGGAGGTAACCACCTCAACAGCTACCGACAGAAAAATAAATCTGTCATTAAGTAGAACGATGTCTGATCATAACGAAGTTGAAACAGCCAGGAAAAGAGACCAGCAAAAAAACGGAGGTCCATGCATAGGCGCTGTATGTACGAGGCATTAGTTGTTTTACAGGGGCTTCCTGTAGCTACTCCCATGTGTACCCTCCCCGCCAGGGCTGTGCACTGACATGCATGGGCACCATTGAAGCAACCAGCAGCCAAATGCTAACAGGTACACATGTATAAAGAGGCCAGCTGTGCATGCTTTCTGACCCGCAGTTCAGGGAAGCTCTACAAAGAGACATGGACCTATAGGAATAAAAAAAAGTGAGTCTTTGTAGCAAAATAACAGCTATAATTCATAGAAAGAGTGGGAAGATTTATGAGTAAGACGTGATTGACAGCAGCAGATGTGCATGAAAACAGTTGTTGGAGTGACCAGAGGTATAGTCATGAGTTGTTCTAATTCAATATTTCACACTCTCAAGGCAGCAGTCTTTTGGGGATGTGATGTCACATGTGGTCATGTCAATCAGTGTCCATCTGTGTCTCGCAGAATTGGGCCTGCCAGACTATCTAATATTCTCTATTTATAGACATCTGATTTCATTCAGACTTACTTATGACAAAAATAACTACAGATGTTAGAAAACAATGTATACAAAGTATATTCCAGTTGAGATTTAAGAACAGTCATGTTAAACACAGTTCAGAAGTGAATAACATTACTCTGTTCCTTTTATGTACTCCTCACTTGTACATAATGCAGCTGCGTTTTCTGGAAGTAACAGGCAAAGAATGGTTCTGTTGGGAAACTGGCAAAGTTCTATTGTAGCAGCTAGAGAAACAAGCCTCTGGTTCAGGAGTCAGTAAAGGGACTAACTAGAGTTCAATAGTATCTAGTAGTAGTGGAAAGATCCCCTAGTGTTTTCAAGGCACAAAGCAAAAAGGGTATCTAGTGGTGTATGGTGGATCTTGTGTTCAAGAAGACAGTGGAAAATAAAATGTTATGACTGGATACAACGCATCATTCGTGTGTGAGTCTAAAGGAATTGTAGCTTAAACTAGTTGCACTTTCCTCCCAAAATATATAGAATATTTGCTACCTTTCTGGTCATGTAGAGCCATAATATGCAGTGTACAGCTTTACATTTCACACTTTCAATCCTAATGACTAAAAACGAATTATTGGCAAGAACAGCAGTGAAATTAAAGAAGTATTAAAGCTTAATTTTTTTAAAAATAACAAGCATATTATACTTACCGGTACCTGCTCTGTGCAGTAGTTTGGCACAGAGCAGCTTCGATCCTCTTCTTTTTGGGTCCTCCACTCCCCCTTGAGCAGTACCCACAAAGAAAGCCCCGTGCCCTCAGAAAGTATTTTTTTTCCCTAAACAAATTAGTCCCCATTTAATGCCTATGTTTAACAATTTTTTTTAGCTAAAAATAAAAACATAACAATCATCACAAGGGATATAACTTACAGTCGGTTCACACAGCAGCGGCACGACTTCGGGGGAGACTCTGCAAGTCGTCCTGAGGACGACTTCAGAGGCGATTTTCAAAACGACTTCTGTATAGAAGTCAATGCAGGTCGCCCCGAGCCGCCTCCGAAGTCGTACAGGAACCTTTTTCTAAGTCGGAGCGACTTGCGTCGCTCCTATTAGAACGGTTCCATTGCATTGAATGGGATGCGACACGTCAGGCGGCTGAGCCGCCTGTCGTGTCGCCCCAGTGTGAACCGGGTCTTAGTAGGATATGTTGATTCTTCTCCTTTTTCTGCCCCCCCCCCTTCATGCCAGATCTATGTATATAGACATAGGATCTCTGAATGGGGACAACCAAATGATTAATAACTCTGCCCCCTCCATTATAGAATCTGTTTAGTATGGCTTTTATGAATGTCAGATCTGTCAGGAAAGGCAGGTATAGTCAAGCTTTCTTGAGCAGAGCCCCTTACAGCCCCTTAGCTGTATTACCCTCTGCCACACCGGAAGATTGTGGTGGAGGGTGGGTAGGACAGAGGAAGATTTCCACTGAAAAGAATCAATAGAAGGCACAGATCATACTAACTGTGAGATATGTCCCTTATATCTGTCCCTCCATCTTTAAATAGGTCTTTGGTAGCTCTTTTCATCCACTTTCCCAACAAGTGTGGCGGGACTGAAGAACCGGGGGTGCTAAAAGTACCAGATGTCAGTGACAACCCAAGATCTGAACTGATCAGCTTGTAGACAACATATACTGCTAAATACAGAGTGCTGTATAGAATTTCTCTGTAGAAGACTATAATCACTATATAGCGCTTATAAGACTATAAGTGGTTGATTTACTAAAGGCAAATACACCGTTCACTTTGCAAGTGAAGTTGCACTCTGCAAGGGAATTTTCTCCAGATCTTAGTAAATGTAGTGAATCTACTTTGCAAAGGATACCCAATAACAATGAGGAAGCAAAGTAAAGGGAAAAAAAAGGAAAATAAAAAAAACAGCATTTTTTTCTTGCACATGATTAGATGATGAAGTCATTGGCACATCTTGAAACTAAATAAGTTCCAAGATGTGGTCTGCTGCTGCAGAGGTTCATTTGTTAAGTCCTCACTGATCTTCATGAAAAGAGTTGAAATTCTTGGGTTGCTGTGGATAAAGCCCAGTACACACGGGCCGAATGTCGGGCAGCATCGGCCGGTTCAATAGAAGCCGGCTGACATTCGTCCCGGCTGGCTTCTGTCAAAAGGGCATAACCAAAAATCGGCTCCCGATCAGCGCTCTCGGCCAATGGCTAAGAGCGCTGACCAGAGTGTTCTGTCGGGGGGGGGGGGGGGGGTTACATTCCTGCTGTCAGAACACAATAGAACAGCAGGGGAGATTGCTGTACCAACATTAGAACGTTTGTACAGTGGCTCCAACCTGAGCTGTCTTTTTTTTTTTTTTTTTTTTCGTCTTGCGGGTTAGCTTAAGGATCTGTTCAGACCAACGCATCAAGTTGCTGTGCATTGTGATAAAAATGATGCAGGCATTACTTTGTAATTTTGATGCTTACCTGCTTTTGCTGCCTCATACATGTCTTGTAGATACACACACACATCATACACACTAATTGGCCAGGATCTCTTTATAAGGAAGTTCTTTACCAGTGGTATGGTGATTATAGCCCATTCTTGAATTTGGCTATTGCCTCTGTGCATGCACTATACTTGAGATCTTCTCTGTTAACCTGGCTTAGTTTCTGACTTTTCCAAGCGGGACCTTCTCCTACTTTGATTTATTCCTCCCTACTGCCCCTCAATTTGATTTCATTGCCCCATCTCAATTGACTGTCACGTATGACCCATTGGTGCCATATCTGTCTGGGTTTGATCTCTGAAACTTTATCTTGTTTGAGTGTGTCTGCTGGTTGGGAAATATTGCAGACAAAACACATAAAAATTAAAGCCTAATCCCAGGGATCCTTCAAATCTTACAAAGCATATTAACCTCCCTGGCGGTAATCCCGAGTGTGGCTCGGGTGAATTTTCACTGCCAAAAGCGGTAACCCAGATCCACACTCGGGATTGCATCGCAGGATCCAGGCAAAGTTAAGGGGTTGTAAAGGTTTGTTTTTTATTTTCTAAATAGGTTCCTTTAAGCTAGTGCATTGTTAGCCACTTAAACCCCGGACCAATATGCTGCTAAATGCCCAAAGGCGTTTTTACAATTCGGCACTGCGTCGCTTTAACAGACAATTGCGCGGTCGTGCGATGTGGCTCCCAAACAAAATTGGCGTCCTTTTTTCCCCACAAATAGAGCTTTCTTTTGGTGGTATTTGATCACCTCTGCGGTCTTTAGTTTTTGTGCTATAAACAAAAATAATAAATATCCCCCAAAAACATATATAAAAACATTTTTTTTCCTCAGTTTAGGCCGATACGTATTCTTCTACCTATTTTTGATAAAAAAAATCTCAATAAGTGTTTATCGATTGGTTTGCACAAAATTTATAGCGTTTACAAAATAGGGGATAGTTTTTTTGCATTTTTATTAATTATTATTTTTTTACTACTATTGGCGGCGATCAGCGATTTTTTTCGTGACTGCGACATTATGGCGGACACTTCGGACAATTTTGACACATTTTTGGGACCATTGTCATTTTCACAGCAAAAAATGCATTTAAATTGCATTGTTTATTGTGAAAATGACAGTTGCAGTTTGGGAGTTAACCACAGGGGGCGCTGTAGGAGTTAGGGTTCACCTAGTGTGTGTTTACAACTGTAGGGGGGTGTGGCTGTAGGACTGACGTCATCGATCGAGTCTCCCTATAAAAGGGATCACTCGATCGATACGCCGCCACAGTGAAGCACGGGGAAGCCGTGTTTACACACGGCTCTCCCCGTTCTTCAGCTCCGGGGGGCGATCGCGACGGAGCGGCTATAAACGAATAGCCGCGCCGTCGTCCCGGATCGCTCCCCGCGGGAATCCGCCCGCCGCACGCACCGGGGGGGGTGTCCCGATCGGACCCCCCACCCGCTAGAAGGCAAGGACGTATATATACGCCCTTCTGCCTGTCCGTGCCATTTTGCGGACGTAAATAGTCGTGCGGCGGGCGTTAAGTGGTTAGTTCACTTACCTTTTCCTTTGATTTCCCTTCTAATTTCTTTTTTTCTTTGTCTGAATTTCTCACTTCCTGTTTCTCCTTAGTAAGCTTGTCCCCATAATCCATGGGGGTTAGTCAGCCAGAACAGCTTACTGAGGAGGAACAGGAAGTGAGAAATTCAGGCAAAGAAAAAAAACATTTAGAAGGGAAATCGAAGGAAAGGGTAAGTGAACCAACAATGCACTACTTAGAAAATAAAAAACACACCTTTACAACCCCTTTACTTACCGTGTCTCCAGGATCCTGCGATGTCCTCCCGATGTGTGTGTGGGCTGTGTCCTCTGCTTGATCCATCACTGTTTCCGGCTCCGTTTCCTGTGAGCTCTGCAACGCACGGGGACAGAGCTCGGGACCAAATAAAAAAAATGCAAAAAGCATAATACATACAGTATACTGTAATCTTACAGATTACATTACTGCATCAAATTGTTTCACCTCCCTCTTTTTCTCTTAGGCTGGGTTCACATTGATACTTCATGACAGTCATATACGATTGTCATCTTACTTTGCTCTGCGACATCAGTCCTACATTGGTCCTACATCCATCCAACTTGAATGAACAGGATACTACTTTGATCCATCTTTGTGATAGTATGACTCAAAACAATCCCAGCGTGACATAAATTCCTTTTTAGGTTGGGTTCACACTGATACTACACGACAGTCATACGACTTTCATCCTACTTTGCTCTGGGACATCAGTCCTACATCTGTCCTACATTGGTCTTACATCCATCTGACTTGAAAGAACAAGATACTACTTTGATCCGACTTTGTGATAGTCTGACTTGTTCTCTGACCAATCAAAACAATCCCAGAGTGAGATAAATTCCTTTTACTGCTGCTGTAATCACAATGTCAGATGTCAAAAGTCGGATGGTAAGGACAAGGCTCCTACTTTGATCCGACTTCAGTGATATTCAATGGGCTGAAGTAGTACCAAAGTTGGACCAAAGTGAAGGAACCTTTTTCAAAGTCGGACCGACTTGTGTCGGACCAGTTAAGACGGCTCTCATAGGGAACCATTGATTTGCACATGTCATGTGACATGTTGGAGCATTTGTCGTACCAGTGTGAACCCTGCCTAATTCTTTGTTCATTGCCCTGCATGCAGTTTTATATTATATATACTGTTCTTTCTGCCTAGAAACTTGAGAATGTAAATGGCAACCAAAAAGTGTCCCTTTATGTCAAAAGTGGTTTTAGAGCAGCTAGAAAACAGCAATAGTAAATTAGAATCACTTGCAGAATGGAGCGATAGTGATTTGTGGGGAAATTCTTTATCGAATACTGAAAGTAACGACAGCTACAATTCTGCAACTGAGCAAATTTCAGTGTTTTGATTTGATTACATTATTGAATAAATTGTATTATTATATTATTATTAGTTATAATTATTTATAGTTATTTTTTATATTATAATTAATGATTTTTTTTTTGTTTCAAACTTATCATACCTGGAATGTTTACTTGACCCTTGTTTGGACAGATTTAAATGAGTTATTGCTAAGAATTACAGGCCTACAATATAAAACACAAGATTTCCATATAAAACAGTGTACTTTCAGCATCAACAATCAGACCTAATCATAGTAAGACAACCCCAATAATTTGGGAACCTTATAATGTGCTTTTTGTTATTTGATCTGTGACCACTGCTTTTGTGTGAGGCTGGGTTCACACTGATACTACACGACAGTTATACGACTTTCATCCTACTTTGCTCTGCGACATCAGTCCTACATTGATCCTACATCCATCCGACTTGAATGAATGAATGAAAAACGTATAAAGCGCGGCACATGCAAACTGAATCGCTTCTGGGCGCTAGTTGTTCGTGTCTCATGACATCAAAAGAGCAGAGTTTTGATCTGTCTTCTGAAAGTCAGGTGGTTTTCCTCCAACCGAATGCTGGTTGGTAAAGCGTTCCATAGTCTAGGACCCTGAAAAGCAAACCTTCTTTCTCCTTTGGACTTGTATTTGGTTTTTGGTACCCTGACCAGATTTTGGTCGGTGGATCGCAGAACGCGATTCGAATTGTGAGGTTCTATCTTGTCGCAAAGATATTGCGGAGCCTTCCCATGGATGCACTTATGTGTCAGGCAGAGTGCTTTAAATGCAATTCTGTCTTTTACTGGCAGCCAGTGAAGGGTTCTCAACGAAGGTGAGATTGATTCCCATTTATTTTTCCCAGTCACCAGTCTGGCGGCCGTATTCTGAATGACTTGCAGACGGTAGATTTGGTACTTTGGGAGTCCGAGGTACAGGGCGTTAGCATAGTCCAGTCTGGAGTTCACAATTGTTCCCACCACGACTGCTACGTCTTCTTTGGGGATAAATGTAATAAGTCTGCGTAGTAGGCGCAAAAAATGGTGCGATCCGCTGACTACTGACCCTATTTGTGCGTCCATTGTCATGAAGGTGTCAAAAATGACTCCTAGACTTTTGACTTTGGAGCTAGGGGTGATGCTTTGGCCCAGAATGGGCGGCGGTGTCCAGGTTGTTGCCAGTTGACTCTTTCGGCTGGCGTGAAACATAAGGAGTTCTGTTTTTGAACTGTTGAGTTTAAGATAACTCTTTGTCATCCAGTTTTCTATCAAAGAGAGACATTTCTCTAAACTGTGATGATGATCCTTTTTGTTGCAGATGCGAAAATACAGTTGCGTATCGTCTGCATAAGAGTGATAGAGTAGTTCTTGGCTACTGATAATATCAAAGAGAGGGCGAAGATAGATGTTGAAAATCACCGGTGACAGGGGGGATCCTTGGGGGACTCCACATGACACCGTGCACTTTTACGACGTGAAAGAACCCAATTTAACTGTTTGTGATCGGTTTTCAAGAAAGGAAGAAAACCATGGTAAATCACCTTCTGCGACTTCTGCTACCTTGGCTAGTCGCATCAGTAACAGTTTGTGGTCTACCGTGTCAAAGGCTGCGCTTAGGTCCAGCAGAACCAGGAGACAAGATTCTCCTTCGTCTGCGGCCTCGAGGGCATCGTCCCATATTTTGAGTAAGGCCGTTTCTGTCCCGTGTCCGGGGACGGAAGCCTGATTGTAATGGATCCAGTAGATTGTGGGTATCTAGATGCTGTTGCAGCTGTTGTACCACTACTTTCTCCATTATCTTGGAGAGAACATTTAGGCCTGTTATGGGACGGCGGTGAGTTGGGTCCTTGGGATCCAGGTTAGGTTTTTTCAAGATGGGCTGGATTGTGCCCTCTTTCAACAGGGATGGCACTGTGCCTTCCTTAAATGATTGGTTTATAAGCTGTGTGATGGGTGGTGCCAGGATGTCGGCACATTCCTTCAGCAGTTTGGTGGGGATGATATCATTGGGCGATGTGCTGTTCCGCAAAGCACCAATGATATTTTTTGTGGTATCGATGGAGATCGGTTCCAGAGTGAACTTTGTTGATTGTAGAGCGTTTCTGTGTGTGTTTTGTGGTTGATTGAAGGGGGGGTTGAGGGGGGTATTGTTTTGCAGAATGCTTTCCCGGATTCTTTCAATTTTGTTGATGAAGAAATCCGATAGTTCATTACAGAACTCTTGGGTGTCTGAGTTGGGGACTTCAAGACATCCTGGATTCATGGTCTGGGTGACCATCTTGAAGAGTTTGTGGGGGCGGTTTAGGGCGCTGTTAATCGCCATAGAAAAATTATGTTTCTTGGCTTTGAAGATTTCTTTATGATATCGTGTTGTTATTGCCTTGTAGATGATGAGGTTATCCTCTGCAGGGCTTCTTTTCCAGGCGGCTTCCGCCCTTCTGCGCTCTTGCTTCAGAAGCGACAGCTGGTTGTTGAACCAGCCAGACTTTCTTTTTCGGATGCAGGCTTTGCGTTTCGGTGCTACTAAATCGGCTGACTGTAGCAGGGCTGCGTTTATGGCATCCAGTGTATCTGCGGCTGTTTGATGTGGATGGATTGTTTTGATTCTGTTTCCCAAGGTAGATTTAAAGAGTTCCGAATGGAGCTTCTTCTGAGATCTAGCCCAGTGTATTGTCACCGGCTTGGGTGCTTTTATCACTGGGGGAATTTTGGAGATTATGAAATTGATTGCATGGTGGTCTGTCCATGGCAATGGTTCATTTTCTAAAATGCTTATTTTCAGATTTTGTCTGAAAATTAGGTCGAGTGTGTGACCTGAAGCATGTGTTGGCCCGCATATAAGTTGCTGTAGCCCTAATCCCTCCAGGTGATCGATGCAGGCGTCCGCAATGGGATCCTGTGCGGAGTTGGCCCACAGATTAAAGTCCCCGAGCAGCAAAAGGTGTTTGCTGTTAAGGGTATAAGTGGATATAAACTCCGTTAAAGATGGCAAAAACTGCGATTTTGGCCCAGGTGGCCTATAGCAGAGGAGAATGTGAACAGTCTCCTGGGGGGAAGTTTGAAGTTGAAGAGTAAAGCCCCATACACACTATCAGTTTTCCTGTCAGTTTTCTCTTCAGGTTTACCAAAACCATGTAGTGCAAGGGCCTGCCTGATTGCATACAAATTGAAACTCTTGAGGTTTTACCTCATATTAGATGGTTTTGGTAAACCTGAAGAGAAAACTGTCAGGAAAACTGATCGTGTGTATGGGGCTTGAGGGTTTCCATGAATGGAAGAGGATTTTGAAGGGCTGGCTTAGTGATTGTAATGTGATTCTTGTGGATCACCGCCAGGCCTCCTCCTCTTTGCCCTATTCTGGTTTCCGTTATAATGCGATAGTTTTCTGGCACCAATTCTCCGAGAATGGTGTTGCAGTCGTCTGAGAGCCAGCTTTCTGTAATAAAGAGGCAGTCTAGATCGTTTTGTAGTAAGAAATCGTGGATTTCTAATCTGTGTTTTACTGCCGATCTTGTGTTGATCAAAGCACATGATATGTGCTTGAGCTGGGTTAAATAGTTTACATTTTTGATGGTCGATCGTCGATCGAATCTCAAAAGTTGCTCTATTTTTAAGGCCTTTTTGGTGACGGCTGGTAATGCTGTTGCGAATTGTCTCAGACCCCGAATAGAGTCCGCAGAGTATCGCAGATTAGCCATTGTCGCCAGTCACATTGTCGTCTGTCTTTCCTAATTGCGGCGGCCACGAATGAGGCCTGGTCTGGCGCGGATGCGGGAAGAGCCGCGAGACACCGGACGTGATGGGTGGAAGACTGTCCAAGTGAGCCGTCACTCGTTGAGTCTTCTCTCCCCGATTGAATGAACAGGATACTACTTTGATTCAACTTTGTGATAGTCTGACTTGTCCTTTGACCAATCAAAACAATTGCAGTGAAGTAGGATCAATGTCGGACCAAAGTAGTACATGGAGCATTTTCAAAGTCGGACCGACTTGTGTTGGACCAGTTAAGACGGCTCTCATAGGAAAACATTGACTTTCACACGTCATGCGACATGAGGTCCCAATGTCGGAGCGTTTGTCGGACAAGTGTGAACCCAGCCGGAAAGCAGCTACCGTGTTTCCCCGTAAATAAGCCCGGGTCATATATTAATTCTGGTCACCAAAAACACTGTAGGGCTTATTTTCGGGGTAGGGCTTGCTATGCAATGTGCCAAGTGTTAATAGCAAAAGTGCTTGTAAACTGACAAAATCCTTGCCACCACAGCAATACAATCCAAAATGTGTATGTCTCACCTTCCTAAAGCATTCCATGACTTGCCTTAGCTGTCTTCCTTGCACTGAGCACTGCAGAAGGGGGTGCCGAGATCCACCGCTGATAGGAGGAAAAGAGAAGGGGAGAGGAGTGAAGATAAACGGCACTTTCCATGACCTGCTCCGAGCAATGCAGAGGGAGGGGGGTCAAGATCCTCCACTGACAGTCAGGAGAAAAAGAGAGCATCAGAGGTCAGATGAACGGCGCTTTCATTGCCCGCACCGAGCGATGCAGAGGGAGGGGGGTCAAGTTTCCCCACTGACCGTCAGAACAAGATAAGGGGAGAGCAGCAGAGATTAGATTAACGGCGCTTTCATTGCCGCACCGAGCAATGCAGAGGAAAGGGGGGTCGAGATCCCCCGCTGGCAGTCAGAAAAAGATAAGGGGAGAGCAGTGAAGATTAGCTGAGCCGCGCTTCCGTGACCCGCTCTGGCAATTCAAATAGAGGAGGGCTCCTCTCCAGAGATCCCCCACTGACAGCCAGAAGAAAAGGGGAGAGCAGCTGGAGATCACATAGCGGCACTAAAAGAAGGTACCCGATTAAAGCAGACCACAGCAAACACACACCTTCCACACTAAAGAACACGGCATTAGTGAGGATTCTAGCAGTTTCCAACTACTTTAAACTAGGGCTTACTTTCGGGGTAGGGCTTATATTGCAGCCCTCCCCGAAAATCCTGCTAGGTCTTATTATCGGGGTAGGTCTTATTTTCAGGGAACACGGTACTACTAGGAGAGCTAAGCTATTAGCATTGTTTGTTTAACTAATTAGTGCATTTCTTAATTCGTTTTATTAGGTCAATGCCATGCAGCTTATTTTAATACACCAAATGGCAGATAATGTACAACTGGGATTTATAGTAAGCCTGATTATTTTTAGGATAAATTCTGATAAGTCTGTATAATTGGCTGTAATAACCTGAGAAAACCAAATACAATGAATACCATTCAATACTTTCCTCATTTTAATTATTTTTTGCATGTGTTTTCAACAACCTTTACCAGTATTTAATTTAACGGACAATCACACACCTGGCCCTATTTGTTTCTACAGTGGACGGTGCAAATTTCAGCACTTATATACCAACCAGTGCAGATTTTTTACTGGGCTGACTTTAGTGGATTGAGTTTTGATTGGTTGATATGGGTTACTGCACTTTGCAATTAGTACTCTTTTTTTTCTTTCATTGCGTATTAAAAATACTGTTTTTAAAAATAAATAAATAAATAAAGGGATATGAGACTAGAGGTGCTGCA
Organism: Rana temporaria; assembly: GCF_905171775.1. NCBI lineage: Eukaryota > Metazoa > Chordata > Amphibia > Anura > Ranidae > Rana > Rana temporaria. The sequence goes on from NC_053496.1 coordinate 96,405,595, forward strand.
CAGGACAACTGAGTTGAATGTGAATTTTGTTTTTCTATTGTATGTTAGAAATAAAATAGTAGGTCAGTGGGGTTGATTTACTGAAGCCAAATAGGTTGTTTACTTTGCAAAGGGAATTTTGCATTAGCTTAGTGCAGTGTTTCTCAACCTTTTTCAGTCAAGACACCCTATAAAATTCTGCACAATCTTGAGGCACTTTGTTCTAAAATGAAGAAAAACAGAGAAATAGTTTTACAAAATTCAGCAGCATCCACACATGGAGGCCACCCATCGTTACAGCTGATCTAGTCCTTCACCTTTGCAAACTGGTACTGGCAAGTATTCTAGCATTTCTCTTCTCCCTCATTTTTCCCCCTATCTCTGCTAACATGACCCCAGTGCTGATGGAGAGGTGCAGGGGAGAGGCAAACAAGAATTCTGTGCAGGTGGTCAAATCCTGACTATTAACCAATGATGTAAGTGTCCGGCCCGCATCGCGCAGAAGGTTGTAATGCTGAACAATAACCTGTGACTTTATATAACAAAAAAGCACTCTTGATCCTTTTGTTGCCTTGATAAAAAATTTGGCCAATTTGTTGAATGTGAATATGGTAAATATTCCCAAAAAAATACCCAATCACATGCAAGGAAAATAAAAATAAAAGTTGTTTTTCTTTGTAAGTGACTGGATGATGGTTGTCAGCAGAGCTTCACCCTATTTACTAAGCTGAGGGAAAATACCTTTGCAAAATTAACAACTTATTTGGCTTTAGTAGATAAACCTGGGGCCTTTTTTCAACTGGAACTGAAAGACTATCTGTTTCCTACATTGTACAGAATCCAATGTGATCAGTCGTTTCAATGAACATGTATAGTTCAGAATCAAATAAACCAGGAATAGTCTTTTATATATTTCCTGGGAGATATTGTGGATACATATTACTGTCCTATTTCCTTGGTCACCTTGTGCCCTTAACAGACACAGGGTGTAACAGACACCTATATTCTTATGTGTAAGTTATTACACATAAGAATATAGGGGGCTGAAGCAAAGGTTTTCCAGTTCCTTTCCAAAAGCCCCTGTCCCGGCTAGGTCTGTCACAGTCATTTTCAAAAGTAGGAGTTCTAATTTAGTATCTACTTTCACCTATTATGTTTTATATGGGTTTCTAATGTGTATGTCCGAACAAATAATTTTTTTCAGTGTATTGAACTCCTGTGGGGTTCAATCGGCCATTTGACTTATTCTGTATGTTAGGAATTGCAGAGGTAGGATTTTGTTCTTCCGCTTGATCCCACAGAACTACAGATTTGTGATTTATTTCCAATATACTGTCTATAACACCGTCTTCATATTACATGTATACAAATTGCCATCAGACCTTTAATCGCTTCCTTTTTAGTGTTTGCATATATAAGGGGACCCCACTCTAGCCACCGCCAACCTTTGTTCCCAGGCTCTTCCATCCCATCGGGGAGTCGGAGACCACTGCAAGGAATTGGGTTGGCTGTGTGACGAATGAAGCCTGAAGTGACGAGTCAGCTACTTTGAAAGACAGAAGAGGGATCAGGGGTCTAATAGACTCCGGATATCTCAATAAATGGTACCTGTCATTACCCAAATTATCACAAGGGATGTTGTTTATCCCTTTTTGTAATAGCAATAAAGTTAAATAAAAAAAAAGAAAATGAAAACCTAAAATGCAAACAGGTATTGTAGTTTGTCGCCATTTCACAGGTGTTCAAAATTTTAAACCTTGACGTGTTTGATATCTGTTTACTTGGGATAACACCATCTTTTAAATTTTACCAACAAACTGTATTGTGTTTGTTTACGCTAAATTGCATTTAAGCGTATTTTTTTTACTGAAAATTCACATTTTTTAAACGGCTGCGCAAACATAAACAAATTGCAATAATAACCATTTTTGTTCTCCAGGGTCTCTGCTTTAAGAAAATATATAGTGTTTGGGGGTTCTAAGTAATTTTCTAGCAAAAAAATGCAGACATTTATATATGTATGTGAAAAAATTCAAAATTGTCCTAGACAGCAAGTGGTTAATTTAGTTCTTGTTGTGCCTTGGACGCTGCAATAAAGTATATTGTATTACAGAATTGTTTGTAACTGGTAAATTTGCAACCTGTTACGATTACTTCCATAAAAAAATAAAAAAATCTAGTTACCACATAATAAATAAATAGCAATATAGATAGCAACCAACTTTCATTAGCAAGCAAACGTGAATTACTATTGTAAAATTACAAGTGTGACATGATGCTAAGCTGCAACTTATTGAAGTTGAAAAATAAAATCCCTGTGTCGTTTTTACCAGTTAAAGTACAGAATATAGACTTATCCCTAAGAACATAAGAAGAGTTCATAAGCTCAAGACCTTTGTATTTCGTAAACCTTAGGCACCGAAGAAAATCAGGTTCACATGACATCATCAAAGGAAATATATGCACTTTATTTCTTGTTTCACCAGCAGTTTAAAAGTACCTGTTCTGTTCTCGCTACATGTTTGCCCCTGGCGCATATGTAGCTCAACATACAGCTTAAACCTTGCATCCTGAGGGCCAGATTCACAAAGCAGATACGACGGCGTATCTCCTGATACACCGTCGTATCTGTTGTTCTATCTATGCGACTGATTCATAGAATCAGTTATGCATAGATAGCCATAAGATCCGACAGGTGTAATTGTTTTACACTGTCGGATCTTAAGATGCAACACCGCGGCCGCCGCTGGGGGGAGTTCGCGTCGGGTATGCAAATTAGGAGTTACGGCGATCCACGACGGTTTTTCGCATTCGCTACGTCGCCGCTAGTCTAGTTTCCCGTCGCAAAGTTACACTTTTTTTTTGGTGCCTTAACTTTAGTCAGCAAGTATATTGCTGTCTAAAGTATGGCCGTCGTTCCCGCGTCGAAATTTAAAAATCAACGTCGTTTGCGTAAGCCGTCCGGGAATACGGAATTACGCTACGCGCATCGCCGTTCTAAAAAATGACGTCACGGCGGGAGTTCGGAAACAGAGCATGCGCGGTAGGTCCGGCGCGGGAGCGCGCCTAATTTAAATGGCACACGCCCATTTAAATTGGCCCGCCTTACGCCGGAGGCCGCCGGCGTAGGTTTTCATCGCAAGTGCTTGGTGAATCAGGCACTTGCGATGAAAACTTACGGCAGTGTAACGTATCTACAATACATTACGCCGCCGCAATTATTCGTGAATTTGGCCCAAAATAACCAGACTGTCTGTAACTTTGGATCTTTATTACGATGAACAGATGGTGGCCATATAAGATGCGTATGAATAATGGTGAAACTAGAGATACACAGATAAATCAACATATAAGAATTATATGAACACAAACAAATGTCTACTAGGCATATAAGTAAACAGTTGTTTATCATACCAGCGATGCTGCCTTAGGAGGATCAGGACCTAGGAAACATGTGGTGCAGGCTTAGCTGACTCCATGTGGACTGTCCAGTGGAAAAGATGAAAGAGTTGTGATAGGAAGACAGTTTTCAGTAACCTGACAGGAAATGTACAATACCATAGAACACTGCCCATCAACAGTCCTTTGTTAAGAGTGACATCTAGTGGACAATATTTGAATTACAAGTCCAGAAGATATTCCTGTATTTCCCTGTAGGCCAAAGGCATGACAGTACCTCTAGCTATGAATGGAGTATATTGAAATTTTCAGATCTCATTGCCTATGTAGAAAGGATTGTGGACAAATTTTGGAGGTACATGTCCCCCAGGGAGGATATGAGTCAAAATGAAGAAACCATTTCAAGTTGAGACTGCTAAATCAAAATGGATTGTGTAATCTTGTGTTGTAAAAAACATCTAAAACAAAACAGTCAACTATGAACTGTGAACCAACAGAAGCCAACTAGAATTTGTTGCCTTTCTCTCACAAGTTATTTTGTAATATGTAATGACCTTTTTTTCAAGGGGAAACGCCCAGGCACCAAGAATCTGATTGTAGTAGGTTGTTGAGGTTGTGCCCATTCTTCAGTTCGGGTTTTTCAGGAAGGTTCAGCAGCTCTCTAGAAAAGCAGGCTTGCAAACTTCAGTAAATCCCACAGGAATCGCCAAACTATGCAGCCTAAAGAGGAACTTTTGTCTTTCAAAAAATTAAAAGTCAGCAGCTACAAATAGTGCAGCTGCTGACTTTTTACAAAAAGACACTTACCATTCCAGGAGTCAAGCTTTGTCATCGCCCAGGCCAGTTCTTTGCCAGGCTTCAGAACCCTGGTGAGACCGTCTTGGATGTAGGATCTGGCTATGACTTCCTGCCGTTTCATAGCCAGCTCTCCTCTGTACATGGTACAAGGTAGCAGCCCCCCAAAGTCATTCTGAACAACTTCTAAGTTGGAACAGGCTGGGGACAGACTGAGATAAAGTGCATTGACATTATGCGCCACCCAAGCGTGGAGATTTTTAACCCTCTGTAAAGCTGGCCATAAAAGAGTAGAAAAGTGGAAGAGTTAAAAAACTGACGGAAATAGAATTCGATTTAACATTCGATTGATCCATTATTGTTTCAGAAATTTTACAGCAAAAAATCTAACATTTTCAGATAATTTTCAACATTAAAGCATAGCTTTTTTTGTGATCGCTTTCTGGGCTGAAGTGGTAAAATGGAATTTTTTTCCCCCAAATCAATGCAGCACTAATAGTTCTAAATGTATTTGTTTGGAAAAACATTTCCATCCTTTTTTTTCCACAAGAAAGAACATTTCCATCCTTATCCGTGGCAATATGTTGAAATAGGCATATTAACCATGTGAATATCGAATGATCTTTTGGCCTCATACAAAATTCATTTATATTTCTACTCATCTGTACTGCGCTGCAGTGTGGTGCGAATCACATCCGATGTCGGACATCGCACCAGTGTGAACCGGCCCTTAGGGTGGGTTTTGTGTGGGTCAGGACTTGAGAAGGCCCCATTTAGGGGAGACAGTTATTTAGGTGTCATGTTATTTTATTTATAGCAATAGAGAACTTTAGTTCTAAAGAAAAAAATTCACTTTTGGTCTGCTCTAGGTAAATTTGGTTACTTAATTTTTGTTTTAAAGGATTAGTTCACCTTTACATAAAAAAAAAACTGCCTGTAGATAAAAACAAACTGTACAGCTTTGAATATAATTAAATAATGCTCTTGATATAGGTTGTCAGCCATTTATGTGCCTACCAAAGCCTGAGTGAAAAACTCCTAGATGGCCCTCCCCTTCCTGCCTTCTTGTTAGGACATTGATAAGCAGCTCTTAGAAACAAGAGCAAGCTCTCTCAAAGCCCAATACATGTGCAGTTCACTATTTCCTCCTTTTGGAGGAGCTCTGAGCTCAGAATTAGAGAGAGAGCTCATACCTGTGATGGTTGAAGTCAGCAGTAACAGCTTGCAGTGTCTTAGCAACATCCTAGCAACAAGGGAGAATGGGTTGATGCCACCTCTGGGAGTTTTTCACTCAGGCTTTTGTTGTTGCGTAAATGGCCTACACCTAAAGCAAGGGTGTTACTCAACTTTATTCAAATCTGCACGTCTTGTTTTTAGCTACGTTTTTGCAATACCACAGTGTGAAAGTAGCCTAAGAGGTAAAGATCCACAGTGCAGTACAGGCATACCCCGCTTTAAGTACACTCACTTTACATACACTCGCGAGTAAGGACATACCCGTGAGTGTATGTAAAGGGCCTCACAAGTACTGTACAGACATTTTGCAGCCACAATAGAAGGAGCTGAAGCTCAGAGAACATAGCCTGCCTTGTTCCAGTGTACCCCTGATACCCCCACTACAGCCCCTGAGACCTCAACTACAGCCCCCTGATCCCCCACTACACCATAGCAGTGAAAAAGGGTATTTCACTTTAAGTACATTTTCGTCTTACATACATGCTCTGGTCCCATTGTGTACTTAAAAGTGGGGTATGCCTGTAGTAGGGTGTACAAAGAAAGACAGAGGCCTCAGGAAACAAGAAAAGCTAGTAACGACTAAGCGAAATGCGTCTACCTCTTTGTCCCCTGCTACATCTGTCAACCACTTGTCATATGAAGCTTTGATAAAAGGATTTTTGGAAGTGCAGCCACCCAGAATTATTTCTTCATGTTACACAGGCCTCAGGGTTTAATCCAGTTTGATAACTTACACAGCTATTTACTGTGTGTGCCCAGTTTTAACTCTAAGTAATCTTAAAGTAGTATTAAATGCAAAACCAAAAATGTATTATATTGCAACTTACCAATCATTAGATGTGGGGACTGCATCAGTTTTCTTTTCTTAGGATGTTTTCACCTGGTGATCTGGCTAGTAACACACCTTCTGTATTAGAGTGCCCCCACTCTGGATGAATGAGCTCCGGTGGCACCTTTGGACAACAGCATTGTCAGTCTAAGGGAGAGGAGTAGAGTGTTAAGCCCCATACACACTATCAGTTTTCCTGCAGGTTTTCTCTTCAGGTTTACCAAAACCATGTAGTGCAAGGGCCTGCCTGATTTGCATACGAATTCAAACTCTTGAGGTTTGACCTCATATTAGATGGTTTTGGTAAACCTGAAGAGAAAACCTGCAGGAAAACTGATAGTGTGTATGGGGCTTTAGATGTAATAGCAGATTTTAAAACAGGACTTTCATATTTTTGCTTTGCAAATGATTGCTGTGCTGATAAGAGTCATTGTAGAAACTAGCAGTGTGTCTCTCTCATTAAGCAATATTTGCACGTTCTTTCCATGGAACACCTTCCATGTCAAAAAGTCATGTGCAGACCCATGTGTTTGAGTATTGGAAGGCTTTGTTGATGCCAAGAGTTATGACTTTGTAGCATTGTGAAACAATAGGCTTTTATTAAAAAAAAAAAATCATTACTGGTACACTAGCTATCCTCTGTATGTCCTAAAGAGTTCTGATTCTTAAAGTGGGACTATAGGCAATAAAAATCATCTTGGATAGAGCAAGGGATGGTTATAACCTCTGTCTGACTTTTTAATTTTATTGCCACCTGTGTCTCATTGTGGAGATTTCCCTTCGCTTGCTGTCCCATAGCCAAACAGGAAGTGAGAGAAAATCCCTGCAAATCCTTGGGGACCCCCAGCTCACCAGAACTAGTGTACCCATTGGAAGATTTCCCCTCTATTACTTTTCTGGGGACAATCCAAAGTTTGGGTTTTTCTTTTACCTTCAATGATAACATTAAACAGGACAAATAGAGAGGTTGAATCTCCCTTAGGGGCAAAGACAGCAATACAAACTGACAAGTGTTCTAATCCCTCAGCTCTTTCTTAGCCTGTCTGCAGGGAAACAGTGGCAGGCCGAGCTTCTAATCCTCTGCTGCTGATCACATGTTCAAAATAAAAAACAGCCTTTGGAATACAGAGTAAAAATAATTCATTAATATCAATAAATAATTTTAAATGGTCATACAAATATATATTTGAAATCGAATCGTTATGATTTCTCTGCAATAACATGGTGTGGGCGAATTTCTGCCAGTCACAGGCTGTGTTACACCCCTCTAGCCTGTGTCTTAGAATAACGGGGAGGTGAATCCACCATCAATCCAAATATAATATCCACCCCCTTTCGTGTTTATCGGGTTAGTGGGCATGGAGGAGAGAGAAGGGAGTGGACTGTAATTTACCACTGTGTATACACCCGCATTGACTCTATAGTCACATGGGCTGCTCAGATGTGATAGGGAGGAAATGCTCGGGCTAGAAATACACTGGAAACTGAGCATGTGCACTAGCTGCCAAGAATGCTGTGCCAAATTCCAAACTGCAGTGGGGACATGGCCAGGAGGGGAAGAGAGAGAACAGCAGGATCAGCTCTTTACTTTGCCTTGATTCTCAAAGCAGAGCTCCACCAAAAAGGGAAAGCTCCGCTTATCTGCTTTCCTCCCCATCCAGTGCCACATTTGACACCTTCCAGGGGGAGTGGGTATCTGGTACTGACGGGTACCCGTTCCTACTTCCAGGTGATCTCACTATAGCGAGATCACCAGGATGTTTGGCCCCTCTCCTCGCACGTGTGCAGTAGGGAACTGGCTGTGAAGCCACAAGGCTTTACTGCCAGTTTCCCTTGCAAGCAATGGTGGTGGCAGCACCCGATAGCCGATGGAAAAATCAGCTGGGGCGAAGAGACCGCGGGATCCCTGGAAAGGTAAGTGTCCCAATAATATATAATTTTTTTAAGGACATGTTTGTTCCCTGCTTTATTTTTAATGTTTGCCTGTGGTTACTCTTGCCTCCAGATTTACTCCTGAACAGCCTGGCTGGCTCGGAGTTTTCTAGTTTACTATATCTTTCTCTGTTTTAACCCTTGCGCTCATCATCATTATACAGTAGGGATAAAGCCACTCTACCAATGCTGTCTAATTTTCTTTATATTCCATATTATTATTATTATTATTATTATACGGGATTTATATAGCGCCAACAGTTTGCGCAGTGCTTTACAATATAAAGGGAGACAATACAGCAACAATATAATTCAATATAAGGGTTAGGCAGGCGCCCTGCTCCTGCGACCTTACAATCTAGGGAGGGGCTGGTGAAACAGAAGTTAGTAACTGTGAGGGATGAACTGATGAGGGAAGTAGAAGAGCGGATAGCTTGTGGAGAGGTAGGGCAATTAGGAGGGAGTTACAATAGTCAAGTTGAGAGATAACAAGGGAGCGAATAAGTTGCTCAGTGGTTTCAACTACATGTTCATAAAGCATCCTGTAAAAGGTGAAGAATAGTAAACACATGATTTTAAACCCTGAGCTACTTTACAGTTTTTTTTATAAAACTTCACAGTTATTACCTCTTGTATGTTCTTGGCCCTCCCTCTTAGATTGTAAGCTCTAACGAGCATTGCTCTCTGATTCCTACTGTATTAAAGTATATTGTAGTTGTACTGTCTACCCTCAAGTTGTAAAGCTCTGCGTAAACTGTCAGCACTACATAAATCATGTATAATAATAATAATAATACTGTTATTTTATACATTCATCTTTGTCTCAGTTGTTTATCTCTGTTTTATGCTTATCCACATCAGGGAGCAGCTGCAAAAGCGTGCATCTCAGGTTCTCTGTAATGATGATCAATTAGGACAAATGTTCATTAGTTTCTTCTTCCTGTCCTTAGTTAAGGGTCACGAGTTCAAGAATGGTAGTACAATTAGCAAGCAAAGCTGTAGCAGTCACTCTGTGCTCTAGTAGATAGACTGATCAATAGACCTTTATTGAGATTTTCTGTAGTAAAATATAGGTTGGGTGTGACGTCCCCAATTTTTTTTTTTTTGTCAAGTTCTTCCATTCTCTAAAAACGGATTTTTTGTAAAAGTGGAAATAGAAATTGAACTAGTGAGTCATTAAATAGTTTTAGGTAACGTGCAATCTTCATCTCCTCTTGTAGCAATAGAAATTGTACCCTAGTCAGGGCTGTCTTTAACACGGGGCAAAAGGGGAAGCTGCCCAGGGCCCGGTTATTGTGGGACCCGAAGCAGCTGCCCCTTGAGCCCGCACCAGTGTTGCCATTGATCTAACATTCTGCTTGCTACAGTGACGCCTCTGCACTCCCACCTCCTGGCTGCTGCCGCTGCTGGGATTAGTGGTTAGTTGCTAGAACCGAGTGGCATCTAGCAACCAACCATGTGGCTGGTCCGACTCCACCCCCACATTTAGCGGAGATTGGAACTTTCTCCTGCAGTCCTGGGTGCTGCCACACCTCCCAGCTTCCTCATGCAGCTTCCTCATGCAGGTTGCTAGGACACGACCACTCAGCATCTAGCAACCAACCACATTGTTTGTCTGACTCTACCCCCACCCCCCCCTGTTCAATGGATGAGCAGGGACTTCCTGCTCCAAACTGGGCTCCTGCGGCTGTTAACTGTGCCACATGGCTTGCCTGACTCTGCTCTTCCACCCCCCTGTGTTCAGTGGAGGAACACGGGGCTTCCCTCTCCAGACCTGGCTGCTGCAGCTGTTACCAGTGCCAGCTCAGTGAACTCCAGGAAGGTAAGGAAATGTTCTGATTTATTATAGAGGAGGAGCAGCTCTTGAGTCCCTGATATAAGAAGGAAAGGACACTGATGAAGGAGGGAAATGTGTGGACAATGATGTAAGGGGGATTGATCTGAGGACCCTGATGTAATAAGGGGGGCTCTCTGGTGACCTTGATGCAAGGAGGGGGCTCTGGGGACCCTGATGTAAGGAGGAGGCTCTCTGGGGACCCTGATGTAAGTAGGGGGCTTTCTGGGGACCATAGTGTAAGGAGTGGGCTCTGCGGACTATACTGTAATGTATGAAGTGGGCTCTCTAGGGATCATGATTTAAGAAGGGATGCTCTGTGGACCCTGATGTAAGGGGGGTGGCTCTCTGTGGTCCCTGATGTAAGGAGGGGGCTCTCTGGGGATCCTAATGTAAGTAGTGAGGCTCTCTGTGAACCCTAATGTAAGAAGGGTGCATTGGGGACCTAAATATATAGAGGGGGATAACTTTGAGGATTCTTATTTAAGTTTGGGGGCTCTGGGGACCTTAATACAAAAAAAGTGACTCTGGGTGGGGACCGTGATTTAAGATGGGCAATCTCTGGGGACTCTGATGCAAGGAGGGGGGTTCTGCACTGCCACTCATCACATCCCTCCAGAACTGCCAATCATTCCATCCCCCACCGCCATTGATCACACCCCCCCCCCCACAGCTCCAGCAACCAATGAGTGAGCAGTAAAGATGATGATGTGTGATAGCCTCTAGCAACCAATCAGTGAGCGTAAAGATGTGCAGTAACCTCTAGCAACCAATCAGGAAGCAGAAATGATGTGCTGTAACCTCTAGCAACTAATCAGAGAGCCATAATGTGTGCTGTAACCTCTAGCAACCAGTCAGTGAGTGGTAATGTTATGTCGTAACCTTTGGCAACCAATTGCAACCACTGCCTGATCTTCTGCAGTAAACAGATTTTGAGTCTAGCTGCTATTTATTGTATGTCTCAGAGCAGGTGAAGAGCGAAATTGCATGATGGGGGCTCAAAAAAATGTTTGACCAGGGTCAAATCAATATTAAAGATGGCCCTGACCCTAGTGTATTTTGGCAGACCATAACATTTGTCTGACTACTGCATCCTGACATGCCATATTTGTTACTAATGCAACAGGAGATGACACATTTACAAGTAGTATATCAATTATTAGACACTGGACAATCCTAAAATCACATGACCAAGAACTACCGTGCACATAATCCTGATAAAAATGTTGGTAAGTTGTAGGTTGGCTAGAGATAGGCTTATGTCCACCAGTGGGTGAAGAAACATGCAGAAGTTCTGTGCTAGAGCCTGCTGATGTTCCGATGTACTCTTCAGTGCAAGGTACTGAAGTGGTGCATGCTGGTTAACACCTTTCTTTTTTTTTTGCCAGGTTGCACAGAGATTTTTGAACTAGCTGAAGATTCTCTGTAAGCAATAATGTACCCATTCATGATCGCTCCTAGAGCGACTCTATATTGCCAAATCTTCACCAGTGCACCATATTGTACTTTAAAGCTGAGTTCCAACTAAAAGTGGAACTTCTGCTTAATCCACTCCTCACCCCCTTACATGCCACATTTGGCATGTAATTTTTTTTTTGGGGGGGGGGGAGTGGGGGCTTCAGGAGGAGTGGGACTTCCTGTCCCACTTCCTCCTTCTGTCCAGGGACCGCTAAGGCGATACGTCCTATCGCCTTTTGGCGGCCCCTCCCTGTAGGCGATCGGACACGTGACAGGTCCGAGGTGATCGCCTGTCCAATCAGGTAGCGCCGCTCACGCATGCGCAGTGAGTTCCCGGCCATGAAACTAAAAGCTGTCACGGCCGGGTGCCCACAGTTAGGATGGAAGCGCCTAACGGAGAGGGAGGGAGAGGAACGAAGCTCTGTGCGGCGCGGCGCTGGACAGTGGATCAGGTCAGGCCTCGTACACACGGCCGAGTTTCTCGGCAAAAACCAGCAAGAAGCTTGCTGGGTTTTTTTTTTGGCCGAGGAAACCGGTCGTGTGTACACTTTTCAACGAGGAAACCGCCGAGGATCTCGTCGGCCCAAAAAGAAAGCATGTCTTCTTTTTCCCCCGATGGCAATGGGAAAATTTGGCTCGCCGAGATCCTCGGCGGCTTCACAAGGAACTCGGCAAGCAAAACGATGTGTTTTGCCCGTCGAGTTTCTCGGCCGTGTGTACGAGGCCTAAGTGTATGTTTATTAAAAGCCAGCAGCTATGCTTTTTGTAGCTGCTGACTTTTAATAAACATCAAAAAAGGCTGGAACTCCGCTTTAATTCAAGGGAGAGATCGAGTTGTTTATGGCCACCTGAAGAACTTTTTGCAAATAATTTGGATAATGTTGTGGATAGAAAGAAGTCTGAGCAACAACTTTATTATCCACACTGCCCATAATAGCTGGACAGATTGTTTCCCCACCTGTTGTTTTTAGAGTAGACATCTAAATGAGGAGCCGATAGTGTGACGTCGGGCCAGGCACTGTGAGTGTGTACACGGCGGCACTACAGCAGAGGTTTCTATATGTGAATTTTATAGTTTTATCTAAGTGCAACTTCTTTTTGGGGGCTTTTAATAAACTTGTATACGGAGAACACTATGTTTTCTATATTTGTTATTTACATGTCCTAAACTCATGGAATCTTGAGCGAAGCTGGGAGGTGATTTGTTTCCTGGATGCAAGCGTGCTGAGTTACCAGTAGAGAGGAGCAGTCTGCAGATTGCTGGAATACCCACCATTGATCATTAAGAGGAGGAGATTGTGACGGACTCGTAGAGAGACCTGTTTATGAGTTTTAACTCATCTGGGAGGTGAGTGCGCATTTTTACTGGTGGTGGTGTGCACTCATGCTGGATCCTTTTGAGGATGAATAATCACTGGGGTGGAAGTGTGTGGAATCACTGTTGTAAGAAGAGTTTCCTGTTTTATTCAGTGGACTATTTATTATTTATGTTTATGATCTATTTATTATTATAAGTTTGCACCATTAGGCCTCATTCACACTTGGCCGTTCGGGTCCGTCTGTCGGCGGACCTGAACGGCCGCTCCATGCATCGCTATGGAGCGTCGGATGTCAGCGGAGACATGTCCGCTGACTAGGCTTGCCACCTCATCCCTTTAATCACAAACACATATGGATTACACATGTTCTGTGGCTAGTGTAATGCTGATATGGCACCAGATGAGTTTAATTACCACCTTAATCAGCCACAGAACCTGTGTAATTAATATGTGTTCTGGTTTAAAGGGATGAGGTGGCAACCCTACCGCTGACATCCGACCCGATCCGACCCTCTAAAAACAGACGTATGGGGGCCACGTCCCCATCCGTCCATGCGGATCAGATCGGGTAAGATCTGATGAAAACGGACATGCTGTCCGTTTTCATCAGATCGCTCCATAGGGACACAGCGGTGCCCGACAAGCCCTTCCCCGCTCAGTGAGCAGAGAGGAGCTTGTCATCGTCGGCTCAGCGTAGATCTGCGAACTGATCTCCCGCTGAGCCGACGGGAGCAGGCGGACTCCGTAGCGACGGAGTCCGCCAAGTGTGAATGAAGCCTTATGTAATTTGGTTTATATACATAGCGCTACATTAATTTACAATAACGATTTTGCAACAGGTGTGGTGTATCACTAAGAATGTGCAGTTTTATATAAGGGTTTATTATTGTATTTCATGTTTTGGCGCTGATTGATTGTTTTCACCAGGGCTTTTTTTCTCAGACAATAGGTGCAGGAACTCCCCCCTACCCACCTCCCAGTACCGCCCCTTTTAGACAATATAGAACCAAGTATCATTTTGTGGTGCTAAGTAATTTATATGGAATTTGGTAATGATATCAAGAAAAGCAGTAAAATAGATCCCCTTCAGCCAGCAACAATAGATCCCCCTAACAACAATGGACCACCCACAACAAAATGTCCCTGCCAGCAACAATAGACTCACAGCAGCATCAACAGATCTCCATACAGCCAGCATTAATAGACTCTGGCTGCCATCAACAATAGACCCCTCCCCCAACAGTAGATCTATTTCCGCAACAATTGACCCCCCCAGCAACATAAGACCCCCCTAGAAACAATAGGTCCCCCACCAGCAACAATAGACCCCCCTGCAAAAATAGATCCACAGCAGTGAGCATCAATACCCTGCAGCACACCCCAGCATCCCTTGCTATTACATACAGTCAGTTCAGAAGGTGCCGGAACTGCGTTCCCCCGCGTTCCCGCTGAAAAAAAGCCCTGGTTTTCACAATCTAAATGGGTATGACCATTGGTCACACTTAGGGCTATCGCACTAGTGATCCAGTAACTGGCAAAATATGGGCAGCATTAGGATTACAATAGAGACTACATACCTGCTCCAATAAAGTTGGTCCCTCGTTGGCTAAGATGCTGCAGAAGCTATATTGCCAGAGAGGGAGCAGCAATGGAGTGACACCTTGCTGTTTATCTAGGGATGGTGCCTTGTATCTACAGCGGATTTCTTATTTTTTTGATTTTCTTTGTACCATTAAAACTTCTTAAGTCCCTACCTCTGTACCGGTAGAGAGCTAGAGGAAGAGTCTTCAGGAGCCTGGCATTGCACCCACGATCCACTGATTGAGGTGGCAATACTTTGCAGGCATCTGTGAAAAAAAACATAATAAATGCAAATTTTTTCTTGCAAAAGTATATGCATTTATTTTTTCTTCAACTCCCTCCCGCCAGTCGTACACATATATGTGGCCTCTTGGCGGGTGGGCCTTAACACCAAGAGGCTGCATATATGCGTACCTATAGATAAACAGAGCAGTGCATATAGTGTGTGCCATGTTCACTCCTGGCACAGTTACCAGTGGCTATTGGAAAGCTCCTGATCTCTACTTGCAATGGGGAGCTTTCCAATCATGTGACCGCTGTGACAGCCAATCATCATGGTGACATGATCAGAAACCCTGCCCCACTTCCCGGCATCTGAAACCCCTTAAAAGACCGGAAGGTGCAGGTACCAAGGAGTTAAGGGGAACTTAGCCTTGAATGTCTCTGACTATACCTTCATCTTATTTTTTCTCCAGAAGGAAAGCACTATCGTCGTTCACATCTTAACCACTTAAAGACCTCAGGTGTTTTTCAGATTTGGTGTTTGCAAGACTAAAACATTTTTTTCTGCTAGAAAATTACTTAAAACCCCCAAACATTATATATATATTTTTTTCTAACACCCTAGAGAATAAAATGGCGGTCATTGCAATACTTTTTGTCACACCGTATTTGCGCAGCAGTCTTACAAGCGCACTTTTTTTGGAAAAAAATCACTTTTTTGAATTAAAAAATAAGACAACAATAAATTTGGCCCAATTTTTTTATATATTGTGAAAGATAATGTTACGCCGAGTAAAATGATACCCAACATGTCACGCTTTAAAATTGCGCCCGCTCGTGGCATGGCGTCAAACTTTTACCCTTAAAAATCTAGATAGGCGACGTTTAAAAAATTCTATAAGTTGCATTTTTTGAGCTACAGAGTAGCTCTAGGGCTATAATTATTGCTCTCGCTCTAACGATCGCGGCGATACCTCACTTGTGTGATTTGAACACCGTTTTCATATGCGGGCGCTACTCGCGTATGCGTTCGCTTCTGCGCGCGAGCTCGTCAGGACGGGGCGCTTTAAAAAAAATTTTTTTTTGTTTTCTTATTTAATTTTATTGATTTTATTCTTTTTAACACTAAAATATAAAAAAAATGATCACTTTTATTCCTATTACAAGGAATGTAAACATCCCTTGTAATAGAAAAAAGCATGACAGGTCCTCTTAAATATGAGATCCGGGGTCAAAAAGACGTCACATCTCATATTTAGGCTTAAATGCAAAAAAAAAAAAAAAAAAAAAGGAAAATTTGTCATTTAAAAAAATGACAGAAAAAAAATTGTCTCTTTAAGAGGCTGGGCGGGACTGACGTTTTGACGTCACTTCCGCCCAGCAGAGCTATGAGGACGGGTGGGGGCCATCTTGCCCTCACTCAAGTCCTCACTCTCCAGGCGGCAGCATCGGATCTCCTCCGCCGCTACCGACGGCTCCGGTAAGCGGCGGAGGGCGCGGAAAAGCGGCGGGAGGGGGGGGGCCCCTCTCCCGCCACCGATAACGGCGATCTCGCGGCGAATCCGCCGCGGAGACCGCCGTTATCGTTTACACGGCCGCCAGCTGAAAACATGGATATCTCAGTTGTGGCAGCAGCTGCTGCCGTTACTGAGATATCCATGTTTAAAAAGAGGACGTATATATACAGTGGGGGGTCCGTAAGTGGTTAAAGGGGTTGTAAAGGTTTGATTATTATTTTTTTAAAATAACAAACATGTCATACTTTCCTCCACTGGGCAGTTCGTTTTGCACAGAGTGGATAGATCCTCCTGTTCTGGGGTCCCTCGGCGGCTCTCTCGGCTCGTCGCCGCTTCAGATAAACCCCCCCCCCCCCCCGGAAACTCTTTTCAAAGGGGGTTACCTTGCGGGCTCGCTCCCGAGTCCTGCATTCAGCGTTCATAGCCGCCAATTGCAGGACTCGGTACCGCCCCCGGTACCCGTGTCATTGGATTTGATTGACAGCAGCGCAAGCCAACGGCTGCACTGCTATAAATCCAACCAATTAAGAGCCGAAAAGCCTTTCCAGGGCTCAGGTAAGTAAAACGGGGGGTTGAATGCAGTAAGGTGAAAAAACATGAACCTTTACAACCCCTTTAACCAAGGTCATCATTAACTTCCTGGACTGAGATGCTGGCTCATTGATGTAATTCTGGTGCTTGTGTAGTTCTTAGCAGTTTTGTACCTGACACAGATCAGCCTCCTGCTGCAGCCTCCCACTTTGGCTTAATTTACACTGCAGCACACTTGAAAAAAGCAATCTGCAGTGGATCGCTTTGAAGAGGGGGGGGGGGGTTAAACGGCTGCACAAGATGATCCTGATGATGTATTTTTATTTGTTTGCTTTTTTTCTTTGGTGAATTACAAATTTAAATAGAACTAACAAGCTTTCTGCATTTTGCTCATGGATGTGGCATGACCCCATCAATTTGACTGGGGAGTTTGACAGGTGGTGCCATCTGTCAACACAGCCCACACTAAATTTGACACTGAACTACCTGATAAAAAAAAAAAGAAAAGGAAATTGCCATATGGGTGATGCAAAGCATCATGGCTGCAGCATGTATACAGCCATCTGACTGTATGTTATCTAGTAGGTGTGTGGTCAGGGGGTGGTAAAACTGCAGCTTAACTGCCTGTTTTTTTTTATTACCCCTTGCTGCTTATGTAAAAGAGGCCTTTGTGATGTTTCAAAAAGTTACAGGGTTGGAGCCTGATGTCTGGAGAAGAGGAAATAGAGAAATACTTCCTTCCTTCCTGCTGCAACCACTGATGACATCATCTTAGACTATGCAAATCACTTGTTGGGAGCTGAAAGCCAGCCCATGTCTGGGCCCAGTCCATGTCATACTAATAATAGCCCATCTCAACTCGTTCTTTACTGTTATTAAGATATTGGTTGCCACAAAGTTGTGAAAAACCCTCATTCCAATGTCCCTAGAGCAGGCATGTCCAAAGTCTGGCCCGCGTTCCGGTTTTGAACTGCCTGCCTGGTTATTTGATCATATATATCTTGTGGCCCCCAATGATCTCCCAGTGCCGGGGCCACAAAATATGTTTATGCTGGCTGTCTTGGAAGGGACAGGGAGGAGGCAGGATGAGTGTCGTACATACAGGAGGAGAATTTCCTGTTTACTGACGGCCTCTGTAATAGGAAGTCCCGACTCCAGCGCTGTCATTGGACGACTGTTCTGTCCATCAAAGGAGACAGACTTTCTATTAAAGAGGCCTCCGTGTAAATAGGAGATTCTCCTGTAGGTAGTCTTTGGAGCTCGTCTTGTCCCCTCCAAGGCTGCAGATGGATGAGCATCAATCAGGCTGCACTGATGTCAATGGTGGGTGCTGCATTCCTGGCAATGGTGGGGGGTACATTCCTGGCAATGGTGGGTGCTGCATTGCTGGCAATGGTGAGTGCATTCCTGTCAATGGTGTGTGCTGCATTCCTGGCAATGGTGGGTGCTGCATTCCTGGCAATGGTAAGTCTGCGTTCCTAGCAATGGTGGGTGCTGCATTCCTAGCAATGGTGGGTGCTGCATTCCTGGCAAAGGTGAGTGCTGCTTTCCTGCCAAAGATGAGTGCTGCATTCCTGGCAATGGTGAGTGCTGCATTCCTAGCAATGGTGTGTGCTGCATTCATGTCAATGGTGGGTGCTGCATTCCTGGCAATGTGGGTGCTGCATTCCTGGCAATGTGGGTGCTGCATTCCTGGCAATTGGGGGTGCTGGATTCATGGCAATGGTAAGTCTGGAGGTGGGCACTTGTGAGGCCTGAAGAAGGAGCACATGCTCCGTAAATACCCCTTGCCTATTGGTCCCTCGAACAACCTGGAAGTGGTGTCATCGACACAGCCCAGGGATGGACTGGCCATTGGGACTACAGGGAGTTTCCCGGTGGGCCGATGGCTCATTGGGCCAGCTTCAGTGACAGAGGACCGCCTCCCCCCTCCGCTCCTCTGTCTCTCCCTTCCCGCAGCGCTCACCTCCTCTCTCTTCCCGCAGAGCTCACCTGGGGGGGGGGGGGAACAGAGAAGCAAGGGGAGGACCAGAGGAGCAGGGGGGACAATAGAGGAGCATGGGGGAGGGGACAGACAGCTGACTCAACAGCTATAGCCTGGGAGTTTCTCACTTCTGACTAATCTTGTTCCATAAGGGGGGGGCACTGAACTGAATCTTTGCCCTGAGTGAAATAATGTCTAGCTTCCCCACTGGTACTGCCTATAAGAGTACCAGTACCAGCCGTGGGGGGTGCGGGAGTTGTCCGGCTGCCATGGGAGAGACCTGTCAAAGTGGGCCAGTCTGGATGAAGTCCAGGGCCAAATTTTTGTCCCAGTCCAACTCTGACACGGCCCACTGCTCACCTGGAACTGACGTCACAGCCCCAGCTCCCTGTGTGACTGAGATACAGGAAGCTCGGCATCCACCGACTACACCAGATCACAGCCATCAGAAGTGACTTTCCTCCCGGACGTTCCATGGTTTTATACGCTCAATTTTACCTACTTTTGTGAGTATGTTTGCTCTACTTGCTCATTAAATTATATGCAACATACTACACTTAGAGTGGTGTCTCTGTGCTTTTTCCCCCTCCACTTGTGAGGCTGCAGATAGGCACTGAGCCTTATTTTGTTTCACAGTTCTTTATTTAAAATGTTTTTTTCCTGAAACTTCCCACCTAAAGTGAAGGTGCGTGTTATATGCCAATAAATACAGTTATCCAAATAACACGACCCAAGCTCATCTCTTCACCACACACAGCTACAAAGGCAAGATCATTTTTGTTAGGCAATGTATTAGTGCTCGGACAAACACACTTATGGCCCTTTCACACGGAGCAGATCAGTAATGATCTGCCCCGTGAACCACCACATGCTCAGCGGGGATCGCTCCGCTGATCCCTGCTGAGCCGGCGGATGACAGGGCGGTCCCCGCACACTGTGCAGGGACCGCCCTGTCTTTTCTCCGCTCTCCCCTATGGGGGGATTGGATGAACATGGACCATCTGTCTGTGTTCACCCGATCCGCAGACGGAAGGAAAAATAGGGTTTTCCTCCATCTGCAGAATGGCTGGAATGCGGAAGCGGGCGAGATCGGGTGTCAGCGGATGTTCATCTGCTGACACCCGCGATCTCATAGGGACCAATGTATGTCCCTTTTTTATCCGTACACGGATGGATGAAAAAGCGGACATACGGTCCGCCCGTGTGAAAGGGCCCTTAGACCGAATTTTATTGGTTCAAAGAATGTCAGGCAAAATGGTCGGCCCTCACGCTCGTTCACTTCATCAAATCTCGCCCTCTTTGAAAAAAGTTTGGACACTCCTGCCCTAGAGAGTACAGCAGGAGTCACATCGGGAAGGCATCTATGACAGACACCAGTTCTGATGTTGTGCTTCTCTCCTCTTTCTGTGCTTTACCATTTACAAAGCATGTGACAATCAGCAAAACAAGTCCTCGTCACCGACCTTTGTAGCTGCAGATATCTTGGAATCGTTTGTTTCAAAATTCACAGCAGAAGCACCTAAATTCTTCTCTTAGCGTAGGTTTACGTTTTTGTGATAGAGAAAAATTCGGCACAAAAAACTCTATTGTGGGCACATGGTGGTGCCATTATTTGTTAATATCACCCCAAAGCATTTGGTAACTAAATACCATGCATTTTTGCGCGGTACAATAAAAAAAAACACACTTCTTTTGTGTGATTTTCATGTGTAGGGCAGTCCATTGAAATTAATGGGCTGCCCTATAAGCAGTGGGGTAGATTCAGAAAGCAATTGCGTCTGCGTAACCATAGTTACGCAGCGCAATTGCTTAGTTGCGCCGGCGTATCGACTGCTCCTGATTCAGAGAGCTCGATACGCCGACTGCAGCCTAAGATATGACTGGCATAAGGCTCTTATGCTGTCGTATCGTAGGCTGCATTCTTACGCTGGCCGCTAGGTGGCGTTCCCGTAGTGGTCAGCGTAGAGTATGCAAATTGCATACTAACGCCGATTCACAACAGTACGCACGCCCTACGTACGCAGTTCACGTCGTTTACGTTTGTCGGGGTTCTGCGTAAGGCTGCTCCTGCTATTAGCTAATGCTAAGTATACCTGTCGTTCCCGCGTCGCAATGTTTGAAAATTACGTTGTTTGCGTAAGTGAATCGTGAATGGCGCTGGACGCCATTTACGTTCACGTTGAAGCAAATGACGTCCTTGCGACGTCATTTGCCGCAATGCACGTCGGGAAAGTTTCCCGACGGAGCATGCGCACTACGTTTGGCGCGGGAACGCGCCTAATTTAAATGATCCACGCCCCCTACAGGATCATTTAAATTACACGCCCTTACGCCGGGCATTTTCAAGGAGCGCCCGCGCAAATTACGTAGCTACTGCTTCATGAATGAAGTGTAACGCACGTAATTTACGGAGGCGCAGCGTTAAAACGGTACGCTGCGCCTCCGTAAGAGGGCGCAAAAGGTACCTGAATCTACCCCAGTGTACACATCCATGCAAAACCATGCACAAACACTTGTGCACTCTTGCATCTGCATAATTATGAACAGAGCCTTAGCAGCTCAGCTAACCCTGGTCCCTCTTTCCCTAGAAGTGATTTGGCAGCCTTACAGCTTTTTAATATCGAATGTAAACACAGAACATGTGCTCTGGGGGAAGTGAGGGGGCAGGATGAGCTGAGCTGCTAAGGGAACAACTTGATCATCTTCAATGTGTCCTTTTCATTATGTATTGATTTACTTTTTGGTTCTTATGTGATGAATTTAAAGCTGCTCTGCCATGTGAAAAGTATAGGGGCTGGCATTGCTGGTCTCCCTTTTAAAAACGCCAGATGCCTTGCTGCGTCCAAACACAATACACTTAAAATACAGACTTACAAATAACCATGCTGGAAATGAGTTTTAGAAAAGTGGCATAATTCTTTCTGGGGAATTCATTTAAAGCGGGGGTTCACCCTAAAAAAAAAATTCTAACAATACATGGAGCCGACCTAGGAGACCAACAGTATGCTACATACATACCATTATAGGGCTATTTTCACCCCCGGCTTTCCCTCGGGAGTGGGCGTTCCTAATCACAGGCCGTGATTGACGTGCTTCTGACCGGCGCATACAGCGCGCCACGAGTTGCCGAAAGAATCCGAACGTCGGTGCGCATGCGCATGCGCCGTATAGAGCCGCACCGACGTTCGGCTTCTTTCGGCAACTCGTGACGCGCAGCATGTGCCGGTCGGAAGCACGTCAATCACAGCCTGTGATTAGGAACGCCCACTCCCGCGGGGAATAGTGATCGACAGGGGAGAAACTGCTGCAGTACTAAGGTAAGGATCGCCATTAAAAAAAAAAAAAAACAATGGATTAGTTATTGCCTGCTAGTTTACTTGAGCCAAAGTCAAAATTTCGGGTGAACCTCCGCTTTAAGTAGTGATGAGACTTTTAAGACTGTAGCGCCCCCTTACTTTCAGTATGGGCACTACACTAAAGTTAGTGGGGAATGGGAGAGTTAATTTTTGTTCCCATTCACGATTTGTTATATTTGGGCTGCTGTCATTTCGGAACTGACCTAAGGTTCAGTCTGCGTTCCAGGGGTGCGATCCCACCCCTGGGCGACAGTTGGCGCTAGAGAGGTTCTGGCAGAGCCACTTTTCCCCAGCAGCCAATTAGAGGAGTTTTCCCTCGCTGGGCATGCTGGGGAGAGGTATATCTGTGGCAGACGCCATTGATTCTTCCAGGTGCGGCATCCACCTTTGGGGTGTGCGCATCCATGGACCCCGCCACCATGGCCTACCTGGCCAGAGTTGCGCACCATGCGGAGATCCATCCTGATGTTGAAAGGGGCCCCAGCGACTTGCTGGGTCCTGATCTTTACTAGGAAGATCCTAGGCTAAAGGCTGCGCGGTGGGGGATCAGCTCAGGGAAAACCCAGAGAGAGGTTTTCCAGGAGTTCTGAACGAACCATCGGGAGTCTGGTTACCGAGATACTGACAGGTACAGTGCAGCTGTCTACCGGTAACTCTAACTGAATTTACTGGGAGGATTCGCTCAATCCAACCATCGCTCATTAAATTTCTAAGCCTGTGGCGATCTACAAGTGACACTTCGGCTGCCAGGCTTGTGGCAGAGGTCTGTCCGGGGGCACTTCACCCACTCTGGCTAGAGTGGCGACAAACTGATTTCACTGTTGCTGAGAGCAGGATTGCTCTCTTCATATCTAAGGCCTGATACTTTCGTTCTTCTTATGCTTCATCAATCTTTCCTATTCTACTTCATGTTGATGTTGGCCGTGTTGGGCCTTGGAATAAAGCATTCAACAAAATCCATTTGATGACTGGACATTCGCTCACTGTTTTGGCTCACTGCTATCACCCCTAGACACACTGCAGGGTAACTTAATACGCCGATCCCAAAACAATCAGCGGCTCCTTCAGGGGAAGCGCTACAAGACAATAGATACCTTTAGAACACATACTGAATGTGAAACACATTCTGTCAAACGGGCAAGCTGGAAAAACAGCTGCTGATCAGGATCCAATCAGAACTTCCAGTCGATGGCTGCCAGCAATGACCGGTGTGTTTTGGTGGGGGGGGGGGGGCTGTTTTCCTGTCAGAACACAATAGCAAACAGGGAGATCGCTGTATCAACATCACATAGTTAGTACAGCGAGTTCCTCAGCGAGCTGAACAAAAAATAACACATAGTGTGTACCCTGCATAACAGATCCCTGTATGTGCTTATGGCGGGATCAGATCTCCAGCGAGATGGAACAACCTCCTTGCAAGACAGAGCTGCCTACACAGGGAAGTACTAGAGCCAGGCCAGGTAGGAGAGAGTAGAGATTCAAGGATCTTTGGCATGGTGGGGATTAAGGTTGGAGTTGCACACTGTGCTCTAAGCATAGCGCACACCTAAACCCTGTATCTGTACACAGCGCACCCTCGAACTGTGCGCTTTGTATGTAGCGTACTCCGGAACTCTGCACTCTGTATGTAGCGCGTTCCTAAACTCTGCACTCTGTACATAGCACACCCATGAACTCAGCACTCTGTACGTAGTGCACTCCTGAACTTTGCACTATGTACGTAGAACACTTCTGAACTCTGCACTCCATCCCACACAGCCGCGTTATTCATACACAGAGCTTTGTGTCTGAACTGCAAGTCCCGACAGCCTTAGCGGCTGTCGGCTTGTAGTAGTCAATGACCTACCCCAGCTCTGTGGAGTGCCGTGGTAGTTCATTGAGTGTTCTTGTCAGGGAGTATCGGCTTACGGGATGTATGGTTAAGCCCATACACTGACAGTGTGCAGGAGATGTGCATGGCATCACCGATCTGCTGATCGCTGCTGCAATCCTTTCCAGGCTCCTGCAACACAAAATAATAAATGTACATTTTTTTACCTGCAAAGGGAATTTATCCTTTTATCAAACAAGCTGAATTTAGAAGCTGATTGGCTACCATGCACAGCTGCACCAGATTGCCATTAATTGTTAATATCACGAATGCCATTAATTGTTAATATAAGATTTTGTACTCTCCAATTTTAGTAAATCAACCCCACAGTCCTCAATCTCTTTTTTTCTATTTCAAAAGTGAGACATCAGAGGTCTGTTTAGACCCATGATATTTTACCAAAGTCCCCAACAGGGTTGCTAAAAAAATGTAAAAAATAAAATAATAAAAGTAAAAAACTACTGACACCATCCACTGCCCTACTGACACCGTCCTCTGCCCTACTGACACCGTCCACTGCCCTACTTACACCGTCCTCTGACCTACTGATACCGTCCTCTGCCCTACTGACATTGTCCTCTGCCCTACTGACATTGTCCTCTGCCCTAGTGACACTGTCCTCTGCCCTACTGACACCGTCCTCTGCCCTACTGACATCGTCCTCTGCCCTACTGACACCATCCTCTGCCCTACTGACACCGTCCTCTGCCCTACTGACACCGTCCTCTGCCCTACTGACACTGTCCTCTGCTCTACTGACACCGTCCTCTGCTCTATTGACACCGTCCTCTGCCCTACTGACACCATCCTCTGTAGAATGACCACGTGTCCCGGATTGCATTTTGCAGGTCTGTCCCGGGCACCTTCATTCCAGGACAATACAGTGTCCCGGAATGTAACTGACACAGCTACCCCCCCCCCCCCCGGCCAATCTGATGCCCCCAAAAGAGGCCACCACATCACTGCTTTACTCACTGACAGTACTTGTCCTTGCCGGGAATGCCTGGAGGAGCACAATCCCCGCCCCCTGCTTGTGTTTGGAGAAATCATAAATCCTGCCTCTTGTGTCAAATCACTGTGCTGTGATTCGTTACAGCACAAGCTGATTTTTGGGAAGGGGTGTGTCCCTGAATGGTAGTTTGAAATGTGGTCACCCTAGTCCTCTGCCCTACTGACACCGTCCTCTGCCCTACTGACACTGTCCTCTGCTCTACTGACAATGTCCTCTGCCCTACTGACACCGTCCTTTGCCCTACTGACACTGTCCTCTGCCCAACTGAAACTGTCCACTGTTCTACTGTCTGTCCATGTTCACTTTTAAGGTAGGCTAAGTGTATATTTTTAGTGTGTGACAGGAAGTCAGGTAAATCTGTGGGTGTTGTCACAGACGGGAGATACATTTCTGCCTTTGTATCTTAGCTAGATTTAAGTGTATCTCAATTTGAGAATACACTTAAATATACGACGGCTTAGATTCAGAGTTACGACGGCGTATCTACTGATACGCCGGCTTAACTCTTTCTGAATCTGGCTACCTGTATTTACTATGTGCTCTCTTTAAAGTGGTTATAAACTCATAATGACAAAAAAAAAAAACATCTGCAAGACAAAGTGCATACTAGCTCATTATGTAATACTCACCTGAGATCGAAGCCCTCGCTGCGGTGCCCTTACACAGCACCAGCCACCGACATCACTCCTGGAGTTTAGTCCGGGTATCGCAGGCTCCGGCGATGTGATTGGCATGCGCGCGGGAGCCTCCGGTAACGGCACAGTCTAACTGAAGCAAGAGCATGACGTGCCATTGGTTCGTTGCGCATGTGCCGATGACTTCGGCACATGCAGACACAGGGGATATCTCCTAAACCGTGCAGGTTTAGGAGATATCCAGGGTAGCTACAGGTAAGCCTTAATATAGGCTTACTTGTAGCAAAAAGTGTGTTGTAAGGGTTTACAACCACTTTAACCACTTCAATACAGGGCTTTTTATACCACCTCAATACCAGGCCTATTCTGGCACTTCTCTCCTACATGTACAAATCATCATTCTTTTGCTAGAAAATTACTCAGAACCCCCAAACATTACATATATAGTTTTTTTTAGCAGACACCCTAGGGAATAAAATGACGGTCATGGCAACTTTTTATCTTGCACGGTATTTGCGCAATCATTTTTCAAACGCCTTTTTTTGCGGCGATACCTCACGTATGTGGTTTGAACGGCGTTTACATATGTGGGCGGGACTTACATGTGTGTTTGCTTCTGAGCGTGAGCTACCGGGGACAGGGGCGTTTTAAAAAATATATTTTATTTATTTTCTTATTTTACTTTTTTTTTTTTTTTTACTTTTTTTTTTACTTTTTTTTTTTATCACTTTTATTCCATCTAGTCACCAGTCATCTCTATGCTTCCCATGGCTCACTTCTTATGGCTTTCTTTCAACAATGGTTTTCTTCTTGCCACTCTTCCATAAAGGCCAGATTTGTGGAGCGCCCAACTAATACAGTAGTTTTCCTGTGGACAGATTCCCCCCACCCAGGGGCAGCATGTCCATTAAGGGTGCATGGGCACCACCCCCTCTCTCCAGCCTCCCCATCTATATAGAATATATAGATTCATGTGTAGCGCATGGTTGCTACTAGTTACTAACATCCACCATATCACCCTGCTGCCAGACCTCAGAGACAATGAACAGTCATTTGGGTTGTTTTGTTTTTGTTTATTGGGGGATATAACTTGGTTGGGGGAAAGGGAATATGTGATGCCCATAGAACATGTTGCTTTGCCATCATAAAGAACTTAGTAGAATAGCAATGAGCCTTGAAGAACTGATAAACTCTTAATATTTAAAGTCACTTCCCCTGCATAACCCATGCAGACTGTTACCATGCATGCAGCCCTAACTGCAAACCCTGCTCCCCCAGGCTGCATCGATTTGACACAAATCCCACAGTCTCTCCTCTGGCCTCGCACCCAGCTCCCCTGTATGCCTCTTCCAGAAATCCACTGTGTCACACTCACCGACCTTCTCCTGCCCCAAGTCCATGATGGAGAACTTTAACTGGACATGCATTCCAATAGCTTCTCCAGCCAGGCCCGGATTTACTCCCTTTTCCGCTGCCCCAAGGCCGGGTCCTTCAATCCTCCCATCCGCCAAAAAAAAAATGAAAGTCCCCCAACCCGCGCCTATCATTGCCGCCTCACTGTATCCATCATTGCCGCCTCACCATCATTGCAGCCTTACCGTGCCCTCATTGCAGCCTCACCATCACTGCTGCCTTACTGTGCCCTCATTGCAGCTGTAGCGCTCACCCCCGAAGGAGCCGCTGAATAGTTTGGGATCGGCGTATTAAGTTACCAAGTTCTCTTGTCTAGGGGTATAACTTGTGAGTGTGGATAAGGAGCAAATGTCCAGACAACATGCTTTATTCCAAGGCTAACATAGCCAACATCAACATAGCACACAGTAGAGAAAGGGTTGATGAGCAAGAGGGAACTGTGGTATCAGGCCTTAGATATCAAAGCATGGAGAGCAAGCCTGCTCTCAGTACAAATAGCTCAAACGTCGCCACTCCCGCAGGAGTGGGTAAAGTGTCCCCGGACAGGTAGTTAACTTTAGCCGGGCAGCCGGTGGGTCACTTGCAAATAAAGTCACTGGGAGGAAACAGGGCCTCTGGACAGGCCTGATAGGTATTTGAAAATGGTTAAAGATTAGGACTGACGAATCCTCCCAGTAAGCACAATTTAGAGTCACCCATGGACAGTTGCAATGTACCTGTCATGTGGCGTGGTGACCGGATCCCCGATGGTACGTCCCAACCTCGCAGACAACCTCTGTATCTAGGTTCTCCCGAGCAGACTCCTCATCGTACAGCTCGCAGCTTAGGATCTGGAACCCAGCAAACCGCTGGGGTCCCTCTCAGCATCAAGGTGAGACTCTGCCTGGTATGCAGCTCCGGTCAGACGAGCCTCGATGGCGGGGCCCATGGATGCGTGCACCCTGAAGGTGGATGCCGCACCTGGACTCGGGCCCCCCATAGCACATCTACTCATGGCGGCTGCCACAGATATACCCCCCGCCAGCATGCCCAAAAGAGTGAAAAACTCTTCTGATTGGCTGCTGGGGAAAGATAGGTCCATCAGAACCCCTCTAGCGCCAACTGTTGTCCAGGGGTGACAACACACCCCTGGCACGCAGACTGACCTAGGAGGCAGTCCCAAACTGGCAACAGCACAAACTAAACATCTGTGAGTGGGAGCAACTTAAATCTCCCACTCCACTAACTTTAGCGTAGCGCCCCACTAACTAAAAAAAGGGGGGGGTGCTACACAGCCTTCCTCACTATCATTGCTGCCTTACTGTGCCCTCATTACAGAACCCCCTCACCATCATTACAGCCCCCCTCACCATCATTACAGCCCCCCTCACCATCATTACAGCCCCCCTCACCATCATTGCAGCCCCCCTAACCATCATTGCAGCCCACCTCACCATCATCCTCCTAGACCAGCTCGTGTGATAGACAGAACACTGCCTCTATCACACAAGCTGGTCTAGGAGGAGGGCGTGACTTTTATGACAGCGCGCTCAAACTTTTCAATGTTTTCCCAAACTTTTCTCCCGCTGTGTGTTACAACTGGTGCCGCCCCTGAACCCACTGCCGCTCCGATGCCTGGCCTTGGTGGCCTTGTCGGGAATCTGGCCCTGTCTCCAGCCTGACCCTGTCTGTTTCAGGACACCTCCTCCATGACTGTGTAAGGATGAGGCTCCCTCCCAACTCTCCCGGGCTCCTCCGCTGGGCCACGCACCCCCCCCCCCCAGATGGGGATAGACCCCTGCTGCTATCTAACAATCCATTCACCACGTCTCCCGGTCGACAACTCCCCTCCAGTGGGCTGGACCTTAGCTTATATGGGAGGCCTGCCTCCTACCAATTCCAGTTGAGGATTGGTCGGGGTTCCTCACATGAGCTCCCTGTCACTCCACTCCTGTGCCCTGCCCCTCTTCGAGAACATTCTCCCTGGAAGCAGGGGAGGCGTCCCAGAACTAAAGCACAGGTGGTCACACCCACTGCTACACTAACCACTCCCTGCCCCCAGATCAATACAAGCAGGCCTAGCATGCAGCATAGGCCTGCCTGGCAGCTTACCTCACAGAAATTCTCACTCTAGCACCTACCTATGGTAGAGGGTGCTACACATGCATTGCATGAATCTATTCATGGCCGCCGCTATGTTTTTAAGCACCTGATTAGAGCCGGAGGCTCTAATAGGCTTCAAAAAAGGTGGACTCGAAGCACAGAGCATTGTGTTTGGAGCCTACCCAAGTGTGCTAGAAAAGCAAATTAAACTGAACCGCCTCTCCGCCAATCAGGTGGAGTAAGCGTAAGTATGAGTAAGCACTGATTGTAGTGCGAAACGTCAGCTGTATGCCCCTGTCTTTGCTGTGATGTGTGCCGTTTAAATACTTTTATCAATAAAAGGCAACAACGAAGGTTTTTCCAGAGTGCGGCTGTCCAAACATTTCTTTCTACAATTAGCACGGGTCTGATACCCGTCACCTGATTGGCTGAAAGAACAGGCGCTGCTATTGGACGCCTGGCAGGAAGACAAGACACACGGAGGACACAGCTCGCCACTGCCTTACCCGCCAGCAAGATGGGGTAAGTGTCGGTCAGACAGCGGTGGGGGTCACAGTGGCTGCATTTGATGGGGCACAATAGCGCCATTTGATGGGAACAATGGCAGCAATTAATGGGTCGCAGTGGCTGAATTTGATGGGGGACAATGTTGGCATTTGATGGCACAGTGGCAGCATTTGGACACAGTGGCAGCATTTGATGGGCACAGTGGCGGCATTTGATGGGCACAGTGGCTGCAACTGATGGGCACAGTGGCTGCGTTTGATGGGCATAGTGGCTGCATTTGATGGCATGGTGGCTGCATTTGATGGCACGGTGGCTGCTATTGATGGCACAGTGGATGCATTTGATAGGCAAAGTGAGGCTGCAATTGATGGGCACAGTGGCTACGTTTGATGGCACAGTGGCTGTTGTTTGATGGCACAGTGGCTGCGTTTGATGGCACAGTGGCTGCGTTTGATGGCACAGTGGATGCATTTGATGGGCAAAGTGAGGCTGCAATTGATGTTTTTTTTTTTTGAGAGAATTTTTCAGTTTGTTTGCGCCCCCACAAAAATTAAACACCAGCTGCCGCTGCCACTGCCCCAACCTGAGCTGTGGATCTCTGCAGCTCCTCCAGAGTTACTTTGGGCCTCTTGACTGCTTCTCTGATTAATGCTCTCCTTGCCTGACCTGTCAGTTTAGGTGGACGGCCATGTTGTGGTAGTTTTGCAGTTGTGCCATACTCTTTCCATTTTCGGATGATGGATTAAACAGTGCTCTGTGAAATGTTCAAAGCTTTGGATATTTTTTTATAACCTAACCCTGCTATAAACTTCTCCACAACTTTATCACTGACCTGTCTGGTGCGTTCCTTGGCCTTCATGATGCTGTTTGTTCACTAAGGTTCTCTATCAAACCTCCGAAGGCTTCAGAGAACAGCTGTATTTATACTGAGATTAAATTACACACAGAGGTACTCTAATTAAGTGACTTCTAAAGGTAATTGGTTCCGAAAGATTTTAATTAGGGGTATTAGGGGGCTGACTACAAATGCAAACCACACTTTTCAGATATTTATTTGTAAAAAAAATGTTTAAAACCATTTATCATTTTCCTTCCACTTCACAATTATGTTCCACTTTGTGTTGGTCTATCACATAAAATCCCAATAAAATAAATTTACAGTTTTGGTTGCAACATGACAAAATGTGGAAAATTTCAAAGGGTAATGAATACTTTTTAAATGCAATATGCTTACATTGTGCCAAGCTGGACAGTGTAAGTACAGTAAAACCTTGGTTTGCGAGCATAATTTGTTCCAGAAGCATGCTTGTAATCCAAAGCACTCTTATATCAAAGCATTTTCTTTACAGGGTATAAAAGAGAAGAGAGGCACCTCTGAAGTCCTGTACACACGGCCCAGAATCTCGTCAGGAAAAAAATGCAGTTTTTCCTGACGAGATTCTTGGCAAGAATCTCTTGCCGGCCGAGTGTACACACACTTCATTCTAAAGAACCACCATTCTTTTGAATGGCACAAACGCAGTGACGTCATCGACTACGACGAGCATGCGCTCGTCACATTCGATGCTGTCGCCGCCATCTTGCTACACCCTACCTATGCCTAGGAAGCTACCGCGCATGCATCAATGTCATTTCAAGCATGCGCGGGTTTCCACGGCGACAGGTAAGTATACACACTCTCTGGTTTCTCGGCAGGTAAACACTGCAGAGAATCACAACGAGAAAATAGAGAGCAGGTTCTCTATTTGTCTCTTCGAGATTTTGGGCAGTTTTCTTGGCGAGAAACCTGAAAGCCTCGTTCACACGCACGGTATACTTGGCAAGAAAGCTCTGCCAGCAGTTTTCTTGCTAGTTCTTGCTGAGAAAACCGTGCGTGTGCACGAGGCTTAAGTGTAGCAATAAGTTGCTAAGTACCTTCATTAACCAGAAGAAAGGAGTCACCGCTCCAGGTGGATCTTGTAAGCAATTAGGAACCTCTCAGGAGACCAAGGTGCTGGCAATGCACAAGGCAAATGAAGAATTTTTTTGGGGAGAAAATGGACAGCCGCACTCCAGAAGAACTTCGGAAAGTTGTCTTTATTCGGTAAAAGTGAGCACACACAGCAAGACACAGCCACAGAAAGGGACAGCCGACAGGTTTCGCACTACATTAGTGCTTAGTCATGGCTGCCATTTTACCGAATGAAGACAACTTTCCGAAGTTCTTCTGGAGTGCGGCTGTCCATTTTCTCCCCAAAAAAAATCTTCATTTACCTTCATTAACCACTTGAGAGCCTCGCTGTAGACGAAAGACGTCCACAGTGCCGGGTGGACGTCCTTTTATGTGCATTACCCGCGCGTGCCGCTGGGGGTGCACAGTGGGTAAACACTGTGCCCGGCGCATCGATGAGAAGCCGATGCGTGTGCCTGGCGGCCGCGATGTCCGCCTGGTACCCGCGATCGTCGGTGACAGCAGGTGTAAACACAGAGCTCCACGTCCTGTCAGGGAGAGAGGAGACCGATCTGTGTCCCTTGTACATAGGGACACAGCATCGGTCACCTCCCCCAGTCAGTCCCCTCCCCCCACACAGTTAGAACACACCCAGGGAATACATTTAACCCCTTCCTCACCTCCCAGTGTTAACCCCTTCACTGCCAGTCACATTTATACAGTAATTAGTGCATTTTTATAGCACTGTTCGCTGTATAAATGTGAATGGTCCCAAAATTGTGTCAAAAGTGTCCGATATGTCTGTTACAATATCGCAGGTCTGACACGCCGCCATTACTAGTAAAAAATAAAAAATAAATCATAAATCTATCCCCTATTTTGTAGGCGCTATAACTTTTGTGCAAACCAATCAATATACGCTTATTGCGATTTTTTTTAACAAAAATATGTAGAAGAATATGTATCGGCCTAAACCGAGGGAAAAAAAAATTGGGATATTATTATAACAAAAATTAAAAAATATTGTGTTTTTTTTCAAAATTTTCTGTCTTTTTTTGTTTATAGCGCAAAAAATAAAAATCGCAGAGGTGATCAAATACCACCAAAAGAAAGCTCTATTTGTGGGGAAAAAATGATAAAAATATAATTTGGGTACAGTGTTGTATGACCGCGCAATTGTCATTCAAAATGCGTCAGCGCTGAAAGCTGAAAATTGGTCTGGGCACGAAGGGGGTTTAAGTGCCTAGTAATGAAGTGGTTAAATGTAACCATATTGCAACACTTAGGCTGCTTTCACATTGAGGCGTGGAGCCGCGGTGACGGTATAGCCGCGCTATTTGTATTTACCGCGATATTCGGGCGGTGAGGTTTTAACCCCCGCTAGCGGCCGAAAAATGGTTAATACCACCCACGTTACGGGCAGTATTACCGCGGTATTACCACGCTTTCCCATTGATTTCAAATGGGAAGGCGTGGTATAGGAGCGGTGAACACACCGCTCCTATACCGCGGTAAAGTTGCGGCTAGCAGGACTTTTGGAGCGCTCCTGCTAGCGCACCGCTTCAATGTGAAAGCCTTCGGGCTTTCACATTGAACACTACAGGGCAGGTTTTTTCATGCGGTATAGCAGCGCTATTTTTAGCGCTGTACCGCATGAAAAACGCCTCAATGTGAAAGGGGCCTTAGAGGCGCCTCTCTTCTTTTTTATACTCAGTTGTGACATGACGCTACTCTTATCAAGACATCGCTTGTATATCAAGGCAAAATCGATTTAAAACATTTTGCTTGTCTTGCAAAACGCTCTCAAACCAAGGTTTTACTGTATGTTATTGTCATCTTTCTTGGAGAGCAGCTTTTATTTTGCTTTTACTACCTTTTGTACAGTATACATTCCCTCATTGTTACTGTGCTATTATTCATTTACAAAGTGGCAGCTCTTCCCCGGCAGCTGTGCGAAGTTATACAGGACTTGTAGAAAACGATTATTAGACTCTTTAAATGATTAAATAAAAACTGATGTCACATTAAAGCATTGGTAGCTTATTGTGATTTATTAGGGATGCCATTCAGTGCCAGGTTTATTATGAGGTGTGCTGCAGTAAAACTGTAATCAGCACTTCCTTTAGCTGCTACTACAAAGTAGCCAACAGAGTAGTATTCCTGCTGCCTAGGTCCACTGACTGTATGTGCAGCTTGTGTTGCCAGGAGTAGCGGGTCATTTGATTGGCAGAAAGGTCTGAAATGGAGCAGGCCTTCTTTTCAATAAGCCCTCCCCCCACATCCTCCAGCACACAGACAGTCAAGGCTATTATGAAGGGAAATACATTGCTTGGGCAGAGCCTCTCTCTAATTCAGCCTGCTCAGCCCTCAGCAGAGAAAACACACTTCTCAAAGGGATTTGCTACCTCCCAGCCCAGCCCCCAGTTACTCCTTTGAAGGAAACTTGTGTGATACTAGGGACTGTGTCTCAGGGTGGCCGGATGGATTATACTAAGAAGCATGTGGCTCTTTTTCATCCTCTGAGATAAACGAAGCTTTTATTTCCTGCTTTTTTACGTTTCATTTAAGTCCTGTTTGCCGAGCTTAGAGGAAGCTGAATGAACAGCTGGACAGCTGGATATCAGGTATTACTGACAACTGCTGGAGCTCTGTTGACGCATTTTGTGCTATTTGTGGCATATAAATAGACTTGTGTACACAAACTCTATGGGTTTCATTCATTCTAATAGTCATTCGTTGGGTTTAGCATCAGAAAAGGAACGTGGCTCCCTCATGACTCTTATAAAAACATTTCTGTTGGTACCTCATTGTAACTGTACTGTTTTGCTTTATTGTGTGTAGTGCTGTGCAAACCATTGGCACCATAGAAATTCTGTATAATAACAAGCATGTATTTCCAGGGAATCCTACATCAGGAGGCATGTGTACATTTGTTTGTTTTTTTTGTTGTTTTTTTGCTTGCTATTTATTTATTTTTATTTTATTTATTTATTTATGACAGGATTTGTGTTATGCTACAAAGTAACTGTGTGTGTGTGAAAGACAAACTACAACTAGTTGCATCTCTCAGCTGCACAAGCTCCATTCAAACTGTAAATTGCACATTCTCAGCTCATGCAATCCTATGGCACACATGTGTTTATTGTTATCTGAGCTCTCTGAATCGCATCATATCTCACAATTGCGTCATGGTTTGATAAGCTGATTTTTTTTTTTTTAAAGTGGCCTGTTTCCTTAAGAATATTGGTCATGCTGAATACAGAGAAATGCAATATTTTTTTTTTTTTTTTAGATCATTCGATAATTATTTTTTTATAAAGTGTGTTTATTGTAGACAATATTTAGAACATTTTGTTTGTTTTTGTTATCATTGGGTTTAGATTAGCTAGGGAATTCAACAACTTCTAAGTTTGAAATTTTTAGATCATTCAATCACTTTTTTTTTCTTGTTTTATTGTAGACAATATTTAGAACGTAGTTTGTGTGAGCCGGTGATCTGCCGATTTGGTTCCGGCTGACGTGAAAGTTCCTGCGCAGGCGCAATCTGATCTGCCGATATGGTTCCGGCTAACGAGAGAGTTCCTTTTAAGGACTGCGCAGGCGCAAACTGGCCGAACCTCGGCCGGCATCCAGGGCGACGTGGATTTTGAGGAAAGTGGCCTCACGTCCTCACTCGGCCTCCTGGCTCTTTTTTTAACATCCTCCAATCCACGGGGATGTTAAAGAATGAGCCTGGATGCTGGGCGAGGTTCGGAGATTTCCGTCGGCAAGTTTGCGCCTGCGCAGTCCTTGAAGGATCTTTCTCGTTAGGGGAACCTTAAGGACAAGTCACCGGTTCACACAGGGGCAACACGACTCTGGCCGCGACTTTGCGAGGTGACCTGGACACGACCTGGGCGCACACCACAGTGTGACTTGGGGCGACTTACAAGGCAACGTCAAGTCGCCTTAAGGACAGGCGACTTTCCAGTGGCCAATAAAACAACAATCAGCTCTGTGGGAGGGGAGGGGTTTGCCTGAGAATTTTTTTTTCTCTTCCTGTATCGTTGCTTCGGTTAAGACACGATCTGACTTTGGAGGCGACTTCCATTGAAATCAAAGGGTACACCTCGCCTAGGAGTCGGATTGAAGTAGTACAGGAACCTTTTCTGAAGTTGGAGCGACTTCAGTAGTGTACATTAAGACTGGTCTCATTGACTAACATGGAATTTGACATGTTGCGCGACTTCAAGTCGCCCCTGTGTGAACCGGCGCTTATCATTGTGTTTAGATTAGATGGTGAATTCAACAACTTTCAAGTTTGCAATTTTTAGATCATTCGATCATATATATAAAAATATATTTTTTTTTTTTTTATAACGTTTATTGTAGACAATATTTAGAACATAGTTTTTGTTATCATTGGGTTTAGATTAGACAGGGGAATATCACAACTTCCAAGTTTGTTTTTACTATCTTTTTTTTATTTATTTTTTTACTGTGGTTTGATATAACCCTTCTATTGACGAGACTACAAAGCAGCTGCATCTCCCAGAACATATTTTAGGATGTAAGTAGTCAGTCAGCTTTTCAGATTTTTGTGACAATGTTATTACCACTTCACTACACATTTTTTTTATGTTTATGAAAGCTGACCAACAATCCATCACAGGCCTTATTAAAGCGTTCTCTTAAGACAAGAGTGTCTTTGGTAAGAAGAAATGTCAGTCACCATTTATTTTGTTGAACTTAGGTCATGTTTGAAAAAAAAGAATGCAGATTTCGTAACCTCCCATCTAGAAGCCTAGCTCTAAGCTGCTTCCACATCTTCATTATGTATTTTTCCTGCATTAGCATACTGGTGATTACGTAGCCTTTTGTCGCTGTAAACCAGTTAGTTACTTTTGTAGTGTGATGTGGGCTCTTCCAGCAGGAAGGAGTTAAATTGAATGCAGTGCTAATGAATGTGAGATGACTTGGAGGCCCTGATAAACATTTTGCAAGTTGCATTAACTCTGTATGCTACAAGATCAGTAACACATGGTTTAACATGCTTGCTACACTCAGCTGGAAAGTTTTCCCACACCGACAACTGCCCACTGCATTCAGCCCCCTTTTTATAACTCTACTAACCCCCCCTGCATTAGCTATTGTGACTTGCTTGTGTGTTTTCCCCTGTCACCCCTCCTTGTACTGAAATTCTACACCCTGCCCTTTATTTGCCGCTCATCCTTTTTTTTTTCCTGGAGACCTTGGGGAAAAGAGGTTTTCTCCAAAGACTGGATTATCAACTAAAACCTATTTGTGCTGTGACATGAAAATGTGCAAAAAGTCAATTCTGCATTTATAAGAGAGCGTAATCTGGATGCATTTTTGGGGAAATGTCAGTGTACCTGTCTGCAAATAACCAAAGGATAACCTTGTTACCTTTTTATTGTGTAACCTATAGAAACCTAAATTTATTGACGGTAATGCCCTAATTAGAATGACGGTACAGTATGTGATTTTTCTATATAATGGCACTGATGGAGGCTTTGGTAACTGTATAGCATACAAGTCCAATGAGTGATCTCATGGTAGAAAATGTTCACATATTCTGGTATGTGAAAGGGGTTGTAAAGCTACATTTTTTTTATTTTTTTTTTACAACCAACATATCGTACCTTCACTGTGGCCCCAAACCTTCTCTTCTGGGGTCCCCCGGCGGCTCTCACAGTTCATCCCTGCATCAGATAACCCCCTAGGACAGGGATATGCAATTAGCGGACCTCCAGTTGTTGCATAACTACAAGTCCCATCATGCCTCTGCCTCTGGGTGTCATGCTTGTGGCTGTCAGAGTCTTCCTATGCCTCATGGGACTTGTAGTTCTGCAACAGCTGGAGGTCTGCTAATTACATATCCCTGCCCTAGGAGAAGCACTCTTCTGAGGGGGTTACCTTGCAGGCGTGCTCCCAAATCAAGCATTTGCGTCCATAGACACGAATGCTGGACTCGGCCCCGTCCCCTGGCGCCCACGTCATTGGATTTGATTGACCGCAGCGGAAGCCAATGGCTGCGCTGCTATCAATCGATCCAATCAAGAGCTGGGACCACGTGGAGAGAGCCCCTGCCGAGGGAAATTCGGGGCTTGGGTAAGTAAAACGGGGGGCTGGCAGGTGACTGGCAGGTGTATTTTCACTTTAATGCATAGGATGCATTAAGGTGAAAAAACACAACCCCTTTAAATAGCAGCACTGAAGCGAAATCTAAAGTCAGTCCTTTTTAAAAAGCAGCTTCTGAAAAAAAATTAAGTGATTGTAAAATCAGAAGTTTTTTTATCTTAATGCATGAAGATTAAAAAAACTTCTGTGTGCAGCAGCCCCCCTAATACTTTCCTAAGCCTATTTTTGACCCGAGGATATTGCAGGAGAGTCTCAGCTGCCAGGGACTCTCCCCCTCATTGGCTGAGACAGCAGCGTGGCACCATTGGCTATTGCTGCTGTCAATTAAAGTCAGTAAGCCAATGAGGAGAGAGGGGTCGGTGGGGCCGAACCACGCCTCCGTGTCTAAATGGACTAACAGAGCCTCGACTCGGTGCCCTCATAGCAAGCTGCTTTCTGTGGGGGAACTTGGCAGGAGGGAGAGGCCAGGAGTGCTGGCGAGGGACCTAAGAAGAGGAGGATCTGGGCTGCACAGAGCAGGTAAGTATAATATGTTTGTTATTTTTAAATGAAAAAAATTGAGACTTTAGTATCCCTTTAAAAGTCAGCAGCTACAAATACTGTAGCTGCTGACTTTTAATATTGGGACACTTACCCAAGCCGTTTTTTTTTTTTTTTTTTTTCAATTGACTATAGGGTACTGCCACCGCCATCTCCACTAATGGAAACCAGCAGTGAAGCCTTATGGCTTCACAATCCGTTCCCTACTGCGCATGCGTGAAGCATGCTGTGCTTTGTCAATGGGCTCCCTGCAGGGGAAGGAGGAGGGGGCTGGCTGAGTTCGCTGCGGGGAACTCAACCGATAGTGGAAGGGGATACTGGCTGTCAGAACCAGGTACCTGCTCTAGCCGCCACCCCAAAGGGTTCCAAATGTGGCAGCAGAGGGGGGGGGGGGAATCAAGACACGTGGAGCTTTCCCTTTTGGGTGGAGCTCTACTTTTAAGCCTAGTATACACGATAAGAACATTGGACGAATGATCGACCCCCGACCATAAAGTTATAAAAATTCTCATTAATACCACTTCGGAAGTGATGTGATGTGTTTCATTTTTGAGCATGTGTGATCTTGGTCACATGATACCATACTAATTACACAAAAATCGTTCGTTCTGTTATCGTCCAAAAAAAATTTGGTGCTTGTCCCTTCAGATATTTTCGCATGAACTGTTTTAATTGGCTTTCGAAAGCTGTGTATGAATGATCAGATTATCAGACGATCGCTTTCAAAATCTGTATTTTTCATCCGATTTTTCTTATTGTGTGTACTAGTCGTTAGCACCGATTTTTAAAGGGGAAAAAAAAAGGCTTTATTCATTTTATTTTTTATTTTTTTATTATTGAAACATGTTTATTGGGTCATTTGATGACCACACATACAGATATTTGGCCTATGAATTTATCAGCTGGTTCTGTAATAACCCAGATTATAGCAGGGCTCCAGGACCTAGTTGATATGCGGATCAGAAAGCAAATAACCTGGCATGATAATCTTCTATCAAAAGGTGCATTTGCAGGAAATACTTGAAACCATGCATGTGATGTAAGCAGCTTTCTGTTAGTGGTGCTCTGAAAGTCTCAAAAGCTGTCGGCAAAATGTTTTGCAGTTTGTTTGCTCTGACGTAACTGTAAGGTTTTAGAAAGAAACCTGCTGTTCCTCACATCTTATAACATGAATTACATCTAGCTAACCCAGTGTTTCTCAATTCCAGTCCTCAGGCCCCCCCCCAACAGGTCAGGATTTCCATTATTTTGCACAGGTGATTTGATCAGTTTCACTGCCTTAGTAATCACCACAGCCTTTTCATCTGAGGGAAATCCTGAAAACCTGACCTGTTGGGGGGGGCCTGAGGACTGGAATTGAGAAACACTGAGCTAACCTGAAGGATTTTGGTAGGACATGGTACTATAAAAATGGCAGTCATATGCCAATCCAGAAGACATTCAAAGTTCCAATGAACTTCACAAGTAAGGTACCATTGTTTATGCTCCCAAATTTCTATTAAACATTTGTTAGATTACAGATGATCACTACCAAGTGAATGGCAGATCTTCTTTAGTTGTATGTACAAGGTCACATGGATGGATTGCTCTGCTAACTCGCGCTACATAGAAGAAATCTCTGTTCTGTTTCTAGTTGCTTGACCACATCCCCTGTAATAAATTGTGGTGATATCACACCCCTACTTTACTACTAAATAATTGTATAGAACTTTATATATGGATACAACTCAATGGAGTGCTGTGTTGACCTTTGATCTAATTGGTCAACAGCACCATTTTTTTAAATTATTTTTTGTGTTTTTATAAACGCTCTTTGATGAAGATTCATAATCCTTAACAATCAGGACTTTGGATTTACATTTTAAGACCCCTTTCACATCGAGGCGTTTTTCATGCGGTACAGCGCTAAAAATAGCGCTGCTATACCGCATGAAAAAAATCATGCCCTGCAGGCTTCAATGTGAAAGCCCGAAGGCTTTCACACTGGTGCGGTAGCAGGACCGCTCCAAAAGTCCTGCTAGCCGCATCTTTGGAGCGGTATAGGAGCAGGGTGTTTACCGCTCCTATACCGCGCCTTCCCATTGAAATCAATGGGAAACCACGGTAATACTGCCCGCAAAGTGGTTGAGGTCATGGCGTGGCCTAGCCAGTCTCCAGAACTTAATCCTATAGAAAATTGCCAAGAAACCTGAAGGATTTAGGCCTAATTCACACCTATGCAGGTTGCAGTTTGCATATTGCAGGTGCATTTTGCGTTTGTCAATACACACTGTTGATCCATTGAAGTCTATAGAAAAAGAAAAAGGTCCCTGGCCCTTTCCATAAAATGCACAGATGTGAACTAGCCATGTTAAATGGACTGTAATGTGTTTCTGCAAAACTAAAAAATGTGTGAACCAGGCCTTCGAGCCGGTTCACACAGGGGCGGCACGACTTCGGGGGCGACTCGGCCATGCGACCTGAAGACGACTTCCAAGGCGACTTGCAAAATGACTTCTGTATAGAAGTCAATGCAAATCGCACCGAGTCGCCCCCGAAGTCGTACAAGAACCTTTTTCTAAGTCGGAGCGACTTGCGTCGCTCCTATTAGAATGGTTCTATTGATTACAATGGGACGCGACTTGTCAGGCGGCTGTGTCGCCTGACGAGTCGCCCCAGTGTGAACCGGCTCTTAGAGAACATCTATAAAAAAGAGTGGACCAAAATCCCTCTTGAGATGTGAGCAAACCTGGTAACCATCTACAAGAAGCGTCTTACCTCTGTGCTTGTCAACAAAGGTTGCTCCACCAAGTACTAAGTCCTGTTTTGCTTGGGGATCAATTCCTTATTTTACTTACTGAACTGCAACTCAATTTATAACCTTTTGTATCATGTGTGTGCTTTTTTTATTCTTCTGGATTTTTGGTTGATATTCTATTTCTATCATTTAAAATACATTTTGATAACAAGTTTAGGCCCTTCATTTCTTTATAATTGGGCAAACATACAAAATCTGCAAGGGGTCAAATAATTTCCCCCACTGTAGTGTCTTGGCAACTCAACAGAGCTGATGTAAGAAAAACCATGCCTGGGTTCTAAAATCTGAAGTCTGCATTTAGATTTATTTTAGGTATTTGGAGGGCGGGGGTGGGTTAGATATTTTTAACATTTCAGTTCTGTTGTAAGATAAAATTGGGACTTTTGGACAAATAGACTGAATAAACAATTGCATTTCTTCTGCCCATTTTTAACATAGGCCATGCAAGGATTGTTGAAGTTGTAACAAAAGCCTTGTGTCCTTTCCAAACTTTCTAATCAGACAGCAGTGGCAGTCTATGAATAGAAAGAAATTGCAGTGTTCAGTCTCCAAATAGGCAGTTCCTTTGTCAGACGGTGTCTGACAGTGTCTTGCTCTGCAGCCTTGTGCTTACTTTTCTCTAGCTCTGTCCACATCACTAAATAGAAATATATATATATATATTTATATTTTTTT
The DNA here is from genome assembly GCF_905171775.1 of Rana temporaria. Taxonomy (NCBI): domain Eukaryota; kingdom Metazoa; phylum Chordata; class Amphibia; order Anura; family Ranidae; genus Rana; species Rana temporaria. The sequence continues at coordinate 96,447,169 of NC_053496.1, forward strand.
TAACCTGAAATGTCTGTTCATAATTTTAAACTTTAGAAGTTATCCCTTCTTGTATTTGCTGTTTTAATTTTACATTTTAAAACCATATTAAACCCCAAAACTTAAATCTATTATATTGCAGTTTACCAATTCTTAGATGAAGTAGCTGTATTTAGTATCCTTTTTGTTCCTTTATTTTCGATAAGTCTGTAAAGAAAAAGTGGCATTTACAGGGTTGAGACTAGGGATGAGCTCAGGCGTGTACGGACATGAGTCTGAACCCACCTGAGCTATCCTGCTGGGTAACTGTCAAAGCCAATCATAGGTGGTAGAGGCATTCCCTGCCTCGAAGTTGCACGTATGCAAGGGGTGTGTGTATTTGTGGGGTGGGGGATGCCTCCACCGCCCATTATTGGCTGTTGGCTTTGATAGCTTCCCTGCGAGATGGCTCCCATGGGTTCAGACTGGCGTCCCAATATACCAGAGCTCATTACTGGTTGAGAAAAACCATTGAACACTGGTAAGGGTGCTTACACTGATCAGATTTTATTTATTTATGTAAAATCTTTATCCTAAAGGGGGGAAAAAAACTGTTGCTGTAAATAATTAAAAAGTGTTAGCAGGGGGTCAGCTTTAATTTGTTATCAAAGTCCATCTTAATTAGCTAGTGATTGAACACTATGCTGTCCCCAAATTAACAAGGCTGCTGTCCAAAGGTGTCTCTGTTGCTCCTCCAGCAAACACCCTAGGACAGAAATCATGTTTTTGGCGGGATCGCCAGGTGAAAATAGAGAGAGAGAGAGGAAAGAAAACAAATGCAGTAACCTCATTTAAAGAATTAGTAAGCTGCAATATATTACAGCAAAACCTTGCATTGCGAGGATAATTCGTTCTGAAAAAATGCTTGTAATCCAAAGCATTTGTATCTCAAAGCAAATTTCCCCATAAGAAATAATGGAAACTCAAATGATTTGTTCCACAACCATTTATTCATAAGTCTTTTAGTTTATAGTCCATATAAAAAGATTATTAAAATGTGATAGGTTGTGTAACCATAAAATGTCCATCCACAAGGAGATTAGAAGCAAAATCCATCAGGAGCTACAGAGTATAAAAAAGAAGAGAGGTGCCTCCAAGTGTAGCAATATGTTGCTAAATGTATTACCTTCTTTAAATGTAACCATATTGCTACACTTGGAGGCGCCTCTCTTCTCTTTAAGGCCCTTTCACACTGCCGGACCGTTCAGGTCCACCTGTCAGTTTTTTTACGGAGGACCTGAACGGCTGCTCCATCCTTCTATGGAGTGGCGGATGTCAGTGGTGACATGTCCGCTAACATTCGATCCGCTAAAATCAGACGGATGGCGATACGTCGCCATCCGTCCATGGCGGGTCGGGTGAGATCTGGTCATGCTGTCTGTTTTCGTCCGATCTCTCCATAGGAGATGGCAGCGCTCGACAAGCCCCTCCCCGCTCAGTGAGCAGAGAGGGACCTGTCATCTGCTGGCTCAGCGGAGATCAACAAAGCGATCTCCCGCTGAGCTGGCGGACTGCTGCAAGTGGATCCGCCCCGTGTGAAAGGGGCCTTTATACTCAGTTGTGATATGACGCTATGTGTATATCAAGACATTGCTTGTATATCAAGTCAAAATGTATTTAAAAATTTAGCTTGTCTTGCAAAACGCTCACAAACCAAGGTTTCCATTTACTATTATCTTAGGGTGACCAGACATCCCCGTTTCAGGGGACAGTCCCCGGACCAAGTCTGTCCCTGGTTTTGTCCCCAAATTAGATTTGAACAGGGGCTGGGGCAATTTCCAAGACAGTCAGTGCAGGATTAAAAAAGAAAAATCTGAATTACACACCCCCGCTCTGCCGCTTCCACTAGCTATGGGGGGGGGGGTGTATTTTTTCCATTATCTGTGCCCCTTTCTGATGATCATGAGCTGGTCGGAGCGGAGGGAATATTTCTACAATTTCCGACGCATGCCCATTCAGCCCTGCTCGCATGTTCTTCTGCCTTGGCTCAAGTCCCAGCCAGCTGCCTGCCTGCTTATCTCCTTGCCTTCCCCGGCGGAGTGATCTTCCTCCACTCCCCACCGAGTAGTAGCCCGGGGGCCTGGAGGGTAAGACTTGACAGGCTGTGAGGCGGGCGGCGATGGGCAGAGAGTCACTGATTGCCGCCATTACTAGTAAAAAAAAAAAAATGTCCCCGGATTTCATTTAAAAAATCTGGTCACCTTATATTATCTGAAATTTCCAGGTTTAGATGGGACACTGTGTAGAGCAGGGTTGCCCAACCTTTTGAAGAGCGAGGGCCACTTAAGCGACTTGGTAACCGGTCGTGGGCCACAATGAGCGAAGCGCGCGGATGGCAGGTCTGTGTCCACTCTATATATATATACAGACCACTATACTTTTTTATTTTTTAGTGGATTGGATTGGAGGTAGGACACAAATCGGTTTAAATCTGCTACTACTTAAACGTGAATGTAGGGTCCAATCGGGTCGGACTGACCGTGTGAAAGGGGCCCATGGCTGCTCTCACACAGATGCGCTACAGTTTACCTGCACCGCTGGTGCAACACAGTGTACCTTTTTGGCTTTACTGCACTTTGCAATAGACTTCTATTATATTCTGCAGGTTTGGTGCCCTTTAAGAAAGCTCACCAAACTCGCAGGTAATAACAGAAGTCTATGGCTCAGTGCAGGTAACCCACAGGTGCACTGCTCTGCACCTACGGATCAGTTTGAAAGCAGCCCAGTAACCACTGCAGAACAGATATGCCCATATATACACTGTGATTTTTCATAATAAAACTAACCTTTATTATTCTATTCCATCCCAGAGCAGGAGGTTGTGGGCCACATGTGGCCCCCGGGCCACTGGTTGGGCACCCCTGGTGTAGAGCAAGACTGTAACTACAGAAGTTAACCTCAGGACACGGTAGGCATAACAAAGCATGATGAACTTTCTAATAAGAAAGCCAAGCACAGACTGCATGTTTGCTAGCAGTCTATTAAAAAGACCCCTGTTAAGGTTTGTTAACCACTTAACCTCTTGACCACCGCCCCATGTCAAAAAGACGTCCTCTTTTTAAAGTTGAATATCTCGATAACGGCAGCAGCTGCTGCCACAACCGAGATATTCATCTTTTCAGGGGGCGGTGGTGTACACGATAACGGCGGTCTCCGCGGCGGATTCGCCGCGAGATCGCCGTTATCGGTGGCGGGAGAGGGCCCCCCCCCCTCCCGCCGCTCTCCCGCGCCCTCCGCCGCTTACCGGAGCCGTCGGTAGCGGCGGAGGGGATCGGATGTGTCCGGCAGCTGAGCGGGGACGGGACTGAAGGAGAAATCTCCTTCACCCGTCCTCATAGCTCTGCTGGGCGGAAGTGACGTCAAAACGTCAGTCCCGCCCAGCCTCTTAAAGAAACATTTTTTTTTTTTGTCATTTGAAAAAATGACTTTTTTTTTTTTTTTTTTTTTTTTGCATTTAAGTCTAATTATGAGATCTGAGGTCTTTTTGACCCCAGATCTCATATTTAAGAGGACCTGTCATGCTTTTTTCTATTACAAGGGATATGAAAACGGTATTCAAACCACACAAGTGAGGTATCGCCGCGATCGTTAGAGTGAGAGCAATAATTCTAGCCCTAGATCTACTCTGCAACTCAAAAAATACAACCTGTAGAATTTTTTAAACGTCGCCTATCGAGATTTTTAAGGGTAAAAGTTTGACGCCATGCCACGAGCGGGCGCAATTTTTTAAGCGTGACATGTTGGGTATCATTTTACTCGGCGTAACATTATCTTTCACAATATATAAAAAAATTGGGCAAAATGTATTGTTGTCTTATTTTTTAATTCAAAAAAGTGATTTTTATCCAAAAAAAGTGCGCTTGTAAGACCGCTGCGCAAATACGGTGTGACAAAAAGTATTGCAATGACTGCCATTTTATTCCCTAGGATGTCTGCTAAAAAAAAATATATAATGTTTGGGGGTTCTGATTAATTTTCTAGCAAAAAAATTGTGATTTTCACATGAAGGAGAGAAGTGCCAGAATTAACCCGGTGGGCAAGTGGTTAAGGACCGCCTCCTGCACATATACGTCGGCAGAATGGCACGGCTGGGCACATCCACGTACAGGTACGTCATGTACTATTACCCAGCCTGCGACGCGCACCCGCGACCCGGTCCGAAGCTGCGGGACTTGCGGACCCGATCGCCGCTGGAGTCCCGTGATCGGTCCCCGGAGCTGAAGAACGGGGAGAGCCGTGTGTAAACACGGCTTCCCCGTTCTTCACTGTGGCGGCAGCATCGATCATGTGATCCCTTTTTATAGGGGGACACAATCGATGATGTCACACCTACAGCCACACCCCCCTACAGTTGTAAACACACTTCAGGTCACACATAACCCCATCAGCGCCCCCTGTGGTTAACTCCGAAACTGCAATTGTAATTTTCACAATAAACAATGCATTTAAAATGCATTTTTTGCTGTGAAAATGACAATGGTCCCAAAAATGTGTCAAAATTGTCCGAACTGTCCGCCATAATCTCGCAGTCACGAAAAAAATCGCTGATCGCCGCCATTAGTAGTAAAAAAAAAAAAAGAATAATTGATAAAAATGCAATAAAACTATCACCTATTTTGTAAACGCTATAAATTTTGTGCAAATCAACCGATAAACGCTTAATGCGTTTTTTTTTTTTTTTTTTACCAAAAATACGTATACGGCCTAAACTGAGGAAAAAATATGTTTTATATATTTTTGGGGGATATTTTATTATAGCAAAAAGTAAAAAATATTGCATTTTTTTTTCAAAATTGTCGCTCTATTTTTGTTTATAGCGCAAAAAATAAAAAACGCAAAGGTGATCAAATACCACCAAAAGAAAGCTCTATTTCTGGGAAAAAAAAGGACGCCAATTTTGTTTGGGAGCCACGTCGCACGACTGTGCAATTGTCAGTTAAAGCGACGCAGTGCCGAATCGCAAAAAGGGGCCTGGTCTTTTACCTGCATTTTGGTCGGTGTCTTAAGTGGTTAATTAAAACCACAATCCTCACCTGATCATATTCACCATATTGTGACAACACAAAATGTGGTATTTTCTTTCACTTTCAGAATTCAGACTCTGCTGCAGAAATAGAATTACAAGAAGACCCAGAAAGGGCAAGTATTAGTGGGTGGAAAATTGTAATTTCAAGAGAACATACCCTGAATGGGCAAAGTTACATTTAAAAACTCTAAGATTATATGTCCTAGTAGTGAACACTAGTGTTGAGCAGAATACGCCATATTCGATTTCGCGATATATCTCGAATATATAGTCGAATATTCGAGATATATTCGCTAAATTCGAATATTCGTGATATTTTATCGAAATGAAATGATTGCGAATTTTCGCTATTGCGAATGCGAAAATAATTGCGAATTTTCGATAACTGCGGTAGGAGCACTCTGATTGGCTCAGAATATTCGTGATATTTTACAATACAAAATAATTGCGAATATTCGGCAAATGCGGAAGGAGCACTCTGATTGGCTCAGAATATTCTTGATATTTTACAATACAAAATAATTGCGAATATTCGGCAAATGCGGAAGGAGCACTCTGATTGGCTCAGAATATTCTTGATATTTTACAATAGAAAATAAAAAGTGTTTTGCATTGGTGGTGATTCTTTACTCTATCCATCTGTCACAGCCGTTTGTCAATCAAACACCTTGAAGATTGAACACGTTCATGCTGCATGCTTTGGACTTTTTTTCACTTCACATATCAAAGACATTTTTATGAAAGATTATTTTTCTACTATTGGGACTATATTTCTTTATATATTTGTTTCACTGTGTATTTCACAAGTTATTTGCGCTTGCTTATTTTATAATTTGCCCACATGTCTTGTCACTAGACATATTTTTTATTCTTGTAGAGCGACTCCATTTTCTGTCTTGTATTAATTTATGTTGTATAACATTTTTGAGTTGCTGCTGTATTCTCTCCTTTTTATGCGCAATTTTTTCCTTCTTACAAAAAAAAATATCAAACATACAAATATTCATAACAGAAACATACACAAAGCCCCCCCCCCTTTTGCATCAGAGACAATCAGAGTTCTCCTACCACAGTTATCGAAAATTCGCAATCATTTTCGCATTCGCATTAGCGAAAATTCGCAATTTTTTTTTTTTTATATTCGGCAACATAAAAGGATCGCCTCAGCTTAGCTACTCGGCCCAGGGTCTCTAATCATACCAGCAATGCTTTTAGACGTCGATAGGATGTGATCTGTTTTAAAAATAAAATTGAAAAAATGCGAATATTCGGAATTGCGAATATTCATTGCGAAATTCGAAATATATCGCGAATACTCGAATATGCCATATTCGAGCCGAATATTCGCAATACGAATATTCGTGAGCAACACTAGTGAACACAACAAATAAAGAAAATCATTTGAAAATACTCTACCTTCCATCTAGGATTGATGATATATTTTCTACATCCTAGAGCTGCACGATTCTGTCTAAAATGAGAATCACATTTTTTTTTCTTTTTTGCTTAGAATAAAGACCACAATTCTTGCGGCATAACGTCATCTTTCACATTATACAAAAAAATTGGGCTAACTTTACTGGTATTGTATGTATGTATGTATATGTGTATATATATATATATATATATATATATATATATATATATATATATATATATATATATATATATATATATATAATTATCATTTTTAATTAAAGTGTATTTTTTTTTCCCCCCAAAAAATGTGTTTGAAAGACCGCTGCGCAAATACAGTGTGACATAAAATATTGCATGAACTGCCATTTTATTCTCTAGGGTATCTGCTAAACTATATATAATATGTATGTGTTTGGGGGCTCCATGTCATTTTTCTGCAAAAAATGATTTTAACTTGTAAGCAACAAATGTCAGAAAAAGGTTTAGTCTTCAAGATGCCTGAAAGATGCCTCCCCTGTAGCCTCAGTGTGAGAGCCTGAGTGCTTACACACTGGAGCAGTGCGCTAGCAGGACGTTAGTTTAAGTTAAAAGTCTTTCGGGCATTGTGGGTGAATACACCACTCCTCCACTGCCCCTGGAATCCATAGGCACTATTAACCCTTTATTGGGCCGCTAGCAGTAGTTAAAAATGCCCCGCTAGTGGCCAAAAAGCGCCACTATTGCATCAGTAAAGCGCTGCTAAAATTAACGCCGCTTTACCGCTAACAATGTATCTCTTCATCTCCGATGTTGAGATAAACTTGGCAGGCTGCCTGGATTTTCTTATTTTTTGTCCGCTGTCAGAAGTGAGCAGAGGACTCTCTTCACTTGTTACATATAATCTGGGAAAAAACGTTTTAAGATCGGGAGGGGGGTAGAATTGCGTTTTTGATTCTTTAACGATTAATTGTGCAGCTCTACTACATCCCATGATATTCCTCTGTTGATGTCTTTCAAAATACTAGGTGTCCTGGTCTGACCACTCTTTGGTGGTAGCCATTGTCTCAGCACTTTGGTCGATTTGTCCTATGTGTAGCGACTGAATGAGGCCTTCTCCATACTTATAAGGGCATACTGCCATCTTCCTATTTTATCTAACAGTTAGGCCGCGTACACACCATTGGTCCAAACCGATGAAAACGGACCGAAGTTCAGTTTCATCGGTCCAAACCGTCCGTGTGTACGCCCCATCGGTCTTTTGTTTTTCAGACAAAAGTTGGAGAACTTGCTTTAAAATCGAACCGCTGACCGATAGGTCCAAACCGATGGTTAGTACATAAAAGCATCGGTTCAAAACCCGCGCATGCTCAGAATCAAGTCGGCGGAAGCTTGGAAGCATTGAGCTATGTTTTTTTCAGCACATCGTTTTACGTCACCGCATTCTGACCCGATCGGTTTTTGGAACGATGGTGTGTACGCACATCAGACCATCAGTCTGCTTCAGCGGTGAACTGATGAAAACGGTCCGTCGGACCATTCTCATCGGATGGATCGACCGTGTGTACATGGCCTTAGAGATACTGACCCTTGAGCTCTACAGTTTACTGCAGATTTTACATTTTCTGCTTAGGCTGCGCTGAACCACTGATATTACAACACAAACAGCTTATCAAAACAAAAGCTCAGAGGGGTGGCATTTCAGCGTTGTATAAACAGCATGTTAACATGACTGCTAAGCTACCTCTTATGCTTGCCTGAAACCGAGTCCTGGGAGCAGAGATTGGAAGGCCTGGTCCTTTTTAGTACGTATAAGTGTATGATAAACCTTACCCTCATTGGGGCCAACTACAAGGTACTATCCTGATAGTACCTGGTGCTAAAATGGCTCTCCAGGATGCGATGAAATGGATTGCTGCTCTATGTGAGTATGAAAATCAACCAGAAAGGAAGGGCTGGGTGCTAGCTCTGACTCTCAACCGTGAACATGTAGACCAAGTAGAAAATAATAGCTGCACACCGACATCCGTCCAACAGGTTTATTGAAAGACTGCCACCAGAACTATAACAATGGACCAAGGGGTGACGACATTTCACATATACATTGTGCTTCTTGAAAACTCAAAGGGTTGTTATAGTCCTGGTGGCAGTCTTTCAATAAACCTGTTGGACGGATGTTGGTGTGAAGCTATTTGTTTTCTTTTTACTTGGTCTCCAGGATGCAACCAGTATCTTTCTTGCTTTGCTTTGTTATTGGGGCTGTGGGCAGGTAGGAACCATTTACCAAACATGGTGGCCATGTGCCAAGGTCTGCTGGTTTTGAATAAGTGCATGCTTTGATTTACTCGTTGACCATGTTAAATATTGTTAAAAACACCAAGGTTGCCCTTCTTAATGAACCCATTGAGGGGGTTCCCAGTCTCACTCAAACCTTGATATTTGTTATGTTCCTGGCAGCCAAAATCGCTATGGTAGACCTGGAGGTGATGAAATGCAAATTGACATGAATAATGATCAACGAAAAGATAGATGGCATTTTGAAAGACACTCCTTCAAGGTTTGAGAGTATTTGCAAGCCCTAGATTCAGTACCTTCAAATTCCAGCCTCATAAAGGCATAGTGGTGGCTGGGATGGGCTTTTTCTTATGTATACATAGGCCAAGCGGAGTTCCACCCGAAAGGTAGACAGGCAACGGTCCCTATTTTCGGGTGACCTCCCCTCGGAAGTTCAGCCCCCCCTCCTCCTTCCCAGGTCATTCACAAAGCTTTGCACTTGCGCTTCACTGTCTGTTTCCCTTACAAGGAATGGCGGTGGCAGCACCCGAGAGCTAAATGGAAAATCAGCTGGGGCGCTGACATTGTGGGATTCCCTGGACAGGTAAGTGTCCAAATAATATTAAAAGTTCTCCCCCCAGCGCCGGGGACCCAAAGACCAGCAAAGAACTGGCCTGGATGAAGGCAGCACTGGATCCCCGGACAGTTAAGTGTCCTTTTTAAAAAAAAAAAAAAAACAGAAACTACAGTATTTGTACCTGCTGGCTTTTAATTTTATTTATTTTTTTAAAGGCTGAAGATCCTCTTTTCAAATTAGGTTGTTTATACTGTTGTATGTCATAAGTAAACAACTCCTCTGACTGATATCTATTCCCTTAGACCAGGGGTGTCCAAACTTTTTTCAAAGAGGGCCAGATTTGATGAAGTGAACATGCGTTAGGGCCGACCATTTTTCCTTCACCTTCTTTGAACCATTAAAATTTGGTCTAAGTGTGTTCGTTCGAGCACTAATACACTGCCCAACAAGAATTCTCTTGCCTTTGTGGCTGTGTGTGAGAAAAGAGATGAGCTTGGGCGTATTATTTGGATATACCGAATTTATTGGCATATAACATGCACCTTCTCTTTAAAAGGGAAGTTTCTGGAAAAAAGTAAATTTTAAATAAAGAACTGTGAAGTAAAATAAGGGTCAGTGCCCATTTGCAGACCAACCATTGCCATGAATGTAGCCTCACCATTGCTAGGAATACAGCACCAACCATTGCCAGGAATGCACTAATGAGCGCCAAAGATTACCTACAGGAGAATCTTCTGTTTACATGGCAGCCTCTTTAATATAAAGTCCTGCCTCCTTTGATGGACAGAACAGTCGTCCAATGGCAGCGCCAGAGACGGCACTTCCTATTACAGAGGCCACCCGTAAACAGGAAATTCACCTGTATGTGTACGGCGGCAACGCTCGTCCCACCTCCTCACCGTCCTCTCCAAGGCATATACATCTTTTCTGGCCCCGGTGCTGGGAGATCGTCATGGGGCCACAAAAGATATATATGTCCAAATAACCAGGCGGCCGTTCAAAACTGGGAAGGCAGGCAGCGATTGGCACATGGGCCTGGACTTTGGACATGCCTGCCTTTGACAGAATCCAAATTCTTATTACCCTATGACTGCTTTCACAAGTGTATATGGTCTTAATGAATTTCTATTCCAGGCTCAATCAGAAATGTTGATGTGGGTGCAAAAAGGTAATGTGTAAAATGTGTTTTTACTGTCCTGTGTATGACTCAAAGATCTATCTTAGAAAATCAAATACCTGGGTCTGTCTTATTTGACAATTGTGTGTTTGTAGATAAAAAAAAAAATTTAGATTTATGTAAGCATTTGCTGTTTTTACTTTATTATATTGAAAGTCATATTAAACCCTTAACCTTTTTTTAGTTTTACACATCAAGCACAACAAAATAAATATTGCCAAGTAAACTATTTGTTAAAATTCTTACTCTGGTACTTGCAGCTAACAACTTTCAATGCTGCTGTCTTTTGTTCTCTGTGCTGCTTCCTGAACTTCCAGTGGACAGTTCAAACTAAAGTCAGTCCGAGAAGTGCTTTCCCAAGGGGGTTACCTTGCGAGCGCGCTCCCTAGTCCTGTATTCAGTGTCCATAGCTGGCCCCGCCCTCCAGCCCTCGCGTGATTGGAGCTGATTGACAGCAGCGCAAGCCAAGAAGATCGAGCAAAGGAAGAGCGCATTCACGACGCTGGACTTTCCAGTGCTCAGGTAAGTAAAACGGTGGGGGGGGGGGGGGGATGCTGGATGGCTGGCAATTATCAGATGTTTTTTTAAGGTAAAATAACATGAGCCTTTACAACCCCATTTAACTTTTTTTTTTTTGCTATTACAAGGGAGCTAACAAATAAATAATACATACAAATGTTATTATAAATAAAAATAATAATATAATTAAAAACGCAGATGTCAGAGTGAGAGCAGAGCTTTTAAAACGCCACCAATTGACAATTTTGGGTACTGTAGTTTTTTTACCATTTCACGAGCACAGGCAATTTTACTGCTTAGCATGTTGAGTATCTATGAACTCGGTGGAAGCCTTTTTTTTTTTTTTTCTGCAAAAAATAGGTACCTCTGCTCTCAGAAAATAGGGGTTGATTTATTCGAACTGGAGAGTGAAAAATCTGATGCAGCTGTGCATAGCTTAATTGTACAAGCTGAAGTTAGAAACTGAATGGCTACAATGCACAGCTGCACCATATTTTGCACTGTCCAGTTTTAGTAAATCCCATAGTGTTTGGGGGTTTAAAGTAATTTTTTACTAAAATGCAGATTTTGCTTTGTGGGCAAACATTTTTAAAATTGCCCTGGTAGACAATTGGGTCAAATATCACTTTAATTCTGCATCTTGTATGACCTAACAGCTTCTCGGCAATCTGCATTGTTCTCTTTAGGGCAGCATGTATTCCGAGGGCACTTTGTATTTCAATGTTCAAAGCTACAAGCAAGAGTGCAAATTTATTACTGCAAACATGATAATTGCTTTGTTTAAACATGTCTGAAGGTGGATTAGTGAACAATTATGATGAAAGTTACAGTAGTTTTCAGACAGATTATGAAGCTAGGTGAACCTGAGAAGCTGCGAAGGATGCAGTGAGCCCAGAGTTCATGAGCTGGATAACCAAAACATAAATGTTCATTATTACTAGTTGTGTGTTCACATTACATTCTGTACAGAATTCAGTAGGACATTACTCTTCTTCACATCTTATCTTCGTGTGATACTAAAGCCTCGTTTTTACACACGGTACGGTTGTTGGCAGGGGATTGTCTGTTGAAAGACTGTTGTCCTAAAATCTTACAGTTGGTGCGCTCCTTTTGACAATGGTTGTCCAACTTTCGGCCAACAAATGTTGGATGACAGTCTAGTAAATTTTCGGCAGACAACAGATTTTCATATTGTCAGTACACAAATCCCTCACACACAAGTTGAAAGTACAAACACGCATTCTCGGAATCAGTGCTTACCAAACACGAAATTGGCAGAAGTGGCCCAAAGGGTGGCGGTCAAAAGCTGAAAATCCTCGTAGTACATCACTACGTTCGTGTTTGTGGTACGACAATTGTGTACCGTTGGTATGCAAGACAAGATCCCGGAACATGCCCTTTTGACAAACGCTTGGTTGGCCAACAATGTTAGCGTGTACAAGGCTTTAGTCTATCTGGTTGACTGGAGTGGGAGAGGGATGCTTGGTCCATGGGAGCTAGAGTTAATCCTGCCTTCTTCTTTTCGAAAGATTACATCAATATTTTTATTTATTTTTCTCTGTTGCAACAGCAAAACGATGTAGATGTACCATGAAAGTCTTCATTTGACAATTGTAGAGCAGTAGTATGTCAGATACTAAATATTGTCCTCTGCTTTTGCTTAATCGTAGAAATCCTTGCCTATATTTTATGTGCTAGGACATGTGAAAGATACAGGTTTTGCCTTCTGGTTGATGACTCAGAACATTGTAAACATAATCTTTAGCTGAAGTATTCTATTTATATTCTCCAAGGGAAATATATAAAGCAGCTCCTCTAGCCACACATTCATTTCACCAACTGAAACAGAAGATTGCCCTTACTAAGATTATTTTAATGCAAATCTATGGTTCGAGTTGTGCAGTTCTAATACGAATAGACAAATTGTATCTCTATAAAGGCATTCAGTACCCCCAGTGCGGGGACAAACGCATGCTCCTGGAAAATGCATACAAATATTTATTTCCAAGAAGAGAAATAACTAAATTATTTTTGGAAAAGCATTTTTGATTACTGAAAGATGGGCTAGGCAGGTTGCAGCAAAACAGAAAAGCATGTGTATGAAGTAGCAATAATGTGGGGTTCAAGCTGGCTTTTTGTGCAGGGATCCTCTTTGTTTTGAGTCTCATGCAATCCTAAATGCAGAAAATGTACTGCAACTGACACGACCGTTTTACTTACTATAAAACTTTCATATAACGTGGTTATTGCACTACTCTCAACTCCATTATGAACATCAACCTTGTTTCAAGCTTGGTAGGTAGGTTGTTCCAATCATCTTAAAGAACTAACCACAGATCCTTTTTTGAATGTAGGCTATCTCATATCTGTCTGTCTCTTCATGTAATCACAGACAGACTCAAAGTTGAGATCAGGGCTCTCTGAAGTCCAAACCATCACCTCCAGGACTCATTGTTCTTCTTGGCACTTTAGATAGTTCCTAATGACACTGGCTGTATGTTTGAGATCATTGTCCTGTTGCAGAATAATTTGGGGCCAAACAAGTGCCTCCCTGTTGGTATGGCATGGTGGATAGGTATCTGCCTGTATTTTTCAGCATCAAGAACACTATTGATCCTGACCTGATCTCCAACTCCATTTGCAGAAATGCAGCCCTAAATTTACAAGGAACTTCTGACATGTTGCCTTCAGACACTCATTATTGTACCGCTCTCTACCCTTTCGTGAGGTCTGGGACTGATGTGGACGAGAAGGCATAGCTCGCAGTCTCGGCTCTAATTTATACCAAAGGTGTTCTGTCAGGTTGAGGTCAGGACTCTGAGCAGGCCAGTCAAGTTCCTCCACCCCAAATTTGCTCATCCATGTCTTTATGGACCTTGCTATGTGCACTGGTCCAAATCCATTGGTGGAGGGGGGATTATGGTGTGGGTTTTTCTTTTCTTTTAGGGGTTGGGCTTGGCCCCTTAGTTCCAGTGGGAACTTCTAATGCCTCGTACACAGGATTGAAAATTCTGTCAGCAAAAGTCTGATTGTGAGATTGCGAGCGGGTTCTCAAATTTTCAGACGGAAAAAAATTCCAATCGGAAAATCTGATTGTCTTTAGCAATTCCGACGCGTAAAATTCAGACGGATGCTCGGAAACTTTTCGACGCATGCTCGGAAGCATTGAACTTTATTTTCTCGGCTCGTCGTAGTGTTGTACGTTACCGCGTTCTTGACGGACGAAAGTTCAGAGAACTTTTGTGTGACCATGTGTATGCAAGCCAAGCTTGAGCGGAATTCCGTCGGAAAAAACATCCAAGGTTTTTCCGATGGAAAATCTGATCGTGTGTACATGGCATAAGGCATTGGCATACCAAGATATTTTGGACAATTTCATGCTCCCAACTTTGTGGGAACAGTTTGGAGATTACCCCTTCCTGTTCCAACAAGACTGCGCACCAGTGCACAAACAAGAGCCATAAAGACATGGATGAGCGAGTTTAGGGTGGAGGATATTGACTGGCCTGCATCCCAACCCGATTGAAACACTTTTGGGATGAATTAGAGCAGAGACTGCGAGGCCAGGCCTTCTCGTCCACTTCAGTGCCAGACCTCACTAATGCACTTCTGGAAGAATGGTCAAACATTTCCATAGACGTGTCAAGATTTTGGGTGGCCACCATTATTTTCCAGCGCTGCCTTAACCCTCTTGGACATTGAGTTCACCAGAGCTCCATAGGTTGCCACTAGAGCAGGGGCGTACCTAGAGCATTTGGCACCCGGGGCAGATCCTATATCTGGCACCCCCCCCCTCCACGGTAAAATGTAAAAACACCCCACTGCGTCCCCTGCATCCTTCAATATCTCTTTGTAACTACTGTGTACCCCTCTCCACATTTCACAGCACCCTGCACCTCTGGACCCATTTACATTACACAGCACCCTACACCTCTGGACCCCTTTACATTACACAGCACCCTGCATCACTATACCCCTTTACATTACACAGCACCCTGCATCTCTGGACCCCTTCACATTACACAGCACCCTGCACCTCTGGACCCCTTCACATTACACAGCACCCTGCACCTCTGGACCCCTTCACATTACACAGCACCCTGCACCTCTGGACCCCCTTTACATTACACAGCACCCTGCATCACTATACCCCTTTACATTACACAGCACCCTGCACCTCTGGACCCCTTTACATTACACAGCACCCTGCACCTCTGGACCCCTTTACATTACACAGCACCCTGCATCACTATACCCCTTTACATTACACTGCACCCCTTTACATTAGACTGCACCTCTGGACAGTGCAAACCCCTCACTACAATACAGACCCACCACTACAGTGCAGACCTCCCTACAGTACAGAACACCCCCCCTACAATACAGACCCAACAACAATACAGAACCCCCCCCACAATACAGACCCACCCCTACAATACAGAACCCCCCTACCCTACAATACAGAACCCCCCTCCCTCATATACAGAACCCCCCTATACAGAACCCCCCCCTTACAATAGTGCAGAGTGACACCCCCCTTGCCTTCAGACCCGTAATACTGCTGATGTAATGATGATCAGCGCACCGCGTGTTACAGCACTTGTACGGAGGAGGGGCTTACGAAAGCCAGTCCTTTGTTGCCCGAGCGGTGTGTTTGGGATCATTGTCATGCTGAAAGACCCAGCCACGTTTCATCTTCAATGCCCTTGCTGATGGGAGGAGGTTTGCACTCAAATGATACATGGCCCCATTCATTCTTTCATGTACACGGATTAGTTGTCCTGTTCCCTTTGCAGAGAAACAGCCCCAAAGCATGAGGATGCCACCCTCATGCTTCACAGTAGGTATGGTGTTCTTTGGTTGCAAATTCTTTCCAAATCAGAGAATGTGATTGTCTGGATTTGTTTCCACGTTTTAGCTCTCATAGTTGAGGTATACCTATGATGACAATTACAGGCCTCTCATCTTTTTAAGTGGGAGAACTTGCACAATTGGTGGCTGACTAAATACTTTTTTGCCCCACTGTATATTGTGGATTGATTGCGTGATGGTCTGATCATTAGTGCACAGGTTTCGACAGCCGATTACGACAGTCTGTCCAACAATATCTGAAGGGACAAACCTTTGTTTGGACGATGGCCCCAACTTATTTGACATAATTTCCGATACGTAGCTACGCAAAATAGGGCTAATACTGCCAGCAATGCGCCTCTGCTTAGTATTTAGGTGCTATTTTTAGCGCTGTACCACCTGAAAAACTCAGTGTGAAAGGGGCCTTAATCATCAACCATGTGAGTTGCTAAATGTTGCACCTTCATTAAATGTAACCAGATTGCTACACTTGTAGGCGCCTTTCTTCTTTTTTATACTCTGTAGCTCCTGATGGGTTTTGCTTCTAATCCCCTTGTGGATGCTGTTATTTGTGGATGGACATTTTATGGTTACACAGTGCATCAGATTGCTATAGACTTTTTATGTGGACTAGAAACGGAAGGATTTATGAACAAATGGTTGTGGAACAAATCATCAGAGATTTGCCAATTTTTCTTATGGGGGAAATTTGGATTGATGTACGAGTTCTTTGGATTACAAACATGTTTTCCGTAACGAATTATGCTCGTTGGAGAGAGAGAGAGTGTTTTAAGAGTTTATTTGCCTAAAATATAGTACATAAGGTCTTATAGTTACATTCTAGAATGTATTTTTGGATTTACACATATTGCAAACCTGACTTTAAAAGGTTGACGATTTGGTTCAAAGTACAATAGGTGCAATAACACAGGAAAAAAAGAACTTGTTGGAAAGTGTGACAGATGCATAAATTTCCGGCAGCAAAGGATGTATCTCTTGGCAGTGCCTTCAGCCACACTAACTATGCAGATGTTTCTGTACCCAGTGTATAAACAGGAAGATGGCAGGTACAGATAGCACTGTTCCTTATGTCTGGCTCTACATTTTGTCTTAGAAAGCTTAATGTTCTAAGTGACAGCTTTAGTACAGATCTGCTTGTGTCGTAACCAAATGTCTTCTTTTGTTTTCCTCATCACTAGTAAATCTGAGTGCTTTAGATGTAGTGACAATAAAAACATTTGCTTAATTGTTGGTTTTGTTTTGTTTTTGTTTTTTTTTTTGTAAATTTTAAATACTGAGGAAACTGTGTGACTGCATATACCGCTTTTAGTTTTTTTTTTTTTTTTGTACAGTGATACTTGATAATGTGTTGAAAGATATTGGAAGCGGATAACTATATACAATTTAGCTATTATACTTGTTACCCATGTCGAAATGTACGGTCTCTTTTTGTAAAAAATTTTTTTTAAGTTTTACCGGATGTTCAAAAGGAAATGGCAAAGTGTCATGAAGTCACTTCCTGATAGTGTCTATAGCCTGTTGCTGTCACTCATATAATAGTAACATTTCATCTCATTCCTGCACACTTCCATCTGCCTTTACTTTCATACCCGACTACTTGCCAAATTT
Source organism: Rana temporaria (assembly GCF_905171775.1). Classification (NCBI taxonomy): domain Eukaryota; kingdom Metazoa; phylum Chordata; class Amphibia; order Anura; family Ranidae; genus Rana; species Rana temporaria. The sequence goes on from NC_053496.1 coordinate 96,464,635, forward strand.
GTTCATTGTTTTGTTTATTTTGAAAATAGTAAAGTGTTTCAGAAAAAAAATATCAGTATGCTTACATACGTTTTCCTATTATGATAAAATGTGATACTTTATCTTATTTTGCATTAGAGTCAAACTTCATTTCTTTTTTAATTTTTTTGGGGGGGGGGGGGAAGAGTTGAAATGGGGGGATTTTCCTTCACTTCCTGCCCCTGTGATCCCCAAATGAGAATTAAGAGGCGTGGTTGTCACCGGGGAAGAAAATACTAAATTAGGATTGTTCAAAATGCAAATCTTCCCTTCCCTCTAGTAAAACATGTATTTGATTTGAACTGAAGGCAGTAAGAACCCAGCAGAAATACTAACTATTCTCTGCCTGTTACAAAATGCAATAAAAAATTTTGTCTGGAGTTGGGCTTTAAAAGTTGAGCATATTCAAAATCATAGTGACTACTAGATGTAGTCAGGTGGAGGTAAAGTTTAGGCCTGTACTGATGTATGAGCATCCCTCTTTTTGAGATTATTAGCAGTCATAAACTGCTCTACCACTCATATGCAGACGACACGCAACTATATTTCCGCATTTGCAATAAAAAGGATCATCGCCTTAATCTAGAGACATGCCTCTCTTTGATAGAGGACTGGATGACAAAGAGTTATCTTAAACTCAACGGAGCGAAAACAGAACTGTTTCACGCCAAACGTATGAATCAACCTGCAACAACTTGGACCCCCCCGCCCATTCTGGGCAAAATCATCACCCCTAGCGCCAAAGTCAAAAGTCTTGGGGTCATCTTTGACTCATCTTTGACTCTTGCATGACAATGGATGCACAAATAGGGTCAGTAGTCAGCGGATCTCACCATCTGCTGCGCCTACTACGCAGACTTACTCCTTTTATAAGGAGGACATAGCGGTCGTGGTGGGAGCTATTGTAAACTCAAGATTGGACTATGCAAATGCCCTTTACCTCAGACTCCCCAAGTACCAAATCGCTCGTCTACAAGTCGTTCAAAATACGGCCGCTAGACTTGTGACTGGGAAAAAACCTTGGGAATCAATCTCACCTTCACTGAGAACCCTTCACTGGTTACCAGTAAAAGACAGAATCACTTTTAAAGCACTCTGTCTAACGCATAGATGTATCTATGGGAATTCTCCCCATTATCTATGCGAAAAAATAAAAGCTCATAATCCCAATCGCGTTCTGCGATCCACCAATCAAAATCTCCTCCAGATACCGAAAGCCAACTACAAATCCAAAGGAGAAAGGAGATTCGCGGTCCAAGGGCCTAGACTATGGAATGCTTTACCAACCAGCATTCGGTTGGAGGAGAACCACTTGGCGTTCAGGAGAAAGATCAAGACTCATCTCTTTTGATACCAAAGGAGACAGGAACAACAAGCGCCCAGAGGCGATTAAGTTCGCATGTGTTGCGCTATATAAGTTTTCATTCATTCATCAGACATTCCTGGCAGAAAGGGGAAAAAAATGTGAGGCTGGACATCACTTGCAGGTATCTTGCGCAGAAGCAGGAAGCCTGGCATTTGCGCGTATTTGCATGTAATCGTGAGTATTACCGGCAATGCAGTTTTTTCTGTTCTATTTTTTTTTCTTTTAGGCTGCGTTTTAGATCAGTAAGTAAAAAAAAAAAACGCTGTACTGAGCTATTTTTGAATTGCATTGTGCAAGAGGCCTTAAAGTGTATTACTAACTTTTTAAAATACTTTTGGATATATTGGGGAATGGTTTGAACCTCTGTTAGGTTTGAATGACTGTCTCTGTCTCTCACTATTTGTCTTGGTAACCATTGTTTATGGGACATAGTGTGATGGAATGCTAATAAATTTAAGTTACTTTAACTAGATTTACACCGATACCGGGTTTTAAGCTGCGAGTACGAGTTGGTACTAGGGAAGGAGTAGGGAAGATGGGGGGCGCAAGGTTGTGTGATGCTGATTCTTTTTTTCATTGTATATGCGCAATAAATTTCACAGCGGCAACTCATTTAGGTGTACGTTGTCTGTCCTTTTTTTTTTTTTTTTTTTTTTTTTTATGGATACAGTATTTTTGACTACACCCATCCGGTATATTAGAAGTCCAAGTACCTCCTTTTTTTTTTTTCTTTGTCGGGTTCCCATTACCTTCAATTTTTGGACCATGGGATATATAGTCGCTAGAAACTGAAAATAAATAGCAAAGGAGAAGTTGCAAAGCATTGAGAAAAGCCAGGAAGTTGTGGAAAGAGATGGCCAGCAGACAGGCAGAACTCAACATGAAAGAAGATTTTTCAAGTAAACATCTATTGGATTGGTAAAAATCGCTATTGTTTGTAATGTTATTACAATGTTCATGTAAAATTAAATAAACTGAAAGTAAATTGATAGACTTCCCTTTAATTAGTTTTAAAGTTGCATAAAGGGAAGATTTCTCCAGATAAAATCGTGTTACTTGGCAGCTTTGTAAAATGACATAAAACAGGTGGATTGGGTGCGACATGCAGTTTTATGCCCTCATTAGGGCTTTGTGTTTTGCACACTGAGAGGGAAAAGCCAGACCAGACAGATTACTATACACCACGCCTTTGCTTGGTATGATTTTAGATTTTGATCAACGGTATTTAAGCGACGTGTAAATTCATAATAGCAGCTGTCAATGGACCCATTTATTTGCACCTATATTAGGTCTATAGAAATGGCTGGGATTATTATCGGTTATAGAAAGATACTCCTGCCTTTTGTAATAAGTACACACAAACCCAGTGCATTTTTCTTTTACAATTTAGGTGATCTATTTAATTTGATGCAGTACATTTTTTTTTCTTGCCTTTTCTGTGGATTAAAATGTAATGTTCCTTATGTAAACTAATAAAACAAAAAGAATTGCGCTTGTCACAGAAATAAGTAGTTGGTGATGACCAAAAATCACCCCAACTCAGAGGCAATGGGGAGGCAGCAGCTTTTGTGCAGAAGCACTGGAAAAAATTATAAGAAAAAGAGGTGGTCAAAGCTGCGCATTAAACCCGGACTTAGTGTAAACAATAGTCCATATATTTATTTGGTGTAGATCCTCGATAGGGACTCTGTTGGTGGGGAGAGAAAGTCAATATCCTTCACACTATTCCACAGGGCTGTTACACATGAAAACTTCTATCACCACCGTGAATAACTTCAATCTTCAGTGAGAGCCCACCACCATAATCTCAAGCTGCTTACCAGATATACTGAAATAGAGAGCAGTCGACTATAACCTAGCCGCGGCCTTTGGGGAGACAGCCCACTCCCTGGATACGAATCTACCACTTGTTCCCGCAGACGTAACGGCACACCGCCATACGATCAAATATATAAAAATAGCAGGACATAGTGTAATTCCGCCAGGGAAGATTTATTAAAACCACAAAATATATAGACAGGTACTTACATTGTTGAAGTACAAAACGAGCATTTAAAATTTGGTTGTTGCCGGCCAGCGAACAGATGGAGCGGAGCCCTTCCTCCAGAACGCGATGACGTCACCGCACGTCCTCCCGTGTAACAGCCCTGTGGAATAGTGTGAAGGATATTGACTTTCTCTCCCCACCAAGAGAGTCCCTATCGAGGATCTACACCAAATAAATATATGGACTATTGTTTACACTAAGTCCGGGTTTAATGCGCAGCTTTGACCACCCCTCTTTCCTTATGTAAACTGTTGGAAGTTCTGGCCTTCTACTATGCTAAAAAAGTTTTTGTTGCTTTTTGTCCATTATGGAGATTTTCCCTCTTACTTTTTTCCTGGTGAAATTGTCATTGGAACCGAAAGTGGGGGGCGGGGGAGAGAATCACCTGAGCAGGGTCAAAGAGAGCAGTAAAAACGAATAGCGATCCTAACCCTTCCGCAGTCTATCCAAAAGTAAATCATATATTTGACTGGCGAGGCGCATACAGCAAAACTGTAACAAGGAAGTATGGATGCTGCATTACTAACCCCCCTTAGAATTATTTTTTAGTCATCCAACCTGGAACATGTATGAATTCACTCTGGTTTCCAGATCTGCATTATTGTTCCAGATTGTGTCTCAGGAAGGCAGTGATAGCTGGCAAACTAGCATTTCCTGAGGGAGGTCAGTGAAGGCCCATTCACATTTTTCTTTTCTGGTGCTTTGCACTAAGACGGCCCATTCATTTGAATTGGCTTCCAACCAGAGTAGACCAGAAAACAAACATGCACCGTCTTTAGCAAAGCAGCACACCATAATGAATTAGGGTTGCCACCTGTCCAGAATTCACCCGGACAGTTTGGATTTTGAATCTTTTTTGTTCCGGGTTTCAGTCCACCTGAAACCCAGACACATTATTCAGACCAGGCAGTGGCTCCCCAAGTAACTGAGATAGTCGTACACAGATATGTTGCCACTGCGGGCAGCTGTTTGGGGGCAGGTTTGGCATCGCTGAGGGGTGGGTGATGTCAGCAAGAGCAATTTGGCCACACCCACTGGCACGCTCTGTGCACTACATTACTACTCTCCTCGGGGCACCCAAATGAGTCCCAGGTCTTTTATAGTGTTCTATAGTGTTTACTGCAAAAAAAAAAATGTACCGCAAAAGTGTTCGGGTTTGGCTTGAAGAAACGTTGGCAGCCCTATAATGCATGGTTATACCATAAGTTCCAGCAAGCTTCAACACTTGTGTTTTTCCCTGGTGCATTGGGATGCCATTAAAAATGAATGGCATCTAATCACATTACTGCTTTAAAGCACAGAAGTGAGTGGCCTCTGTGATCCTTTCTGTACAAGTTTTCATGAATGAGCTGCAGGGATTTTTAGACTTGCACTAGCAAGTTTCATATTTGCATATCTGTTAAATTGAATTAGTCCTTTTAAATGGAGGCTACCCAGTTGTGTCCTTCAAGAGCTGCTGCTGTTGGCCACTTCCAGAAAGTGCTTGTTGTCTAGCTTTTTCTGACATCAATACCTGGAAAAACCTGGAACATGCATGCAATATTATAGATGTCAGAAGCTGGGGTTTGCAGCACATTTGCAAATGCACAGAGGGCTGGGAGAAAGTCCCACATCGGTGAGAAACACACACGCGTTGCTTTGTAGCACGAGTAAAGAACATTTTTCTTTTAAAAGAGGGTTAGGAGACAGCGCAGCATGACATTGAGGTTGAAGGTCCACTTTAACTGGTACTATTATATCAGGGTTTCTCAACTCCAGTCCTCGAGGTGCCCCAACAGGTCATGTTTTCAGGATTTCCCTCAGATGAAACAGCTGTGGTAATTACTAAGGCAGTTAAACTGATCAAATCACCTGTGCAAATTGATGGAGAGCCTGAAAACATGACCTGCTATAGATGAGTACTTTTATAGCTTTACTATATGAAGATAAAATCTGAAGAAGGGATTTAAAAAAGAGCGAGTCTGAAGATGCGATAAGAGAGAGAAATTGCAGTTGTACCCAACTTGCATGATAAACGCGTACAGGATAGTATAGCTACAAAAGTGTCTTTTAGCTAATATGTTTGGTGATGAGACATAAAAAACATGGGTGTGAGATGTTTTATAATTGGTTTGAGTAATTTATTTGGAGTGGTGAAGATTGTGTCTTGCATGACATGTCCTGAATACTCTGAATAGGTGATTATTTTGTGCTGAAGCTTCAAATAACTGAGCTTGTCTAGGCATTGTACTCCTTTCTGCAGGAGTTACCTAGCAGAGTGATGTCTTCAACACTTTAGCTTCCATCTTTGCTTACAAAGGAAATGCCTCAGGGAATTTAGAAATGAATTGTTCACTTTTGGGGAACATCATAGTAACTTGTACAGAACTATGCTTTTGCTTCCTTTTTAATTTGTGAAGTGCAGGCAGATGTATCCTGCAGCTGTATAGACTTCATATTCCATGAGAAAAGTTACTATATTTGGTTGCATTGTGCTTGAAATGCAATGTTAATAGTTTCCATATGATGCATAGCAGCCTACTTGAGCCTACATATTTACAACACCTTGGTTTCTGCTGTAGCCAGCCTGTTATGACCATCTATTTAAATTGGATTTTACCAGTTAGATGGCCATTACGTAATGCATATACAATTAGGTTACTGAAAAAGGAAACCGTGCATACAACACCTGAGCAGGTTGTAATTGGCACAATCTCAGGGGAGCTGCAGCAATTGCCCAGGAAACACCAAATTACTGACCAACTTTTTCAGCTCAGATCAGTTTTTAGCATATCACTAGCTTTGGCTTCTGACAGTATAATGTTGATATCCTTTGGCATAGAGCTGTCTGCACAAGTGTAAGGATTTGATGTAGAAATTCACAGCTTGCTGCCATAGTTCTTTCTTTTGAATCGTCACTGCTCAACATAAAAGCGGAGTCACTCCCAAAAGTGGAACTTCCGCTCATTTGTCTCCTCCCCCCTCCAGTGCCACATTTAGCACCTTTTGGAGGATGGGGAGTGGATACCTGTCTTTGACAGGTATCCTGTCCCCACTTCCGGGATCCTGGGCCGCAGGGAATTACGTCAGCGGCTTGGCTTTCTCCTTCCCCTGCCGCCGGGCCAGTAGGAGAGGGCAGAGGTGTCTTGTGCATGTGCAGTAGGGACCTGGCATGAAGCCGTAATGCTGGACTGCCGGGTTCCCTTACTGGCAATAGCAGCGGCAGCACTCGACAGCTGATGGAAACATCAGCTGTGGTGCTGACATCACTGGACTCCAGGACAGGTAAGTGTCCTATTATTAAAAGTCAGCAGCTGCAGTATGTGTAGCTGCTGGCTTTTAATTTTTGCTTTGGATATAAATGTAAGGTACCCAATGACCCAATGTAAATAGCTTTTATTGGACCTTACACAGCACTGACTTAGACTGGCCAGAGTTTGAAAGGACCTTCAGTAATTTCCTCCAAAGATAAGATCATGTAACTTAAAATGTTTGGTACCCTAGCACCTCAAATTCCTGATATGTGGCGGCTGTTCCATGTACTTTGTATGAAAACGTATCCTGTTCTCTTTGTATTGCTTCCTTAGTGTGAAATCCCTGGTGTTCCTGCCAGTCCCTCTGCATTCCTGTTAAAAAAAACTGACCACACTAGGCAGGAGAGCTCACTGTGCTCAGTTCCTTGGCTATACTGGAAACTCACGCTGCTCTCCAATGATCAGACATGTCTTGGCACGCCCCCCACCCCCCACTGCCTTTCACTGGGAATATCTGTGTACTATTGCTGGGAAGGTCAGTGTACTAAATGCAAAAAGATCTTGTGAGCCACCACTCCTGAATGCTTTCTAAATACTAAACGCTTAATATAGACTGAAATAAAGCTGCTAGCGTGAAAAACGTCTCTAAAACTAATGAATGAACAAAGCGCTACTAAAAATGTGATCCACACACCACTGTCGAAAAAAAGGATAGAAAATACTGGTATGGAATATCCAGTTAATAAAAATGGTGTACAAACCAAAATATTTTATACGTACATATTATATTTATAGGTCAGTACAAGTACATAAAATCCACAACACACTAAAGTGCTCTAGTGCACGAACATGCATAAGAATCTAATAATAATCATAGAAAAAAGTGCATGACCGTGGTATCCAATATGGTCCTTAGAAAAGATAATGACACCTAAGTCCATATATAAATAATCCAAAGTGCTTCAGTGCATATAATAAGTCGCAGCATTCCAGGGAATGATGCTTAAAGTGGTAGTATACTCTGTACTACCACTTTCACTTACAGGTAAGCCTATGATAAGGCTTACCTGTAAGTATAAAGAATATCTCCTAAACCTGTACAGTTTAGGAGATATTCCCCTCGCAATGCGCCGCTGCCTTTTGTCTGCTGGAAACCTGTCCGCTAGGCCCTACACACGGTCGGACATGTCCGCGGACCAGTTTCAGCGGACATGTTCGGTCGTGTGTACAAGGCCTAAGCTGTTAAACTAATAACACTTTACACCTGCTAAACTATAAAAATTGGACTATGCCCAGACGCTTTTTGTTTTGGGTGTCCTGGTGACATGTCTAATTTCCTTGCCCACATGTTCATGCCTTCTAGTCTGAAGTTATTGCCTTTTTGTCTCCTCTAGGCCTTCCAACTTATCATACCCCGTCTGCTCGCAATTCTTGGTGACCTGTCTATCACCAAATATGAGAAATGCTTATTGTGTATCCTTTTACGCTAGAAGGACCCATCTGTTATGGAAGGGAGCTTCTCCTCCCACTACTACCCTTTTGGATACAATTGACGCTAGCCTCGCACTGTATAAACTCACTTACAAACTTTGGTAAAAAAACACAATCGTTTAATGCGATTTGGGACCATTGGATTTCTAATCCTTCAATCCTTGCCTCTATAACTCCAGAATATTGAACAGCTGCATTCTGTTTGCCTCTATTTATGACCTGGTGTTTATTGCGTTAGGCTGCGCCCATTGTATCGCTTGTGCTATTTTTGCTTTGTGATGCTGCGAGAAACAGCTCAGGAATGTTCTTCCCCTTTTTTTTTTTTTTTTTTTTTTTTTATTCGTAGTTGTGGTCCTTTTTTTTTTTTTCTTGACCCTTTTTTTTCTCTATTGGTTTGTTTTTTTTCTTTTCTTTTGTAAAACTCAAGAAAAACAGAAAGAGAAATTCACAGCACAGTACAAGGGGTTAGTTTAGAGTTATATTAATGTTGGGGCCCTTTCACACCGATGTATTTAAAGTGGACCTTCACACTAAACAAAGTCTCTTATTTCCCTGCCTCCTTCCCCCTCACATTTCATCATGTAAGAAGAGATTTTTTTTTGTGCTGTAAAGCAGCACTTCAGCTTTTCTCGCCTAGGCGACAATGATGTTTGTGTCCCTCATTAACACCCCCCCCCGTGCCCCACCCACCGGATTTTGCATGTGTGTAGATGTGCCACAGGGCATCTGAAATCCTACCTTACATCTGCGCACGTGGACGAAGATGGCTTTTAGGAATGTTTGTGTGTGTGTATGTATGTATGTTATATTTATTTATTTATATATATATATATATATATATATATATATATATATATATATATACAAATAATCTCTCTCTATCAGGCCTGGACTGGGACAAAAAATTGGCCTGGGCATTTTAGACTGAGCAGCCCGGGAGTGCTCTCGCAAAAGCTTTTGCGAGGAGGAGCAGAGACAGCAGCCGAGGGACCCCAGAAGACATGGCAAAACGAGCTGCACAGTGGAGGTAAGTATAACATGTTTGTTATTTTACCCCCCAAAAAATCTTGCCTTTAGTGTTAATTTAATACTTCTGGTAGGTCAGTGTCCATGTTGTGGGACTATTTGTGCACAGCTAGTAAGTATTTTGTGGCTGCAAATATGTCAGACCAGCCCCCATACACACAGGCCGAATGTTGGCCGGTTTTTATTGAACCGGTCGATGTTGCATGACATTTGGCCTATGTGTACGGGGGCTTAACTCTGGTTTGTCTTTTTTCATCATGTCACAATTACTACTCTCTCCCAAGTTTTTCTGTGCTTTGGATAATCACAATTGTCAGATATATGAATACATTGTATTCCAGTCTTCTAAGTGGATTACTACTACAATCAGTGGTAACTATGCAAATCTGGACAGCAGCCACATTTTCTCAATCTTGCAGTGTACATATTATTATACAGGATTTATATAGTGCCAACAGTACTATGTTCCCTTGTCTAAGAATTCCACTTTATGTTTAGATTAATCTTCTTGACACGCAAAGGGCAATAGCAGTGGTTGGACCTTTAACTAACTCAACTGGCAGGGGCATTGAGCACTATGCAACCCCAGATTCTTACATTCAAAACTGCTACAGTTGTATTTTTATATGTGCGTATAAAAAATATTTTTGCTATTAAATTGTGTGCCTTTCGTATTCTAAAACGTCATGTCAATCGTTCAACTGCTGGAATGATCTGGGCACTGAGCCACCTTTTTTCAAAAGTGTTTTTGGCATACGCACACTCATCACCTGAGGGTATTTCTCCCACAGATAATGGTTGGCTGAAGATGTTTGCTAACATCTTGAAAAGGGCTCCTGTACAAAGTAGAGTCTCTGAATGCTGAGGCTTTGATGGATACCCACATTCTCCAGTGCTTAGGCTGTGCTAGCTTCAGGTCAGTGACTCAGGGAATATGTTTAACTCCACTGCCTTAAGCTTGGTATACATAGAAGATTATCAAACGAATGATCGTCCGTTTTTTTTTTGCATGCTAATCTCCATAACAAAAATGAAGAGGGGTTACTAAAGTTTGAAAATTCTTGTACTACAGAATAAAAATTTGGAAGTGATGTATTGTATTGTATTGTATTGTATTGTATTTTCGGATTGAAAACTTTACTGATTGAACAAAAATCACACGATCCGTATCGTGCAAAAAAAAAAATAATTGGTGTTTTTGTCCGCTTGGCTAATTTTGGACGAAAGCTGTGTACTAACAATCAGATTATCATACGATCGCTTAGAAAGCGGTACTTTTTGTACGATTTTCTGATTGTGTGTAGAGCCACTTAGGTGTAGTATGTGACACTTTGGGGTTGATTTACCAAAGGCAAATCCACTGTGCACTACAAGTGCAATTGCTGTAAATCTGAGGGGAAGCTCTGCTGATTTCCTTGTCCTCTTCAGATCTACAGCGACTGCACTTCCAAGTGCACTTGTAGTACTAGTGCACAGTGGATTTGCCTTTAGTAAATAAACTCCACTGTCTTCAGAGACTACACACATTTTGTCTGATAAACAAAGCGTTCCAGATTATAAACACAAACCTGGATATTACAAATCGGGTTGGGGCATTGAATGCAGCACTACTTCTCAACTGCCCAGGTCAAGGTCACAGCAGGAGGGGACCTGACCAAATTGTCTCTTCCTGGATGGCCTGGGGCCCTTAATCAGTTGCACAATCTGAACAAATGGTTTGTCTATGACAAAACCACTGTCCATTAATATAACATTTACTGCAGATTTTGCTGGAGCTGGCTGTATCGGGTAACAATGGCCTAATTTTGCCATAGCTGGCTACTGCATATCTGGTAACAGTTATCAAATATATGTGGGCTTTGCTCTCCTTTTGACAGGTTGTATAAAAATAAAGATACCAGTTGCTTTCTTTCTATCACACTTGTGTTTCTCTGGCTCGTGAACTGTGTTAACCTTAATGTGAAATCCGTTGTCTGTGTAATGAAGAGCTCATGTGTGGGGGTGTTATAAGCAGGTCACTGCACAACAGGAAGTAAGCTCCCAGACAGCTCTACCTTGATAAAAACAAAGCAGAAAGCCTCTGACTCAGCCTTCATGTTTAGTTTTTCCACATGTAATAGTAGAAATTAATTCATAATTTTTTAGATATTAACAGTGTGTAAACTTTTAAAAATGTGCATGGAAAGTTTTGGTCCAGAAATGCAGTAGGAAGTTGAGACTTGTGCTAGTAACTGTTAATTATATGATATTGCTTCTTCATATACCTAATGATTGCCGTGCCATGCAGGGTGTAGGTCTCTGTATTTAAAACTTTTTACTTTCAAGAAAAATTTTGTGTACTACAGGTTGTAAACAGACTACTGTAAACAGACATTTTTGTAGTCCCTTTGATATGTTTAAGGTGTGAAAGTGTTTTTGTCACGCTCACGCCTTTGCCAGGTAGTCTATGATGGGAAATATTTACCTTGAGAGCATTGCAGTTTTAACATATGTAATTGGAGTACTCTGCTTGTATAGCCATGCAAATTGTAATATACTGTACATGTGTACACAGAAACCGCACAATGAAAAGACAACCTCTTTTGTATTTGGTAATTTACAGCTGTTTTAATACAGGTAGCACTTCTGGTTGATTATCTTCTGTTCTCCCATTAATCGTTAAATGTACAGGGGCCCTGACTCCAGTCTTTTCATATTGCAACAATCATCGCTAAGCAAACGCGATTCATCAATTCACATGTGTTCTCTAAAGCTTGCTACACTTCAAGGTTTTTACCGATCGAACCAGCAGGTTGAAGGCAATAAAAAAATAAATAAACACAACCCAAGTGGTGTTGGTGTGGCGATCTCCCCTGCTGTGCTATTGTATTTATGATAGGGACTCCCCACCCCCACCAAAATACACTGATCAGCACTTACAGCCATTAGCTGGTGGTCTTTGGACGCTGGTCTTCCAGGCTGTCCCTGCAACAAAAGCCGGTCTTTAGACCAGCTTCTGTCAGACAGACAGCTTTACACACTGACCGAAAGTCAGACAGTTCTTAAAGGGTTAGTAAAGGACATTTTTTTTTCTTTTTTTTCCTCCTTAAAATAACAAACATGTTATACTTACCTCCACTGTGCAGTTAGTTTTGCACAGAGTGGCCCTGATCCACGTCTTCTGGGGTCCCTCAGCAGCTGTCTCTGGTCCTCCCTGCAAGTACTGACCACAGTCATGGAAGAGAGCTCGCATGGTGGTGAGTAATTGCGGGCGCGCTCCCGTGATACAGTGAGCGGCTATAGCCGCTCACTGTATCACTCGGCCCCGTGTCACTGGATGTGATTGACAGCAGCGCCAGCCAATATACATATAGGGTAAATCTTCCCAGAGAGGATACAGACCGCAATTAAAAATCTGACTGAGTTTGAACGGTTTCCCACTCTGCCCAAAGGAAAATAAAATGTTGTCCCTTAGATATATTTTTACTAGTAAATGTTATTGTTACTTAACCTGTCATAACAGTCCTTCATTAGTTTACAGGCTTGACTAATAACTCATACAAAACATTGGGTATGGCATGCTATAACAAGGAATTTTGTGCATTACTCAGGATAGCAATAAAAGTGATTTAAAAAAATTAAAGACTGTAAAAACTATTTTTAAATATAATAATACAATATATATTTTTTTAAATTGTCCCTGCCCCCCATGATCATGCATGAAGGCAAATGCATACACAGGATGCCCACATATATGTAAAGGGTGTTTGCAGCACACGTGAGGTATGGCTGCAAACATTATAGCGAAAACAATATTTTCTAACCCCTCCTGTATAACTCTAAAATGGTAACCTGTATAGGTTTTTAAAGCATCACCCATGAGTACTGTAGTTTGTTGCCACTCCATGGGCGCTCGGAATTTTAAGGCCCGACATATTGGGTATCTGTTTACTCTGCATCATCTTTTATATTTTATCAAACAATTGGGCATTCTATTGTGGTTTGTGCGTTAAAATTCATTAAAGTATTTATTCTCCCCCCCCCCCCCCAAAAAAAAACTGCTGCTCAAATACTGTGACACGTAAAAAAAATTTGCAACACCTACCATTTTATTCTCTGGGGCCTCTGCCTAAAAAAGAGATATGTTTGATTTTATGTCAAAAAAAGATGATTGCATGTACGGAAGAGGAGAGGAATGCCAGAATTGGCCCGTTGGGCAAGTGGTTAAATTGCTTGTGCCTCAGATCCTGCGCTTTCCTTCAGGCGGCTGCCAGTGGTAAACATGTTCCTCAATTTTACTTGCATTTGCTATTGACAAGCAAGCTATGTTTGCTAAGGTGTAAAAGTAAAGTGCACTTTTGAAATAAGTCTTTGTTTACTTTAGACATTGTCCTAGATGCCTTTTTTTTTTTTTTGTGCCCACTAATGTAATGAGACGTTTTGTGAAAGCATTTTGATGCACTATTTACTCTACTCTTATGTCTCCTACAGGCATTTTATGGGAATTATATTTTTTTGAATGTATGAATAGAGCTTTTCATTATTAAACCAGCTTTATCTTTCCAGTGGAGTGGAATTGAGTGCCACTGAAATGTTATGTAATTCTGTAGGACTTAAGGATCCATTTTTATATTGCCATAGAACAACTTTAATCTCTGTTTGTAGTTCCTGAGCACTTTGTGAAGTGACTGGCTTGTGGAAACCTTTCTTTATAAACCTTTCTTTATTCTAGTGCTCCGTAGTAATGATAAAAGTTCACTTCCTAGAAATTTTGATGATGATGATTTGACATGACATAATTATTGTGTTTTCTGAATACTTGTCTAGTGAGATTTGGGATCATTTTTTTTGCATGAAAAGAATAAAAATAATGATAAGAAGCCGCCTCATTTCTTCTGCAAAAGGACATAAGGAAACTGGTTTATTTAATAAGATTGGATATAGTGGGATCACTGTGACTGTGACTTACCAGTTCGTTTTTGGCTTCTTCAGTGTGACAGCACATAGGATGGATTTCATCTTCGTCACATAAAGCATGTGAGTGTTCTAATTCATATTTTAGGGAAGTTGTGAGCCGGAAAAAAATAAGATTTCTATGCTAGGGTGACCAGACATCCCCAGTTTCCGGGGACAGTCCCTGGATTGAGGACATTGACCCCTGACCAAGTCTGTCCCTGGTTTTGTCCCGGATTGGATTTGAACAGGGGCTCGGGCAATTTTAAAGACAGTCAGTGCAGAATAAAAAAAAAAAGTCTGAATTACACACCCCCCTGCTCGGCCGCTCCTACTAGCTTAGGGGGTGTGTTTTTTTTTTTTCATTATCTGTGCCCCTTTCTGATGATCATGTGCTGGTCAGAGCGGAGGGAATACTTCTGCAGTTTCGGGTGCATGCCTATTCAGCTTAGCTCGCATGTTCTTCTGCCTTGGCTCAAGTCCCGGCTACAAGAATTAAACCCCCCCCCCCAGTTTTGGATCTTTTTCACCTTCACGGACATTCTTATATATATGTATGTATGTATATGTGTGTGTGTGTGTGTGTGTGTGTATGTGTGTGTGTGTGTGTGTGTGTGTATATGTATATATATATATATATATATATATATATATATATATATATATATATATATATATATATATATATATATATATATATATATATATATATATATATAATGTCACTTATATTAAGTTTGTTTATTACTTATTCACGGTGATAGGTTTTGAATTTGTTTCTATTTATTTGGTGTATTAATAATGCCTTGAAGGAGAAGAACCAGACACCCACAACAGTACCTTTTATCATTGATCTACTGAATAGATTAAAGACTAATGCCGCGTACACACGACCGTTTTTCGGGTTGTAAAAAATGACATTTTTAATGCTTTCGAAAAAAGTTTTTTTCAACACGATCTTAAAAAAAAATGCTCTAGCAAAGCGCGGTGACGTACAACACATACGACGGCACTATAAAGGGGAAGTTCCATTTGGATGGCGCCACCCTTTGGGCTACTTTTGCTGATTTTGTGTTTAGTAAAAGACGATTCACGATTTTCAGTCTGTTACAGCGTGATGAATGTGCTTACTCCATTACGAACACTAGTTTTACCAGAACGCGCGCTCCTGTCTCATAACTTGCTTCTGAGCATGCGCAGATTTCTCACGTCGTTAAAGCCCACACACGACCATTTTTTACGACGTTAAAAACGACAACGTTAAAAACATTGTGCAAAAATTAGAGCATGTTCAAAATTTTTAATGGTCATTTTTTACATCGTGAAAAATGCTCTGGAGCCCACACACAATCGTTTTTAATGACATTAAAAAAAAAAAACTTCATTTTTTTTACAACCCGAAAAACGTTGTGTGTACGCAGCAAAAGGGGTTTGCTGCATAGATGATTGCAGGCAGGCAAGCAACTATTGATTCATCGTAACAGGTTTTGCAGCAAACAGTTGATCATATTGCTGATTTGAAGGCATGTTGTGATTGTTTAGGCATTTGGTATCTTACCACTGAAAGTGACTTCCACTCTTTAAACCTCGCACACACACTGATATATATTTTTTGTTAAACCCAGCAGGGCTGAACGAAAAAAAACTGACAGCTCAGGAGGAGCTCCTGTACTAACTATTCATCGTTGGTACAACGATCTCCCTTGCTGTTGTATTGTGTTCTGCCCCTTCGCCAGAAGTCGGAAAGATTCCAGTACACAGAAGCCATACGTCGGCCGATTTCTATTGAACCAGCCGATGTCTCCCGACATTCGGCCATATGTCCTAAGCTTTAGGAACACTCAAATTTCTGCCTCCATCAGTAATTCTGTCACTTAAGACACCCCATGTATGAAAGGGGTTAAAGTCATTAGAGATATTCCATTCCCGAACACAAAGGCAGCTACCAACACCCCAACCAGCCGAAGAAGAAACCTATACGAATAATTCTCCCCCAAATATGACGAGGCTCAGTGTTGAAGGTCAAACAGAAATCTATATCTTTATTGAAAGACTACAGGCTTATATACAGTAAAAGAGGAGGTGCTTGCATATCCTGCTCATATTACTCTGAAAATACACCTGTGACCAGACCTAATTAACATGAGCTAATTAATCCCTTTAAGCAGCCAAGATGACTCAGAGGCATGACCCTTAGGCTAGACTTGCCGTCTTGTAGCTCAGAAGACACAATCAACATTATCACCAATCTACACAGAACTCCTTCACACAATTACTGGGTCAATTGGCACATGCCACAATGAAAGACCCTTAGAAGTTATCCTAGACTAATTTACATTATAACAGACGGGTGGATGGAGGCGAGGACATTAGCATCTCCTTACAGTATATGTCCCCACTGTATGAATGAGTCCCTCTTTCTAATATGGCATATATCCTGGGAGATATTGTGGATACATTTTACTGTCCCATTTTAAGTAATCCAAGACATATTCTTAATGTCTATTATTTTCTTGCTCACCCTGTGCCCCTAATAGAGACACGGTGATTTAGACATAAGAGGTGCATGGGGAGCTGCAGCAAGGGTATCCCATACTTTCTAGAGGATTCTGGGTTCCACAGGCCCTCCCGTTACAAGAGCAAAGGACAATAATCTGTTAGCTGAAAATTGTCCCACCTGCACTGTAGACTATTCCTTCCCTAATGCCTTCCATTTTTGCTGGTGTCATAGACCACAAACACTGGCCCCAGTCTTCTTTCGAAGTGGTATATTAGTTAAGAGGTTAATTTCTGTGGAGAAAAGGAAATGATCAGGACTCGTAAGCATTGGGGATTTTCCTTCATGTTGGCTTGGAAGTGCTTGTTATTACACTGCACTGATGAAATCTCCAACATGGCATAACTGACCATCACAAGTCCAAGCATCCTTTCTATAGCTGACAGAACACTGGTAACAGGCCTACCTTAAAGGTCAGCAGCTTTGTGGGGGGAGGGGGTGGGGTCTTTCGATGAGTGCAAACCATGCTAAGGTGGGTACTTCTGTGGGCTCGCTTCCGAGCTGCACTGTGGGCATCTATTGACACACACAGTGCTCCTCAGCCCCACTGCCCCACTGCCCCCTGCTTCCTTGTCACTGGATTTGATTGACAGCAACAGGAACCAATGATTTCAGAGTCCAGTTATGAAGGAAAGAGCGCAGTACAGCTGCTCTCGAGCACAGCACGGGACCAAGATCCAGCTTAGGTAAGTCTTTAGGGGGCCAGGGGGCAGGTGCAGGAACTCTCCTTGTCTCTGTCTCTTACCTTGGTGCCAACCCCTAGCCACCTGCCAGTACTACCCCCTGTAGAGAATACAGAACCAAGTAACATTTGTGGTGCTAAGTAATTTGTATGGAATTTGTCAATGCTAACAAGAAAAGCAGTAAAATAGATCCCCTGCAGCCACCAACAATAGACCCCCCCCCCCCCAATCTGCAACAGATTTCCCCAAGCAACAATGGGCTGCTTTCAACAATATACCCCTCCAACAACAATAGACCCCTGGCAGCAACATCAAATCTCCCTGCAGCCAGCATCAATAGACCCTCCACCAGCCAGCAACAATAGGCCCCCCCCTCCATAGTAGATCCCTAACACTGGATCCCCCACCAGCCAGTATCAATAGACCCTGCAGCACACCCAGAACTCCTTGCCATTACATACATTCAGTGCTGGAGGTACCTGACTGTTTTCCTGCTGAAAAAACGCTCTGGTTAAAACCACTTGCTTACTGGGCACATATACCCCCTTCCTGCCCAGGTGAAATTTCAGCTTCCAGCACTGTGTCGCTTTAACTGACAATTGCGACAAACTGACAAAGAGAACGGGATACAACCATTACATATCAGGAATATAAAAGGTAGGGGTAACATATTTGAATATAGGGGTTTTTGACCTAAAGAGTAGAAATTCAAGGTATAACTGCCTGATAAGATTGCCATTTTAGATCCTGCAACCTGATCCATGGTGGCAAATTCCATAGCCATATACTATTGTAGAGAATTTTCTTCTAGATGATCACTGGAAATGAAAAAAACGTTCATTCTTTCTAACCCTATGCAATACTAGTGACTTAATTTTTTTGTGAAAGCGAGTGCATTATTCATATACTGTATATAAGTAGTCAGAAATGCTCTGACTTTGACAATAAAACTTACAGAGGAGTTATGCTTTATGTTGTCACCTGTTGGCTACAAGTGGTACCGCCAACAGCTGTACTTTCCTTTCAGTAGCCTGTCTTCAGCTTTAACTGTCAAAACAATTGATGCAGCAGCTTGTGTCCTGTTCAGTAATTTCTCTAGTAGGGTCACATTGCAGCGAGGACTTGTTTAACTTAGTAGGTGAGAGGATGGTGCTTGCATATAATTGGAAGTCTATTTGTAAAACATTCCTTGGACCACACCTGGGCATTTGTATGACATGTTTTTTATTAAAAATAAAATGAAGCCTTACAATCACTTTAGGGAGGTGCTAGCTTACCATTATTACCATAATGCTGGTTCAATATATTGAAGGGAATGCAATAAAGGTAAAAATGTATTTTACTTTTTAGAAGCACTTTAAGTTCAGACTATGGGTTTGGCCCCCACAAAAAGTCAAATTTTCTCACATGGTCCCCTTAGGAAAATGTTTTGCCCACCCTTGCCTTGGATGATTGTCACAAGCATGTCTAAATATGTGCTTCCATATAACTGGGTTATTCCAGTGGAAGTCAAAACTATATAATTTACTGCTTTTTATAAAGCAATACAGTGTTATAATGTGCAGAATTGAGTTCAGCTTATTGGTTAACCTTCTACAACAGTCCCAATTTCTCATGTGGCTCCTTGGGTAAAAAATAACTGCCCACCCCTGCCTTGAACAATTGTCACAGGCATTTTTTCAGCCTGCACAAACAAATCTACCCTTCTTTTCTCTGAAATACAATTTTCCTATGATCGTCGGCTCCGTCTAGTGACTAAATGCAGTATATTTTCAGATTGAGATGTTTTGGAAAACAAATGCAGCATTTTGGCCACTAGATGGAGCTGACATATATAGGAAATAATCGTATTAGAGAAAATACAGGAACAAATTGTGTAGGCTCTAAAATGCTTGTGAAATTCGTCGAAGGTTAGTTTTATAACTACACCCCTAAAGGGCCTAAAGCATTCAGCTTTACAAGGTATTTGTAATAATTTAAGAAACTGCTACCCACCAGTTTAGTTTTTTAGTTTTTGTCATTGACAATCTAAGTAACAGAGTTTTTAATTCCCTTTTTAGATATATAAAAACACCAATGGTTATTGAATAACTCTGTTACTTAGTTGGAAAAGTGTCATTAATTAGCATTTAATGGCGCCACAAGCGCAATGTCCATTTATAGCTTTCTTTTTTTTGTGCGTTTCCTAAATATGGGCAAAAATGCTTAGGCTGGGTTCACTCTGTTTTGCGGAGTGGTTCGCAGCAGGTCGTCTGGTGCGTCTCTGTTCTCAAGTGAAGATTTTAGGCTTGAACTTGGACCTGGAACTGAGCCAAAGACACACAGGACCCTTCTGCAGTGTGAACTGGCTCCATTGAGAGCCGGTCACACTCTCCCGCATCCAATTCGCAGAAGTGTGAACCCAGCCTCATTTCTGTGCGTGTTCCAGAATGACTAACTCTGGTGTGAATGAAACCTAAACATGTTATATTTTAACTGTGTTGTGTCACATTTATTTACAAGCACACTTAGACATTTTAAATGGCTGTGTGTGTTTATAATTATTCAGACATTATTAATGGTTCTCGCTGCTGGAGAGTCATTTTCCACTGCTTGGAAATCCCATGTTTGCCCCTCCCACATGTTGAAGATGCGCATGTGCAATAATGGAGATGAGATTGTACTTGTTATTATGAGCAGAGCCTTCCTTAGCAAATACTGTATGGTCAACAGCGTGTGGGTGTAGTTTTAAATGTGGGTTTGTAATTATACTTGGTAGCAAAATAGAAGCTCATATCTGATACTGTTTGGGAAGCAGCATTTTGTCTCCTGGGAATCGGCGCTCATTTACGCTCAGTTCAGATAACATAAACGATGCCTATTATGGTGTGGCCTCTGATGAGAATTTAGGACTATAAAATTGCTGTAAAGCTTTGGCTCTACAAAGATTGGATATTCTATGTGAACTGTGGATCTTCACTGCTTTAGTCAAATATGGGACAAAGATAAAAATGTTTAATTTTATGATGCAAGACTGAGGTCTGACCAATAAGAAAAAACAATATTTTCTAGTGACAGCAATTGCTGGTATAGTTGCCAGCTGGTAAGCAATGAAAACCTCTCACGCTTACTTTTTGCTTTGTTTTTTATTGCCATCTTATTTACTGTATTAATACATAATACATAAATATATATCATGTATAGTTTTATCGCATTAACTTTCTCTGTGCTGTGAGCTGTTTAAAAATAATTCCTTACTCTAAACCAGGGGTCTCCAAACTTTCTAAACAAATGGCCAGTTTATAAACTTTAAGGGGGCCAGTCTGTGGCCAGTGGAAGTAGAAAATGACTTGGTGTCAGAGGGTGTAAACTGTTCCCCCATCTTTGTTATTAGGGGTAAGAATAGTGCCCCATCGTTGATGACCTTGTGAGTGATGATGTCCATCATTGGTATCACTGGGAGGAATAATGTCCTATTTTTGGTATCAGTAAGAGCCGGGTGGATTTGATTTAAATGAACTGTCATCTCTGTCCAGCAGCTTCTCCTCTGACCCACTGTTGACTCACCGACAGTCCCATTCATTAATGGGACGGCTGGTGATGTGGCAGTGACAAAACAAGGTGAGGAACGTGGCGGCAGCAGGTGAGTGGATACCCACTAACAGGCTCTGCCATGATGATGGATCTGAAATGACAGGTGCTCTTTAAATGTAAGGACTCATTCTCGCTGGTAGTTAGAATCTTTTAATATTTGCAAACAAAATGAAGGTTTCCTATTTAGAATAATAAGCTTTTAGCTTAGTAAAACCGTGATATCAGAACTGATTCAATCATACAGTTTGTAGTGTAGATTTGCAAAACAATGGCATAAAGTATTATTCCTGAACTTTGTTTTGATCTCAAAGTTACTGTAAAATTGTGTGAATGCATTAATGCAGTGCATGTTATCTCGGAGTATACAGCCTCATGCTACATAACTAAGCTCCATTTTGTGCTGAATAAACTAAATTATTAATGTATCTTAAATAGAAAACTGTTTGGATAGATTTTTACTTCAAAAGCATTTTTATTAAAATTTATTTAAGAAATGTTTAAAAAAAAAAAAAATTGTTATTGATTTATATTTCCCTAAGTGGAAGGAATTGTGCCCCATCACTGGTGTCATTAAGATGAATAATGCCCCATAATTGGTGTCTGTAGAAGGAATCTTCATAGGTTTCAGTGGGAGGGATAGTGTGGCAGGAACTATGGTCCATTGTTGATGACACTGGGGGGGAATAATACCCCAAGGGTCAGATAAAAGCAAGCAAAAGGCCACATCTGGCCCCCAGGCCGCAGTTTGGAGACCGCTGCTCAAAGCGAAAGGTATTGTATATTGTTAATGCGGTCATAGTGCTATTTTATAGCTAAATACAACAGATTAGTGTAACAAATTTTAAGTTGAATGCCTATTTTAGAGCCATCCTGTAGAAAGCTATGTGCTGCAAAAATGAGGTGAGAGTAGGCACTATACATATTACTATAAAACATGTGAATGGCCATTTCAAATAATGTTGCGTTTCTAAAAAAAAATCTTATTCATATATATCACAATATATCACATATATATATAATGCTTCACCAAGTGCAAACAAATGCATGCGTAAACAACATATGTGCAAACTCATGCTAGTGAAATCACAAACCAAAAAAGAGAAGAAAAAAATTGATTTTGTTGCCTTTAAATATATCCATAAATTGCACCAAAATTTGTGTCCGCAATGTTCACCATGCACAAGTTCTCTTAATTCCTTGTGATCATAAATGTGACTGTCACTCTCCAGTGCTACACCTGTGTTCTTCCCTTTCCCCTCACAAGTGCTTAGTCACTGGAATAATTTGACCTCTTATATTTGGATATTCACGTTTTTCAAACGAATGGCATCTGAAATGAGTGTTGTGCAATTTGTCATTCCCACCTTGGCGCTTTATATTTGTTTTTTTACTAGTATTGGTGGCAATCAGCAACTCTCTGTCCGTCGCCGCTGCCCGCCTCTCAGCCTGTCAAGTCTTATTCTCCGGGCCTGGCTACTACTGGGTGGGGAGCAGAGGAAGATCGCTCTGTCAGGGAATGCAAGGAGATAAGCAGGCAGGCGGCTGGCAGGGACTTGAGCCAAGGCAGAAGAACATGCGAGCGGAGCTGGATGGGCATGCACCCGAAACCGCAGATGTATTCCCTCCACTGCGCTTTTTTAATTCTGCACTGACTGTCTTTACCATTGCCCCAGCCCCTGTTCAAATCCAATCCGGGGACAGTGTACTCAATCTGGGGACTGTCCCCGGAAACCGGGAATGTCTGTTTACCCTATTCTAGTAGCTCAGCCGACATTCAGGAACATAAGCAGTTTCTTGCCACCCTTATTCACAATGTGCGATCAGCACTAATCTGGCCCCTCTAATGGCTCTTTCACACGAACATATCTGTTTTTCCGACAGATCCAGTCTTTTGGGGGATGTCTCTACCAGCTTTGCACATCTAGAGAATTTAATTTTTGCTCATTCTTCTGTGCAGAATAGCTCAAACTCTGTCAGATTGGGTGGAAAGCATATGTGAACAGCAGTTTTTAAGTCTTGCCACAGATTGAATTTAGGTCTGGACTTTGGTCTGGGTAGACTTGGGTCTGGACTTTGACCGGGCCATTCTACCACATGAATATGCTTTGATCTAAACTAGGGTTGTCCAGATACCGATACCAGTATCGGTATCGGGACCGATACCGAGTATTTGCGGGAGTACTCGTACTCGCGCAAATACCCCCGATACCTAAATAGAATACTTTCCCCCCCCCCGCCGCTGCCGCCGCATCGCGCCGCCGCATCGAGGGACATGGCTAGAGGGACATTGCTGCATATGTGAGGGACATGGCTAGAGGGACATTGCTGCATATGTGAGGGACATGGCTGCATATGTGAGGGACATGGCTAGTGGGACATTGCTGCATATGTGAGGGACATGGCTAGAGGGACATTGCTGCATATGTGAGGGACATGGCTAGAGGGACATTGCTGCATATGTGAGGGACATGGCTAGAGGGACATTGCTGCATATGTGAGGGACATGGCTAGAGGGACATTGCTGCATATGTGAGGGACATGGCTAGAGGGACATTGCTGCATATGTGAGGGACATGGCTAGAGGGACATTGCTGCATATGTGAGGGACATGGCTAGAGGGACATTGCTGCATATGTGAGGGACATGGCTAGAGGGACATGGCTGCATATGTGAGGGACATGGCTAGAGGGACATGGCTGCATATGTGAGGGACATGGCTAGAGGGACATGGCTGCATATGTGGGGGACATGGCTGCATATGGGGGGGACATGGCTGCATTTGGGGACACATTTAAAAAAAGTATCGGTATTCGGTATCGGCGACTACTTGAAAAAAAAGTATCGGTACTTGTACTCGGTCCTAAAAAAGTGGTATCGGGACAACCCTAATCTAAACCATTCCATTGCATCTCTGGCTGCATGTTTAGGGTCGTTGTCCTGCTGGAAGGTGAACCTCTGCCCCAGTCTCAAGTCCTTTTCAGACTATAACAGGTTTCTTCTAAGATTGTCCTATATTTGGCTCCATCCATCTTCCCATCAACTCTGACCAGCTTCCCTGTCCCTGCTGAACAAACACATCCCCACAACATAATGCTGCCACCACCATGTTTTACGGTGGGGATGGTGTGTTTAGGGTGATGTGCAGTGTTCGTTTTCTGCCACACATAGCGTTTTTGCTTTTAGACCAAAAGGTTACATTTTGGTCTCATCACCTTCTTCCACATGTTTGCTGTGTCCCCCACATGGCTTCTCACAAACTGCAAATGGGACTTCTTATGGCTTTCTTTCAACAATGACTTTCCTCTTGACACTCTTCCATAATGTCCAGATTTGCGGAGTGCACGACTTATGCGTACACACGATCATTTTTCAGGTTGTAAAAAACAAATGTAATTTAAAACGATCGTGTGTGGGCTTCAGAGCATTTTTCTGAAAAACGACCAAAACATTTTTGAACATGCTCTCTCTTCACGACGTTTTAACCATGTCGTTTTTTGAGTTGTAAAAATTATCGTGTGTGGGCTTTAACGACGTGAAAAACCTGCGCATGCTCAGAAGCAAGTTATGAGACAGGAGCGCTTGTTCTGATATAAAACTACTGTTCATAATGGGGATGGCACATTCATCACGCTGTAACAGACAGAAAAGCGCGAATCGTCTTTTATTAACCCAAAATCAGCTAAAGCAGCCCAAAGGGTGGCGTCATCTGCATGGAACTTCCCCTTTATAGTGCCGTCGTACGTCACCACGCTTTGCTAGAGCATTTTTTTTTCACGATCGTGTGTGGGCAACGCCGTTTTAATGATGAAGTTGAAAAAAACGTTTTTTCTAGAGCCTGAAAAACTTCGTTTTTTACAACCCGAAAAATGATCGTGTGTACTCGGTATAATAGTTGTCCTGTGGACAGATTTTCCCGTATGAGCTATGGATCAGACGCAAGTGAGGAAAAGCCAATTACCGGATTTTCCTCTTTACATCGTGATCAGCCGTGTCCAATCACGGCTGATCACGATGTAAAGAGTCTCCGTCAGAGAGACTCTTTACCTAGATCGGTGTTGCGGGGTGTCAGACTGACACCCCGCAACAATGATCGCCGCGATGCACGCCCCCAGGGGCGCGCATCGGCTCAATATCCTGAAGACGTCATATGACGTCCAGTCAGGATATTGAAACCACTTTGCCGCTGTCATTTTGCTATTTGGCGGGCGGCAAGTGGTTAAAGTTTGGAGGCCCCTGGTTTTAGTTGGATCTGAACGGATGCTGTTCATTTACATCCATTCCGTTTTATGTCTGTTTTAAGGCAAGTAACAATTTTTGTATATACTTACCTATGATTGATTTCTGCCTCAACTAAGGAAAATGGATGCAAAAATGGATGTAAACTAATGTTAACGGAACTGATTTACAAACTGATGTGAACTTACTTGAGCTAAACACGGATGTAAAAACTGACAATCAGTTTTTCCTTGGCTAAAACGTGACTGAACAGATGATGCCTGTGTAATAGAGACCCTAAAACAGAGCTTAATTTTCAGGCCAAAGCTGAATCAAGTAAAATAAGGGCAATTTAGTGACGTCCACGCCTAAAAACTGTTACTGCATATGTTGGGTGCTGTAAACAGTTTGTACATAAAACCAATTATGTCATTTGTCAGTGTAGTTGTGAAGTTGTTTTTGTGACAGCAGAAAGGAAGTCCCAGATATAACATACAAAATGGAAGGGGCACTTCCTCAGAAGATGCGGTCTGGGAGCACAGGACAATGTAAGGCAATTACCATTATTACCAGTGTACAATTGTGCTGCACAGTGATAGCAGGAGCAGCAGGAAATGCCTGACAAATGACATCCTCATATGGACACGATAAAAAAATAAAGACATTAATAATAGTGTTGAATAATTCTAGCGATCCTTTTTGATATTTTTATTTTGTGCAGAATGGTTACTTCATGCTGGGTTTTGTCTAGTAGTAGGGCAGTACTGGTAAATTGGTTCAACGGCATTTGTTTTCCATGCAACTCTTATGCCGCATACACACGATCGGAATTTCTGACAACAAATGTTCGATGGGTTCTCAAATTTCGAACGACATTCGGATATATATATATATATATATATATATATATATATATATATATATATATATATATATATATATATATATATATATATATATATATATAATTAGGGCTGCTACTGATTAAAATTTTTGTGTTCGATTAATCGGTTTTTTTAATCGATTAATCGACTAATTTCGATTAATTAACGCACATACAGATACAACTAAAGAAGGAAAATCACCGCTCAAGGTGGGTCTGCTATAGGGTCATACACAGGTGTAGGATTCCAAGGGTGCTGGCAGTGCACTAGGCAAGCATGGGCGTAAAATGAAGGATGGATGGCCGCACTCCAAACCAAACAGGTTGTCTTTATTTAAACGAACAGCAAAACATACCAGATCACAGCAACAGAAACAGGAGGATAACCGACGTTTCGCACTGACTTAGTGCTTATTCATGGCTATGAATGACTATTATCCATGAATAAGCACCAAGTCAGTGCGAAACGTCGGTTATCCTCCTGTTTCTGTTGCTGTGATCTGGTATGTTTTGCTGTTCGTTTAAATAAAGACAACCTGTTTGGTTTGGAGTGCGGCCATCCATCCTTCATTTTACGCCCATACAGATACAACTACTTTTAGCTGATCTCCTTGCATTGCAACTCTGCATTAGTCAGTGGTAAATGTGGTATACACTATATACAATCACTCGACACTAGTTGGTTTCCACAATCAATGACTTCCCCCCCCCATACCGTAATATCCACATCTGCCCCCAAACCGTAATATCCACATCTCCCCCCCCCCCCATACTGTAATATCCATATATCCCCCCCATACTGCAAGAATATACAAATCTGCCCCCCATACTGTAATATACACATCTGCCCCCCATACTGTAATTTACACATCTGCCCCCCATGCTGTAATTTACACATCTGCCCCCATGCTGTAATATACACATCTGCCCCCCATGCTGTAATATACACATCTGCCCCCCATGCTGTAATTTACACATCTGCCCCCCATGCTGTAATTTACACATCTGCCCCCCATGCTGTAATTTACACATCTGCCCCCCATGCTGTAATTTACACATCTGCCCCCCATGCTGTAATTTACACATCTGCCCCCCATGCTGTAATTTACACATCTGCCCCCCATGCTGTAATTTACACATCTGCCCCCATGCTGTAATTTACACATCTGCCCCCATGCTGTAATATACACATCTGCCTCCCATACTGCAAGAATATACACATCTGCCCCCATGTGTACATTACAGTATGGGGGCAGATGTGTATATTCTTGCAGTATGGGGGCAGATGTGTATATTACAGCATCTGCCCCCATGCTTTTATATACACACATCTGCCCCCATGCTTTTATATACACACATCTGCCCCCATGCTTTTATATACACACATCTGCCCCCATGCTTTTATACACACACATCTGCCCCCATGCTTTTATACACACACATCTGCCCCCATGCTTTTATACACACACATCTGCCCCCATGCTTTTATACACACACATCTGCCCCCATGCTTTTATACACACACACATCTGCCCCCATGCTTTTATATACACATCTGCCCCCATGCTTTTATATACACATCTGCCCCCATGCTTATACACATCTGCCCCCATGCTTATACACATCTGCCCCCATGCTTATACACATCTGCCCCCATGCTTATACACATCTGCCCCCATGCTTATACACATCTGCCCCCATGCTTATACACATCTGCCCCATGCTTATACACATCTGCCCCCATGCTTTAATATAAAGAATGGTTTGTTGTCATCTCTTACCTACATCAGGCAGACCCGTCGGCAGAGAGGCTGATGGACACGTGTGCGCGGGAACATAATACAAGCAGGGCGGGCGGGTGATGATGACGTCAGCGCGCCGCTACTTGGTTGCCGCCGGGTGGACCAAGATGGCTCCGGAGCTAGGCCGAAGCCGCGGCCTTTCCTATCGGCGAGACCGCGGAGCTCACTCCGCGGTTCGTCGATCAAAATAATTTTAGTCGATTAAAGAAATTAACGATTAATCGAATGGACACGTGTCCATCAGCCTCTCTGCCGACGGGTCTGCCTGATGTAGGTAAGAGATGACAACAAACCATTCTTTATATTAAAGCATGGGGGCAGATGTGTATAAGCATGGGGGCAGATGTGTATAATCGTTTGCTTCTAAACGGTTGTCTATACATGTATGTATGCATGTAGGGCTTATCTCTTAAAAAGTGTTATTTTCTAATACATGTTACCTCCAGATATCCTGTGCAGAGACTGGGAAAAATTGTAGCTCAATGTCCTTCGAGGAGTCCTTAAAGTGTGATTAAACATGAAACCAAAAATGTACAGTACTGTGCAAAAGTTTTAGGCAGGAGTGAAGAAATGCTGTGAAGTAAGAATGCTTTCAAAAATTAAATATTTTCAATGTTTATCAATTTACAAAATGCGAACAGAAGCAGAATCAAAATCAATATTTGGTTTGACTACCCTTCGGCTTCAAACCAGCATTAATTCTTACTATTGCACACTTTGTACACTTGCACAAAGTCATGAATTTTGTAGGATAAAGGTGAGGTGTATGATTATTATGCCAAGCAGGTGCCAATGATCATCAATTTCATATGTAGGTTGAAACTTAGTCATCAACTGAAACAGAAATTGTGTAGGAGGCTTAAAATTGGGTGAGGAAAAGCCAAACTCTGCTACTAAGGTTAAGTTGCTGAAGACCGTTTCATGTCACAGGTGATACACCATGGCAAGACTGAGCACAGCAACAAGACACAAGGTAGTTATACTGCATCAACAATGTTTCCCCCAGGCAAATATTTCAAAGCAGTGTGGGAGCTTTAAAACGTGCTGTTCAAGCTCTTTTGAAGAAGCATAAAAAATGGGCAACTCCGAGTACAGTAGATGCAGTGGTCGGGTAACAAAACAATTCAGCAGATGGACACATCATGCTTACTTCCCTTCAACATTGGAAAATGTCCAGCAGTGCCATCAGCGCACAACTGGTGGAAACCAGTGGAACCCATCCACAGAAGTCTGATGGCCAGAAGTGGTCTTTATGGAAACATTGTGGCCAAAAAGCCATATCTCCGATATGAGAGCAAGGCTAACCAACTCAACTATAGACAAAAACATAGGAACTGGGATGCAGAAAAATGGCAGCAGGTGCAGTGCACTGATGAGTCAAAATTGTAAATAGTTGGCTGTAGCAGGAGGCTGTTTGTTTACTGAAGGGCTGGAGAGCAGTACACTAATGAGTGTCTGTAGGCAACAGTGAAGCATGGTGGAGGTTCCTTGCAAGTTTGGGGCTGCATTTCTGCAAATGGAGTTGTAGATTTGGTCAGGATCAATGGTGTCCTTAATGCTAAGAAATACAGGCAGATACTTAACCATCATGCCAAACCTTTAGGGGATCGTGTGATTGGCCCCAAATGTATTCTGCAACAGGACAAAAAACTCAAGCAATCTATATTTGGTACAATGAAGGACAAGGGGTCCTAAAAGGCAGTGGCGGTGCGTCCATAAGGTGTGCATGAGCACCACCCCCTCTCTCCTGACACTGCTCTATCACCATAGATAGATTCATGAATCTATGGTCACCGCTGCCACCCCATATTCAGGTACCCGACCCCTTTTTGGGCGCCGGGCACCTGAATTACAGCACAAGGTATTTTTTGGAAGAACCTGATTAGAGCCATAGTCTCTAATAGGCGTCCAAAAAGGTGAACAGCGGGCGCCATGCTGGGCGCTTGCAGTTCACTCAGCGTTGTGTTAGGAAAGTGAATGAATATTTGCTTTCCTAACCCTGAACTGCCTCTTGGCCAATCAGGTGCTCGGGTCTGTTACCCGTCACCTGATTGGCTGAAACAGGCGTTGTGATTAGACGACTGATGGAGAGGACGGGAGAAGACCTCGAGGAGCGTGCAGGACACCGCCGCGCCATGACCAGCTGCCCCACCGAGACAGGTAATTGCCGGGCGTGGGATGCACACTGGCAGCATTTGATGGGCACAGTGTCAGCAATTGATGGGCATGCTGGCAGCAATTGATGGGTACAGTGGCTCCGTTTGGCACAGTGGCGGCAATTTATGGGTACAGTGACTGCATTTGACAGACAGAGTGTCTGCATTTGATAGCACAGTGTCTGCATTTGATAGCACAGTGTCTGCATTTGATGGCACAGTGTCTGCATTTGATGGCACAGTGTCTGCATTTGATGGCACAGTGTCTGCATTTGATGGCACAGTGTCTGCATTTGATGGCACAGTGTCTGCATTTGATGGCACAGTGTCTGCATTTGATGGCACAGTGTCTGCATTTGATGGCACAGTGTCTGCATTTGATAGCACAGTGTCTGCATTTGATAGCACAGTGTCTGCATTTGATAGCACAGTGTCTGCGCTTGATGGGCACAGTGGCTGGGCTTGATGGACACAGTGGCTGCAATTGATGTTGTTTTTTTTAGTTTGTTCGCGCCCACCAAAAATTTTGAGCACCAGCCGCCACTGCTGAAAGGGATGGTTTGGCCCCCACAGAGCCCTGAATCATTGAGTTTGTCTAGGATTACATGAAGAGATGGAAGGGATTTGAGGCGGCCTACATCTACAGAAAATCTGTGGTTAGTTTTTAAAGATGTTTGGAACAGCGTACCTGCAAGTTCCTTCAAAAACTGTTTTTTAAATTTTTCTCCTCCTAGCAGTGAGAGAAAGATGCAATATACTGCATATTTCTCTCTCTATTCAGGAGAACTAAACCACAGGGTGAGCTGTACAGTGACTGATCACTGTAATAGTCTCTGAATGGCTATCGCAGCGATCGGATGATCGGGAGCTCATACTCTTGGTTCCCAATCGTTGTCACAAGACCCAGGGCTCTTGTTGAGTGCCTGGTCTCTGTTCTGAGGAGAGCGCTGTGCTTCTTAGAACCCTCCTATCACAAACCCATATACATATATGCAGCTTTCAGTGAGGCCCACATATATGTTTACAGTCCACAGCAAGAGATTAAGGGTAATTTCGCACTATGCGTTTTTCCTGTGTTTTTTACCTTGCAAGAAAAATGGTTCCCTTTAAATCCTATGGGACTCTTCACACCACTGTGCTGCTGGTGCGATTGTGTTTTGAAAAGCCCTGCATGCTGCATTTTTGGTACCTTTCAAAACTACACCAAAAACGCAGCTCTCCATTGAAATGAACAACAAACATGACACACATTTTCATTTTTGGTGCGTTTATTTGAGTGTCCATTTTTCACAGGTGCAGGCAACTAGAAAACTCAACAGAAATTATTTTTTTTACAGAAATTTTGCTACAGAGCACTGTGAAAGTAGACTAATGCAGGATAGATTGTTTGTTAATAAATAATATGTGGTTTAAAAAGTATAGTTCTGTCTGTCTAGTTGCTTGTCTTGTTTAAGGTGTGCAAATTTAACATTTTTTTTTTTTACATTAAATGACTATGCATGTTCAAGTAAAATGCATTTATTTTTGTTCATCCTTTTTTATTTTAGACTTCTTTTGTCTTATACATTGTTACATTTTATCTTTAGGCGCTTGTGGAGCATGGGTACAACTGCCAGTGCAGCTCAACAGCCAGCGCCAATAGTGCCCCCCAGTGACAGCATCCAAGGAAATGGCAGTGGAAGTTCAAGTGGAGAAGACAGAAACAGCCTAAGTATTCATTCATTCCAGACAACGGGCATGCACAACAAAGCAAAATCCATCATCACCAATAAAGTGGCCCCTGTAGTTATAACGTGAGTATGGAATTAAGTTGCTTTACATTGAGTTCCATGCCAGAAATTGTAGTCTGGTAAGGATTTTACTAGTGAGATGATCGTTGAACATACTTTCCAAAGAGTACATGGGCGTCCACTGAAATTTTTTCAGGGAGGGGCGATTTGGCAGCGGCGATACACAGTCGCATTTAACCCTTTCTTCAAACGCCAGCGGGAATTAAACGTGCCCCACTAGTGGCCGAATAGCGCAGCTAAAACGATGGTAAAGCGTCACTTTTTAGCGGCGCTTTACTGATAACGCGGCCAGCTGGCAGTTTGAAATAGATCTTGAGATAATTCATCTTCACTCCCTGCCCATATAAATATAGCCTAGAGAATGTACAGACCCCCCTTCAGCACAGATGGACCTCCCATTCAGCACAGACCCCCCCCTTCAGCACAAATGGACCCCCCCCATTCAGCACAAACCCCCCTTCAGCACAGATGGACCCCCCTCCCCCATCCCATTCAGTACCTCGGATCAGCCATCACCACAGCACAGTCACAGCAGGTTCCCTCCCCCTGTGTACACATAAACACTGGAGGGGGGGTGGCTTCACTCTGCTCGCTGTGCCTGTGTGACATCCAGCCCGGGACCGCTCAGACAGCCCGCAGCCGCAAAACTCAACACCTTCTCGATTTTCCAGGGGGGGTCAATTGCCCCCCCTTGCCCTATGGAGCGGACGCCCATGAAAGCGTATATATATTTTTATAAAGCTGGTTAGCAATGCCTGCTTCCATGTTTCTCATATGACAGGTGTGCTTTCAATGCAAACTAAAGTCTTTTTATTTGAATGCATAGTGCCAGCCAAATTTGATAGCTACACATGCACAGCCAAAAAACAAACGCCCGAGTATCTGTAATACAGCTGCTTTGCCTTGGCAGTCTTCACTCACTTGACTGTATATCACCGTTGAAGCTTGTTCTTGCTGCCCATGTTTTCATGCATTTTGTTGTGTTTTTTAACTCAGAGAAAATAAATGGACAAAGGAAAACCAATTGTTTTCTCTGGCACCCACTTTCTGCATTGCAGTGCTGGGGAGAAGGCCTACATGCTGCATTTACAGTTGTGCTCATTTTTCAGAGAATATGAATGATAACACAAAAAACTTTCTATTACTCATGGTTAGTGTTTGGCTGACGCCGTTTATTATCAATCAACTGCGTTTTACTCTTTTTTTTTTTTTTTTTTAATCCTAATCCCAACAGAAACTACCCAAATTACCCTGATCAAAGGTTTATATACCCTGGTGATTTTGGCCTGATAACATGCACACAAGTTGACACAAATGGGTATTTAAGATAACCATCCTAACCTGTGATGTGTTTGCTTGTAAAAGGTGTGCATAAAAGGTCAATGAGTTTCTGGACTCCTGACAGACCCTTGCATCTTTCATCCAGTGCTGCACTGACGTTTCTGGATTCTGAATCATGGAGAAAGCAAAAGAATTGTCATAGGATCTGTGGGAAAAGGTAGTTGAGCTGTATAAAACAGGAAAGCGGTATAAAAAGATATTCAAGGAATTGAGAATGCCAATCGGCAGTGTTCAAACTCTAATCAAAAAGTGGAAAATTAGCCACAGCTGCTAGGAAAATTGTTCTGGCTGCATAGAAAAAAAAAAAAAAAATAACTTCAGGTGAAATACAGGACTCTCTGAAAACGTTGTGTGGCTGTTTCAAGATGCACAATAAGAAGGCACTTGAAGAAAGATGGGCTGATGGTCGAGTCCACAAAAGAAAACGATTACTACGCAAATGCCACAAAGTGTCCCACTTATAATATGCCAAACAGCACAGAGACAAGCCTCAAACCTTCTGGCACAAAGTCATTTGGAGTGATGAGACCAAAATTTAGATTTCTCTTTCGTTCATGGACGAACACGGCCTTAATTGTGACAAAGTGGGTATTAGCCTTTCTTTAGGAGTGACTAGGCAAAATGTGTTAACATCAAAGCTGAACCTCCCCACCCAGGGGGCGGTCCTACTGGCTATATCCCCTCAGCCTCTACTCAGCAGCTCAGTTTTTTTCTGCCTAGCTAAGGAGAAGACATGACTCCCTTTGGACCCATAGGCCTGGAGGTTTATTTCAAATGTAATTTCGACCAGGGCAATAGGTGCCTCTTGGCTTTCCGACAAGCGTCGGTTTCCCAGTTGTGTAAGGCGGCGACCTGGTCGTCTGTTCACACTTTCACTAAACTTTACAAAGTTGATGTGAGTGCATCTTCAGATGCTTTTTTTGGCCGCAAAATTTTGCAGGCGGCTGCTTAAAGTTGCAACTCCTCAGTTGAGGAGCTCTGTTTTGTTTTGGGGTGAAGTTTATTTTTATGCTGTTCCCACCGCTCATTTTTGACACTGCTTTGTGACGTCCCACTTTGTCAAGATTAAGGCTGTGTCTGTCCATGAACGAAAGAGAAAATAGGATTTTTATACTCACCGTAAAATCCTTTTCTCCGAGTTCATGGACGGACACGGCACCCAACCCTCGTTTTTAAGTTTGTTCTGCTTTTGACGAACTGAGCTGCTGAGTGCAGGGTGAGGGAATATAGACAGTAGGACTGCCCCCTGGGCGGGGCTGTTCAGCTTTGATGTTAACACATTCTGCCTAGTCACTCCTAAAGGAAGGCTAATACCCACTTTGTCAAGATTAAAGTGGAAACTTTCCCTAAAGTGGAACTCACGCTGATCGGAACCCTCCCCCCTCCGGTGTCACATTTGATACCTTTCAGGGGGCAGGGGGGTGCAGATACCTGTCTAAAGACAGGTATTTGCACCCACTTCTGGCCACACAGTCTCGGGCAGACTGCGGACAGAACATCACCTCCCGTCCTCCCCCTGTTGTGCTCTGGGAACACTCGGCTCCCACAGCACAGCGGGAGCCAATCGGCAGCGCAGCGCAACTCGTGCATGCGCCGTAGGGAACCGGGTAGTGAAACCGGAGCGCTTCACTTCCTGGTTCCCTCACTGAGGATGGCGGGGGGCAGCAGAGTGACGAGCGGTCGCTCGTCCTCTGCTGCGGACGGCGCTGGACTCCAGGACAGGTAAGTGTCCTAATATTAAGTCAGCAGCTGCAGTATTTGTAGCTGCTGGCTTTTAATATTTTTTTTGTTCATGGCACATCCGCTTCCGGATCCGTCCGTCCATGAACTCAGAAAAAAGGATTTTACAGTGAGTATAAAGACTTTTTTTTTTTGGGCCGCAATCATAAACGCTTAATTTGGAGAGGAGTCAACAAGGCCTATGATGAAAGGTACACCATTCCTACTTTGAAACACGGAGGTGGATCGCTGATGTTTTGGAGATGTGTGAGCTACAAAGGCACAGGACTTGGACATTCCAACATGACAATGATCCAAAACACAAGGCCAAGTCGACCTGTCATTGGCTACAGCAGAATAAAGAGAAGGTTCTGGAGTGGCCATCTCGGTCTCCTGACCTCAGTATCATTGAGCCACTCTGGGGAGATCTCAAACGTGCAGTTCATGCAAGACAGCCCAAGAATTTACAGGAACTGGAGGCTTTTTGCCAAGTGGAATGGGCAGCTTTACCATCTGAGAAGATAAAGCGCCTCATCCACAAATACCACAAAAGACTTCAAGCTGTCATCGATGTTAAAGGGAGCAATACATGGTATTAAGAACTGGGGTATGTTAATTTTTTATCAGGGTCATTTGGATAGTTTCTGTTGTCATGATTTAAAAAGAGTAAACACACAGTTGATTGATAAAAAATGGCTTCAGCCAAACACTAAACATGAGTGAAAGAAAAGTTTTTGTGTTATCATTCATATTCTCTGAAAAATGGCCAAGAAATTATAAATTCTGCCAGAGTAGGTAAACTTATGAGCAAGACTGTATGTTATTTTCTCCCACTGAAGTCTGTTAAGTGGAATACTTCAGAAGAGCAGCAAAGCGTCAAAAATTGGCATATCACAATTCCATATACAGTATATTATAACAGGAAACACTTATTCTGCAAAGGTACTGTGGCAGTACATTAGCCATGTTGTCTTGGCTTTTTTTTGTTGGCAAATCTATATTATAAGAGCCAGGAAGCTTACTATCATTTCCACATTATATTTAATCATTTCAATTTAGTGTTTTTTGTTTTTTTATTGTAAAATTATTTTATTTCACATTTCATTTTTAATAGGACACTTTAACATTTTTGTTGCCTGGATAGCAGGGCTTTTTAACCCCCCCCCCCCCAAAAAAAAAAAAACCCTACGACCACACGCTCACCCTCCAAACTGCATCAAATAATGGATGTGGTCAATTTCACTAACTGTGGAAGGAGTTTAAAGGGGCATTCAATACCAGGAGTGCCTTACATACAGAATTCAGAGTGCAGAGTTTGGGAGTGTGCTACACACAGAGTACACAGCTACCTCTTTATCTCCCATCCACATCTCGCTTTCACCCCTTTTTAGCTCTAACCTCTGCATGCAACCCCCCCCCCCCCTCCACTGCCCCTATATTCTCCCCCCTCCTCAAAGGTTCCATCATCTTCCATGTGTCTTTTGTTACTGTATCAAGCTGAAGCACCCAACCGGCTCTAGTACCTCCCTGCACACTGTAGGTGGTTACACATCTCTCGTTCGCAGGGAGATCATCCAGTGGGGGTGTCGGCATCTGCACTGCACCCAGGCACCTGCATCTCCCTTGTTTCCATCCTGCACAAGCTGTCACTTGTAAACACAGAAGCCAGACTTCTGTGTTTACAAGTGATAGTGTTGAGCAGGGAGCAGAGGGCCTGAGCCAGAGGTGGTAAAACTGAGCTCTACCAAGTTTCAGCTGAAAAAAAACCTACTGAATAGAGTGTGTACTTGCCAGTGATTGCTGTATAAGTTTTGTTATAAGTAGTGTTGCTCACGAATATTCGCATTGCGAATATTCGACTCGAATATAGCATATTCGAGAAATCGCGCTATATTTCGAATTTCGCGGTGAATATTCGCAATTCCGAATATTCGCATTTTTTCAATTTGATTTTTAAAACAGATCACATCCTATCGACGTCTAAAAGCATTGCTGGTATGATTAGAGACCCTGGGCCGAGTAGCTAAGCTGAGGCGATCCTATTATGTTGCCAAATTGAAAAAAAAAAAATTGCGATTTTTCGCTATTGCGAATGCGAAAATGATTGCGAATTTTCGATAACTGTGGTAGGAGAACTCTGATTGTCTCTGATGCAAAAGGGGGGGGCTTTGTGTATGTGTATGTGTATGTTATGAATATTTGTATGTTTGATATTATTATTTTTTGTAAGAAGGAAAAAATTGCGCATACCTTAAAAAAGGGGAGAATACAGCAGCAACTCAAAAATGTTATACAACATAAATTAATACAAGACAGAAAATGGAGTCGCTCTACAAGAATAAAAAATATGTCTAGTGACAAGACATGTGGGCAAATTATAAAATAAGCAAGCGCAAATAACTTGTGAAATACACAGTGAAACAAATATATAAAGAAATATAGTCCCAATAATAGAAAAATAATCTTTCATAAAAATGTCTTTGATATGTGAAGTGAAAAAAAGTCCAAAGCATGCAGCATGAACGTGTTCAATCTTCAAGGTGTTTGATTGACAAACGGCTGTGACAGATGGATAGAGTAAAGAATCACCACCAATGCAAAACACTTTTTATTTTCTATTGTAAAATATCAAGAATATTCTGAGCCAATCAGAGTGCTCCTTCCGCATTTGCCGAATATTCGCAATTATTTTGTATTGTAAAATATCAAGAATATTCTGAGCCAATCAGAGTGCTCCTTCTGCATTTGCCGAATATTCGCAATTATTTTGTATTGTAAAATATCAAGAATATTCTGAGCCAATCAGAGTGCTCCTTCTGCATTTGCCGAATATTCGCAATTATTTTGTATTGTAAAATATCAAGAATATTCTGAGCCAATCAGAGTGCTCCTTCCGCATTTGCCGAATATTCGCAATTATTTTGTATTGTAAAATATCACGAATATTCTGAGCCAATCAGAGTGCTCCTACAGCATTTCTCGAAATTGCGCAATAAATATCGCATTCGCATGTTGCGATATTTCGATAAAATATCACGAATATTCTGAGCCAATCAGAGCGCTCCTCCAGCATTTCTCGAAATTGCGCAATAAATATCGCATTCGCATGTTGCGATATTTCGATAAAATATCACGAATATTCTGAGCCAATCAGAGTGCTCCTACCGCAGTTATCAAAAAATCGCAATTATTTTCGCATTCGCAATAGCGAAAAATCGCAATCATTTACTTTCGATAAAATATCACGAATATTCGAATTTAGCGAATATATCTCGAATATTCGAATATATATTCGAGATATATCGCGAAATCGAATATGGCATATTCTGCTCAACACTAGTTATAAGCCATAATCTGTGAGTGTGATCTGGGTGTCTTTCATTTCAGGTACAATTGTAAAGAAGAGTTCCAGATTCATGATGATTTTCATAAAGCAAGTTACTGTGTTGGGAGGATTTCTGAGACCATGCCAGAACACTATCTTGTACAGGTATGGTCCTGTACAGTATATTACTATTGCCTAAGGTTGTTGCAGGCATATTGATTAAAACACTGCTCTGCGTGAATCTTTAGCTCTAGAGTTTTTTTTTTTTTTTTTTTAATGTTAATACAGCCAAAAACCTTTTTTTGTTTTGGATAGAGTTCAGTTACCTTAATGCTGTCTAGATGTTTGTTGGAAATATTCTGACTGCTTGCCAGGGGGATCACTGTCACTCAAACGTGACCACAATTGGTGGATCCCGCAATAAAGGGAAACCTATCTCAAACAGCAGAAAAAGCCTAAAAGTCTAATCAATTTATTACTCTATCCAAAAAAAAATAATTGTCTGAAGTCCACTTAGGCCCCGGACCATTTCGCTGGTCAAAGACCAGAGCACTTTTTGCTATTCGGCACTGTGCCGCTTTAAGTGACAATTGCGCGGTCATGCAACGTGGCTCTCAAACAAAATTGACGTCCTTTTTTTTTTTTTTTTTTCACAAATAGAGCTTTCTTTTGGTGGTATTTGATCACCTCTGCGTTTTTTTATTTTTTGCACTAAAAACAAAAATAGATCGATAAATTTTGAAAAAAAAAACTATTTTTTACTTTTTGCTATAATACATAGCCTCAAAAAATATATAAACAAAATTGTATGAAGAAACTAGTCGCATTCATTGCTCAGGTGTGATTTTGGCCCATTCTTCCACACAAACAGTCTTCAAATCTTGAAGATTTCGTAGGCCTCTTCTATGAACTCATCTTTAGTTCTTTCTATAGATTTTCTATTGCATTCAAGTCAGGTGATCGGCTGGGCCATTCCATTTTCTTTCTTTGAAACCAATTGAGAGTTTCCTTGGCTTTGTGTTTGGGATCATTGTCTTGCTGAAATCTTCCTCCTGGTAGATGGCAGTAGATTTTTATCAAGAATGTCTTGGTACATTTTTCCATTCATCCTTCTTTCTATGATATTAAATTGGCCAGTACCGTATACTAAATAACAGCCCCACACCATGATGTTCCCACCTCCAAACTTCACTGTTTGGTATGGTGTTTTAGGGGCAATGTGCAGTTTAATTTGATCTCCAAACATAATGTATATTATGGCATTCAAAGAGTTCAATTATGATCTATTCTGACCAAGACTATATTTTGACAGTATTTCACAGGCTTGTCTAAATGTTAAAATGTAAAAAACAAGTGCAGCGCCAATTAAAGACTCACCTGAGTGGCGGATCTTTGGTAAGAACCAAATATCAAACTATGATCAATGTGATTGGACAGGAGCAATCCTACTCCTCCAATTGTATACCGCCACA
This sequence comes from Rana temporaria, assembly GCF_905171775.1. Lineage (NCBI taxonomy): Eukaryota > Metazoa > Chordata > Amphibia > Anura > Ranidae > Rana > Rana temporaria. The sequence continues at coordinate 96,504,264 of NC_053496.1, forward strand.
ATCTTGGATAGTGTTGTCTAAATGTTATGCAGCAAAATTTAAACAAGCTTCAACATACTTTTTCTTCAGCAATGAAGTCTTATGTGGTGATTGTGCATGCCATGGCAGTTGAGTGCATTGCTTATTGTTTTCTTTGAAACAATTGTACATGCTAATTCCAGCTCTTTCTGAAGCTCTCCACAAGTGTTCTTTTGGCTCTTAGACAACTCTTCTGATAATTCTTTTCACTCCTCTGTCAGAAATCTTCCGAGTAGCACCTGGTCTTGGCCGGTTTATAGTGAAATTATGTTCTTTCCACTTCTGGATTATGGCCCCAACGGTGCTCACTGGAACTTTTAGAAGTCCTTCTTTAACCAATGAACCAATGCCATCAGTATGCAACAATATGGTTGTGAAGGTCTTGAGAGAACTCTTTGCTTTTACCTGCTGTATCACTGGTGCTGTATGTGTTCCTCATTATAACTTGTTTTCATTACCTGTATAGAACAGGTAATGGCATAGGCCAGTGATTCTGAAAGTTCTGAAAGTTTTGAAGCCAGAGAAAGCTAGGTAAGTAGGAACCTAAAGGCTCTTTCACATGTGTCAGCTGATCCTGGTCAGCATAATTGGAGCCATATATCCTCTGCCCAGGTGCAGTGTGCATCCTGCCATTGACATGAATGGCTGTGTTTATCAAAAAAGTGTTGCGCTGTAAATACTTAAATATTTAAATACTGCAAATTATGCAGTGCTAACACACTGATTAGAATAAAGTGCAAAAATAAAAGAGAATCCCACAAAAGTGAGTACACCCCTCACATTTTGTGACAACACTGAAGAAATGACTGCTACAATTTAAAGTAGTGAGTGTACAGCTTATTCAACAGTGTAAATTTGTTGTCCCCTCAAAATAACTCAACACACAGCCAATAATGTCTAAACCACTGGCAACAAAAGTGAGTACACCCCTAAGTAAAAATGTCCAAATTGGGCCCGAAGTGTTAATATTTTGTGTGGCCACCATTATTTTTCATCACTGCTTCACAGGTTGCCACTGGAGTCCCTTTCCACTCCTCCATGACATCTTGGCCAGTTCATCACCAAAACCCTCAGCTTCTTTAGCAAGGCAGTGGTCATCTTGGAGGTGCATATGCCCCCGGTGACGGCTTTCTGAGCCGAAACACGTCAGTTTTTTGCTTCACAGCACCCCATACTGCTTTTATCCTCTCATTATGTGGTCACTTTTATTCCTTTTGTCATTTTTGTATGACCCCTTTTTTTATCTTAATAAACCTTCAGTGGTTTTTATAACCTGCACCATTTGGAGCACTCTGTTTGTTTGTTTTATTTTTGGAGTTTATACAAATTGGTTCATACTCATCCTGTAGCAGGAGGTCCACTGGTTCATCGCTTCAGTCTCTGGGATCCGTTCCACAGGAGTCATTGAGACCATACTGCCAACCTGGGAGACTCTGCTGCACTCATCAGTGTGTGAGCATTGCATAATTTGGAGTATTCTAATATTTGAGTTTATTTACAGCACAACATTTTTTTGATCAATATGGTTTAGTATTGGGATATGCAATACAGTGAGTGCAACTGTTCATCAATCGCTTATTTTAGAGAACTACACTTGGCGCAGAATACTTTTTATGTATAGTTCATAAATGGCTGTGTGCCACTGTATCATAAACAGGAGTATGTCAGCAAGAAATACAAAAATGGATATCTTTAGCATATCTTGCACGCTATACATTGTTTTTTTCATAGCATCAGTGTATGCAAGTGTACATCAGCGCACAGCCATGAATGTCAATGAAAGGTCGTATACTGCACCTTTGTGTCTGGGCAAGAGGAAAGATGGCTGCTATTACACTAAATGGGCATAGCCGGCCCGCTGTTTGTCAGAATTCACTAAAAGGAGATCAGCAAAGTCAATCGCTGTATTTAGCTTATCCAGGTTGTCACTAAAATACCTGCCATGCTCTTATCAATTACTTTGCTTTAAAAGTTATATATGTTTTTTTTCTTTGTGTCAGGGAAAATATTTCATGGTTCGTGATGTGTACAGCAAGCTAGATGTTTTAAACACAACAAGCAATTGTGGGGCACCTAATTTCCGTCAAGCCAAAGGAGGTTATGAAGTCTATGGAATGGGCCAGCCCAGTCTGAATGGTTTTAAGCAAGTGTTGCAGAAGATACAGAATGATGGACACAAGGTACTGGGAGAAAGGCATGTCTTTATTTACTAATCACATAGATAACAGAAACAATGCCATGACACTGGTCTAATGTTCCTTAATCAACAGTTATGTTCAATGTTTTTAATTTTGGTAAAAATACTCAAACATTAATAATCTCCCACCCTTAGCACTGTAGAAAGCATCATGTCAGGGTAAAGGTGCAAACATTTTCTGTCTGGCGAAATTGTGACTGAAATTCTCAGACATACATTAGGTGAAAATTTTGAGAATTTCATTGGCTTAATCTTGAGCGTGCCAATAGTTTTTAAGCCCGTTCTGTATTGATTTTAGACCAGACTGTCTGTACTACCGCTCACTTGTATGTGTGCATTTCTCACCTGCTTAACCTGTCTGAAAGTTCCTCATCACTACAGTAATGGAAATTTTAGGCAAGTGGTTTATATCGTGTTGGTGTTTTAAGTGGTTAGAAAATGGTTAGAACCACTATCAGGTTTTAATTGCGGTCTATCAGTGTTGAGTTGTCCATCAGTCCAATCAGCCACCTGTCATGGGGACAAAAAGTAAGGCAAATTTTCTTAAAAGAAGTCAAAAACCATAATAAATTACTGCCAGGGCAGAGGTTTTAACATTTCCCACTTTTAGAATTTGACTAGAATTCATTTTAAAATAAGTGAAGTAAAATAAAAATATTCTGTAATTGTACAATTAATGTAAGAACCTTTTGTAATACCAATGAGCGAGAATCATGTGGTCCAAGGCACCATGGGTAATTGGCCTCCACCCCAAATTTGAACAGAAACAGGAGAGAGTTTGGTCAGGGGGACTTTAAATGAGGCAAATCACTATGTAGAGTAAGCATGTGGGATATACAGTATTGCTTAATTGGGTTCCAACACAAAAGGGGGGAGTTAGTTAGGGACTTTGAATGAGAGATGTATAACAAAAAGCAGTCTTCGCAAAGAGCATTTGTTTTTATGCCTTGTGAGATCATGTACAGCATATGAATGACAAAAAAATTACATCCACAAAAATCGCATAAACATGCTACAAATTACATATTGACGCCATGGTACTTGGATGTGGAATTTCCTTCCACAGGTGGTGGTCTCAGCAGGGGGGGGGGAGGCATTGATTTGTTTAAAAAAAACTATTAGATAAGCACCTGAACGACCACAACATGCAGACATATATAAGTTAATACTGACATATAAAAGAAATGTTGAATCTGCGCTTAGATAAGCTAGGCAAAGGTTGCAGCCCCCCCTAAAAAAACTCCCTGAGGAGAATAGAAATTGTGAATGAAGGTGTAGGGGTAGTGGCGATACCTTCCAAAGTCGGTGAGAGAGGTGTCTAAACACCAGTATAAATATAATTAAATTACCAACAAACCAGTATTGCCTCTATTGGGGCCAAAAATGTGTCTATATATAAACACATGTGATCCTCAGTATAGTCTGTAAATCAACATCACAGACCAACAGTGTATAAGTGTATACCAGATATAAATAAATGAACCATAAACACAAAAGGTTAACTAGAGTGACTAGTGTTCATCAATATAGCAAATAATTGGTAAATATCAACATAAACAAGAGTCCAATGCTGACATATAATCGCACACATAGGTTGGACTTGATGGATTTGTGTCTTCTTTTCAACCTCACCTACTATATAACTGTTATTTTTGTTTGCATATTGGTTTTGGTAACTAATGGAGATTGTACAACTAGATACAAATATATTTACGGTGTGTTTTATTTATTATAATATGATTTATTTTTTTAATAATTCTACAGGAATGTATGTTCTTCTGTGTCCGTGAGGAGCCAGTTGTGTTTCTGAAGTTCGAAGATGACTTTGTGCCTTACACTCCTAGAAAAAAAGAGAATTTGCATGAAAATTTGCACAATTTAGAGAAAGGCCTACGAGTGGAGAATCTGGAACTTTCTATTCGAAAAGAGGTATCCTAACTGCATGTTTCATTCCTAACTCTTATAGGGTTCAGTTTTTTGGGTTTTTCACTTATACTTCAGTATACTTAAGACGGAAACAATGAGCAGAGCATATATATACTGTACTGTAGGTAACATTTTTCGAAATATTCAGGTGCCATTTACTAAAAGTATTTATTTTACCACAGTTAATGTCATACTTTAAAACACACAATCGATTTAAAAGACAAGACCACACAATAGTGAAATTTTCATTATTTTCCTACCATAGAACCTTGATGTTTTTCTCCTCCATGAAATAAAAAAAAAAGCACAGGGAGAGTGAGATGGATATACAGCAGAAACTGTGCGTTTTTGTACTGCTTTGATCCTGAAAACCCACTGTTCACAGATGGACCTTGGAACTTTCAAAGTCGCTGTATTTTTTATTTTATTTTTCTCTGCGGAAGCATGTTCAGAATTGACACCTTAAAATCAAGCGTTTTGTTACATTTGATATGAATGTTGTCTTGTGTGAGTTTCCAGTAGACACCCCAGTCACGGGAATGCTGTAAGTGAACACTGCAAATGAGTTTCTCTTGACTTGACGTGACCATTGCTTCTTCTAAGACTCCTTCATCCTCAAGTTTTTTCATCATGCAATCATTTCTTAGATGTGTTATCACAATTTAAGAAATGGCATCCTAGTCTGCTGAAGTGGCATACCCATGGCCTGTCATTTACTATTTCTAACATGATTTTTTCTATAAAAGCACTATTCTCTTTTTACTTAAGTAAAGGTCTTTCTTAAGATATATATTTGATCATTGATTCTGTATGTCCCTTTTGTAAAGCTAATATGCGAATACAGCCGTGTCCATTTGCTGGGATCGCGTGTGCACGCATGCACAGACTGTCCCAGCTCACAGCCAGCTTATTTAAGCTGTGTATGCCAAGCAAAAAAGTTTTATCCCTATTGGGGGTCACCAGTAAGGTATTTGTAAATTTAAAGCGTATCCCCGATCAAGCGTCCCTTGAGAGAATAAGATCAGTGCTCACAACCTTTCCTCATATCTAACATCAGACCCTTTGTTGCCCTTCTTTGTACTCGCTCAATTTCCAGTACATTCTTCCTGAGGACTGGTGCCCAGAACTGGACAGCAAACTCTGTGTGCAGCTGGACCAGAGTCTTTTAGAGCCGGAGAATTATCATTTTATCCCTGGAGTTGATTCCCTTTTATTTGCATGACAATATTTTGTTTGCTTTGTTAGCAGCAGCTTGGCATTGCATGTCATTGCTGAGCCATCTACTTGGACCTCCAGGTCCTTTTCCATCCTAGATTCCCCCCAGTGTATAGATTGCATTCATATTTTTGCCACCCAAATGCATTATTTTACATTTTTCTGCATTAAACATCATTTGTTATGTTGTTGCCATCCCATTAATTTGTTCAGATCTTTTTGCAAGATTTCCAAATCCCACAGAGAAGTTACTGCTTAGCTTAGTATCGTCTGAAAAAATTGTTGATGGGAAGATAGATGGAGCCAAATACAGGACAATCTTAAGCCTCATACACACGATCAGATTTTCATCGAACAAAGTGTAGGACTTTTGCCCAAAGGAAGTTGGCCAGGAACTTGTATTGCATACAAACAGCAAAAAAGTGTCGGCCTTTGGGCAACTACTGCTAATGTTGTGTGATAGTTAGCATTGCTTCTGAGCATGCGTGTTTGTACTTTGGAGTTTTGTCCGATGGGCGTGTGTACACGCTATCGGATAATCCGACAACACACATTTGTTGGCCGAAAATTTTAAAGCATGCTATCCCACATTTGTCCGCGGAAAATCCGTCAACAGTTTTCTGATAGAGCATACAAACGGTCAGATTTTCCCACAACAGCCTGTCATCACATAATTCCCATCAGATAATCTGATCGTGTATATGAGGCTTAAGAAGAAAACCTGTTATGCCGGGTACACACGAGAGAATTGATCCGCGGATACGGTCCGCCGGACCGTATCCGCGGATTAATCCTCTGAGGATTTTGATCCGATGGAGTGTACTCACCATCGGATCGAAATCCGCGACGAATTTACACCGCGGTGACGTGTCGAGCCGTCGCCGCGATGATGAAGCGGCGACGTGCGCGACGCTGTCATATAAGCAATTCCACGCATGCGTCAAATCATTACGACGCATGCGAGGGACGGGTTCGGACGGATCGATCCGGTGAGTCTGTACAGACCACCGGATCGATCCGCTGGAGCCGATTCCAGCGGATAGATTTGTTGGCATGCTAACAAATTTTTATCTGCTGGAAATCGGAAATCTCCGCGGATAAATATCCGCTGGAACGTACACACCAGGGGATCTATCCGCTGAAACCGATCCGCTGAGATTTTTCAGCGGATGGATCCTCTCGTGTGTACGGGGCCTGAGGCCCCGTACACTCGAGAGGATCCATCCGCTGGAATTGATCCGCGGACCGGCTCCAGCGGATAGATCCCCTGGTGTGTACAATCCAGCGGATCTGTTTCCGCTGATTTTTATCCCCTGGGATGTATTTCAAGCGGATAAAAATTTGAAGACATGCTTTAAAATCTATCCGCTTGAATCCATCCCAACGGATTGATCCGCTGGTCTGTACAGACTCACCGGATCAATCCGTCCGAATGGATCCCCCGCATGCGTCGTAATGATTCGACACATGCGTGGAATTCCTTATATGACAGCGTCGCGCACGTCGCCGCGTCACGTCATCGCGATGGGATTTCGGCGCGGATTTCGATCCTATGGAGAGTACACTCCATCGGATCCAAATCCGCGGAAATCCTCGAGAGGATTTATCCGCGGAAACGGTCCGTTGGACCGTATCCGCGGATAAATCCTCTCGTGTGTACTAGGCCTAAGAGTCTGCAAAAGACTTGAGACTGGGTCAGAGGTTAGAATGGCCCAGTCAAAGTCTAGACCTAAATCCAACTGAGAATCTGTGGCAAGACTTAAGAATTGCCGTTCAGACACTCTCAGTCAAATCTGACAGAGCTTGAGTTTTTTTTTTTAAAGAAGAATGGGCACAAATTTCACTCTCTAGATGTGCAAAGCTGGTAGCGACATCCCCAAAATGTGCAAAGCTGGTAGCGACATCCCCAAAGACTTGCAGCTGTGATTCCAGCGAAAGGTGGTTCTACAGCATGGGGTCTCAAACTGGTGGCCCTCCAGCTGTTGTGAAACGATAAGTCCCCTCATTCCTCTGCCTGTGGGAGTCATGCTTGTAACTGTCAGCCTAGCAAAGCATCATGGGACTTGAAGTTTCACAACAGCTGGAGGGGCCACCTGTTTGAGACTCCTGTGTGTGTGTGTGTGTGTGTGTGTGTATGTATGCATGTGTGTTTTTATATATATGTATATATATATATATATATATAATCTGTATCAGCCCTCAAATTTTTTTAATCACATTTTGCAAGTGGAAAATGTGGGCTGGCGAGGAGCTGGGCTGCCTGGGAGTGGGGCGTGCACCACCAGGGGGCGGGGTTGATCGGGAGCCATTCTACCGGTGGAAGAGTGACTGGAGTTGAATGAGAGACGCGAGATCACCGAGTGGTAAAACACGCTGTAACAGCATTACATTGAGACTGTCTCCGCTCTGCTCACTGATCTCACACAGCCTCTCCTCCTCCTAACCCCGCGCCTGTAATGGACAGAATGCATCCCAGCATTGGACACGCATTCTGTCTATCACAAGCGCGGGGTTGGGGGGAGGCGGGGCTGTGTGAGAACAGTGAGCAGAGCCTGGACAGTTTAAATATAATGCTGTTACAGCGTGTTTTACCTCTTGGTGATCTTGCGGCTCTTCTCTAACTCCAGTCACGATCTGGCCACCCCTCTCACTTCCTCCGCCCTGGCAAGACTGCAATGGGAGCCAATGTGAGGCTGCAATGTGGGGCATGGTGATCCTGCATTGATGGGCAAAGGTGAGCCTGCATTGATGGGCACAGGTGAGCATGCATTGATGGGCACAGGTGAGGCTGTGCTGAGGGGAACTGATAAAGTTGTTGTTAATATTTATTTTTGCAATTTAATTCTGCATAAAACATTTAAATGTCATTTCATGAGATAATTCATGATGGCGTGATTAGGGGCAGGGTAAGGGTTGGGTGGGGTAACTGGTGGTGAGTAACCCTTGAGACCTACCTAGTGGCTCAGGTTTTCAAATTTTGAGCCGTGTGTGTGTGTGTGTGTGTGTGTGTATATATATATGTATGTATATATGTATATATATATATATATATATATATATATATAATGTGTATATATATATATAATGTGTATATATATATATATAATGTGTATGTATGTATATATGTGTGTGTATATATATATATATATATAATGTGTATGTATATGTGTGTATATATATATATATATATATATATATATATATATATGTATATATATATATATATATATATATGTGTATGTATATGTGTGTGTATATATATATATATATATATATATATATATATATATATATATATATATATATATATATATATATATATATATATGTGTATGTATATATGTGTATGTATATATATATATATATATATATATATATATATATATATATATATATATATATATATATATATATATATATATATATATATATATATATATATATAATTTTAGTATTTTCCTCTTCCTAAACCCTTGCCACACTTCAGACATGTCTGGCTGCGTTCACTGTCCATATACTATAGAAATAAGGGCCCTTTCACACGTGCGGACAGTATGTCCATATTTTCATCCATCCTTATTCAGATCAAATAAGGACATGGGATAGTGGGTATCAGCGGATGAACATCTGCTGACACCCGATCTCATCAGTCCCCGCTTTGGTCCGATTCTGCAGACAGAGAAAAATCCTGTTTTTCCATCCGTCATCGGATCGGGTAAACACGAACAGATGGTCCGTGTTCATCCGATCCCCCCCCCATAGAAGAGAGTGAAGATCTTCCTTACCACAGGGCGGTCCCTGCACAGGGACTGCCCTGTCATCTGCCGGCTCAGCGGGGATCAACTGAGCGATCCCGCTGAGCAAGCGGATATTTAAGGAACGGGATCCGTTGGTGTGAAAGAGCCCTAATTTTATTTGCAGTAGTGTAAACATTGTTGTTTCTTATGAAACAACTATTTTTTTTAAAGAAAGTTTATGGTCAACAAACTGGCCTATTTATATTTTGTCTTCTGCCTTTATTATAAATTGTACAAGTTATTTATTCTTTTCTTTTTAAAGCTTTATGACTTTGCTCAGCTCAGTGGGAACAGTTATTTTGTATATAATGACATTGAACATTTTAAAGATGAACCTCACTCCATTAAGCTCGAATGTGAAGAAGATGCTCATGTAACAGAAGAAGTATACAACAGGCCTGTGTTCTTACTGCCATCATACAGGTAATCGTTGACATTGAGTGAAATAGCTGGTCATTACAGGCAAACCTGCTTGGCTTGCAAAGAAAGTAAATCTCCTATAGTATTTCCTGTAGTATTACTTTTGTAGACCCCTGTCTTCCTAGCATAATGACTAGTTCAAATTGTCTTTTATTGAACATGTATTCATTTGTTCTGTCTATCCTCCTAGGTACCATCGGTTACCCTTGCCAGTGGATGGCGCACCCCTAGAATCCCAGTTTGATGCTTTTGTAAATTTTCTCAGGGTAAGTAAAGCACCTACTTTTATTCCCCTTCTCTGATCTGGCTATATACTGTAATGGTTACATTTTGTAAATGCAGCCTAAATGTGACATTTTGGTATCATTTATACATGTGACAACCTAGTAAATTTATTTTGTTATATTGGAATACTTTTTTTTTTTTAGTTTAATGCAATACTAAAAGAAATACGGTAAAAAATCAGATCATGCAAAACCGTCCATGCCAAAATATTTTTCATAAAAACCTATGAACCAAGCACAAAATACCCAGCATTCAGGTTCTCTACTTCTCCTTTTTCAAACCATAATCTAGTTCACAAAATCAGAACAAAATCTATGAATCAGGCACAATACCCAGCATTGAGTTTCTTTACTTCTCCTTTTTCAAACCATAGTCTTGACCCTAATGTTGCTTTACAAACAGAAATTTCAGGCAAAAATCTCTTTTAAGCAGTTTCAGTTGTAAACAAACATTGAAGAAATCAATGTAACCTTTCACCATTGTGTAACACATTACAAAGGTTAGATCAAGCATGTCCATGTTTGGGGATATCCAGATTGAATGCTGGTTTTCTTGAGGGGTGGTATGGAAGTAGTGTATTCATGTGTAAGAAAATTAAGCTATTTGCACACCACACCAATATAAACAGGTGATAGGTACAAATGGAAGCTTCATTTGTCACTATTTAAAGTGGAAATTTACCCATAACCTGATAAACAGTAATGTTCTTTAGCAATAAACTTACATTCCACATTAATAATTATGCCACCAAAATTAGTGTCTGCTGTAAATTGCCTCCAGCTCCATTGCTCCTGTTTCTTCTTGCTGGAGGCTGCCATTTTGCTGAAACCCAGAGCCCTAAACAGTAGTACTTGTTTAGGCTGTCAGCAGATCGGCCTCTACAAATTCGGCACAGTGCATAAAAATAGAGAGCAAGTGAGCATGTGCAGAGCAGGCTGAGACAGTGTATTACTGAATTTTAGACAGCATAGGCACTTATAAGTTATGTTTTACATGGCTATACCTGCAAAAGCAGCCAGCCTGAAATGATCCATCAGGACTTAAAGGGGTTGTAAAGGTACAATTTTTTGTTTTCCTAAAAAGCTTCCTTTACCTTAATGCAGTCCTCCTTCACTTACCTCATCCTTCGATTTTGCTTTTAAATGTCCTTATTTCTCCTGAGAAATCCTCACTTCCTGTTCTGTCTGTAACTCCACACAGTAATGCGAGGCTTTCTCCCTGGTGTGGAGTGTCGTGCTAGCCCCTCCCTTGGACTGCAGGAGAGTCAGGACACTCTCTACATTGCAGAGAAAGGAGCTGTGTGTTAGTGGGCGTCCTGACCTGTAGTCAGGTATTGAAAGTTAACCATTAGGAAAAAAATTCAATAGATATATTGCTAATGAAATGCATAATACTGTAAAACACAGGCCACATTAAAAAATTAAGGTATTTGTTTAAAGTAAAAATGTATTTGGCTTACACCATACATGCAGTTTTGTATATTTTTACATTTTATTATAAATAGAGCATGATTTCTTCGCATAGCTGACAGAAAAATGTTCAACAAAATATTTTTAAGAATTGATTGCATTCTAGCTTAAATTCAACCAATATCTTTTATGCATTTTAGGAAAACCCATGTCTCTTGCTGCTTCGTGACGCCAGCTGCCCTCCACCAGCTTTGCTTTTCAGTTGCCAGACAGGAGTTGGCAGAACAAACCTGGCCATGATTCTGGGGACATTGGTTCTCTATCACCGTAAAGGAGCAGCTGGAGAACAGATGTGAGTCCTTCATCTTTAATTTCCAGTGTTTATAGGAAAGTGCTGGCTTCATACAGTATTTTTGTACTTCTTGTGAATTTCAACAGAACCAAGCATGGTACCATTGTTTGTTCTTGTTCGTATTCTTACCTTGTAAATTTACATGTAAAGTTGACCAGCAATAACGTTATCATTTATATTATTTATTGGAAGGAGGTCAAATCACAAAGCTTAAAGGAAAAATTCACCTTTTGGAACATGTTAGATGTTCCACCTGTTTAATAACATGTTCCAGCATCTGCACCTTCTCCCCCTGCTGTAATGCCGCATACACACGATCGTTCTTCGTCATGAAAAAAACGAAGTTTTTAAAAACGTCATTTAAAATGATCGTGTGTGGGCTTCACATCGTTTTTCGGCTTCTGAAAAACGACAATTTTTTTTTTTGAACATGCTGCATTTTTTAACATTGTTTTAAGGCCCAGAAGCAAGTTATGAGACGGGAGCGCTCGTTCAGGTAAAACTACCATTCATAATGGAGTAAGCACATTCATCACGCTGTAACAGACAACAAAGCGTGAATCGTCTTTTACTAACAAGGACTCTGCTAAAAGCAGCCCAAAGGCAAATAGAACTTCCCCTTTTGAGAGCCGTCGTACGTGTTGTACGTCACCGCGCTTTGTTCATCATTTTTCAAAAACGATGGTGTGTGGGCAACATCGTTTTTAATGATGAAGTTGGAAAAACTTTGTTTTTTGGACATGCTGAAAAACGAAGTTTTTTTTCCATTCCGAAAAATGATTGTGTGTACGCAGCATCATAATTTAAAAACCGCTCTGCACAATGCATGTGTCATTCATTCACTGCACTACAATACTCTACAAGTACCATCAGTCATTGTGGCTGACCGCTTGGAATTCTCAATAAACTACGAGGGCGCTGGTGAGCTCTCTTAGTTCATTGAACTTCCTGCTCTCAAGTACTGTAACTGCCTGCCCGTATTGGAGGTATAGGCAGACCTCTATCCAGAGAGTCTGCAGGAACTGGACATGACACCCATGATCTATTGATTGCGAGTTTAATGCTCTGCAGGCTCCTTGGAAAAAAGTTAATAATTGCACACTTTTTTTACCTGCAAAAAAATGTGCATTTATTTTTATTTTTTTAAAGACCTCTAATGCATTACATATATTTTCATTTCTGTGTGTTTTCATACCTCTGCCTGATGCTTGTAAATGTGTGTGTGTGTGTGTGTGTAATATATATATATATTATATTGCAAATTTATCAATAGGAACTGGATAGCTTAATGAGTTGATCCCATTATCTCTTAACCTGAAGGTGGATTATATCGGTTCACGACATTAGAATTAGCATAAGAGTCTTTTGTATTTTATGCCTCTTTAGGTGTGAGGCACGTTTTGTGAGGCTGCTTGCATTAAAACGCATATACAGTTCTTTTTAAATGTGTTTTAAATGCAGTAAGAGCATCCCCAGACAAAATCTACTTACTGGAAACTGTGCCAAAAATGCAGCATCTAGGGATTAAAAACACCATGGGGAAGGGGTTTGACAAGTGGGGGGGGGGGGGGGGGGGATGCTACGCAAACAGTAATAAGGATCTCCTGCTGAGGCCACTTGTATGTTTCTGGGGATCTGTCAGAACTAGTGTAAACTGACAGGTGCACCAACAAGGAATTATAATCCCCCAACAAGCAAAGTTTCTGTTTTGCGTTTTTCCCCTTTATATATCTTTTGGAGTAGAGAACAAATATATATTAGCATCTAAGTAAGCTAATCGGTCTGAAGCATTTGTGTAGCTGTGTTGTGGAACCATTCTATATTCCTAAAATATTCGCTTAAAATAGAATATACAAATTAATTTACAGTGCCTTGAAAAAGTATTCACACCCCTTGAAATTTTCCACATTTTGTCATGTTACAACCAAAAACGTAAATGTATTTTATGTGATAGACCAACACAAAGTGGCACATAATTGTGAAGTGGAAGGAAAATTATAAATGGTTTTACAAATTTCTGAGAAGTGTGGGGTGCATTTGTAGTCAGCTCCCACTCTTGTACCCCTAACTAAAATATAGTGGAACCAATTGCCTTCAGAAGTCACCCAATTGGTAATACAGTCCACATGTGTGTAATTTAATCTCAGTATAAATACAACTATTCTGTGAAGCCCTCAGAGGTTTGCTAGAGAACCTTAGTGAACAAACGGCATCACGAAGGCCAAGAAACATACCAGACAGGTCAGGGATAAAGTTGTGTAGAAGTTTAAAGTAGGGTTAGGTTATAAAAAAATATCCCAATCTTTGAGCATCTCATGGAAAGAGTATGGCACAACTGCCAAGACATGGCTGTGCACCTAAACTGACAGGCCGGGCAAGGAGACCATTAAAAGAGTTGTAAAGGATAATTTTTTAACAAACATGTCATTCTTGCCTCCACTGTGCAGTTTGTTTTGCACAGAGTGACCTTGATCCTGCTGTTCTGGGGTCCCACGGCGGCTCTTGCGGCTCCTCCCCGCAATAGCTAACCCCCTGGGAAGCTCTCTCCCGATGGGGTTACCTTGCGGGTGCGCTCCTGTGTCATACAGTCGGCGTCCATAGCTGACTCAACCCCACCCCCCCAGCGGCCACGTCATTGGATTTGATTGACAGCAGCGGGAGCCAATGTCTGAGCTGCTATCAATCTATCCAATCCATGCCGAGACTCCGTGGAGAAGAGGACGCCAGGGGGACACGCAGAGCAGAAGAGCTGGCTCAGGCAAGTAAAACAGTGGGGGGCTGGGGGGCCTGTGACAGCCAGGTGTTTTTTCACCTTAATGCATAGGATGCATTAAGGTGAAAAAACATTAACCTTTACAACCCCTTTAATCAGAGAAGCATCCCAGAGGCCCATGGTAACTCTGGAAGAGCTGAAGAGATCCATAGCTCAAGTGGGAGAATCTGTCCACAGAACTTTAGTCGCGCACTACACAAATCTGGCCTTTATATAAGAGTAGCAGGAAGAAAGCCGTTGTTCAAAGAAAGCCATAAGAAATCCCATGTGCAGTTTGCAAGAATTAATGTGGGGGACACATCAAATATGGAAGAAAAAAATAACTTTTTTGGCGTAAAAATAAAATGCTAGCAGGGACAGGGAAGCTGGTCAGAGTTGATGGGAAGATGGATGGAGCCAAATACAGGGCAATCTTAGAAGAAAACCTGCTAAAGTCTGAAAAAGACTTGAGATTGTGGTACAGGTTCAACTTCCAGCAGAACAATCCTAAACATACAGTCAGCGCTACAATAGAATGGTTTAGCTGAAAACATATTAATGTGTTAGAATGGCACAGTCAAAGTCCAGACCTAAATCCTATTGAGAATCTGTGGCAAGACTTGAAAATTGCTGTTCACAAATGCTCTCCATCCAATCTGACAAAGCTTGAGCTATTTCGCAAAAAACAATGGGGTGAAAATTTCAATCTCTAGATGTGCAAAGCTGATAGTATTGACTCAGGGGGGCTGAATACAAATGCACGGCACACTTTTCACATATTTATTTGAAGATTTGGAAAACCATGTATAATTTTCCTTCCACTTTACAATTATGTGCCACTTTGTGTTCGTCTATCACATAAAATCCCAATAAAATACATTTACGTTTATGGTTGCAACATGACAAAATATGGAAAGTTTCAAGGGGTATGAATACTTTTCAAGGCGCTGTATATGCCTGCAAACAATGGGAAATGCTACGTATAACATCAAGGAAATATTGCTATAGCACACAGCATGTTCTCATACTAAATATGCTACATCTGCTAATCAGAGATGCAACACATTTTTCAGATTCCTTCTGAATTTGACAAAATGTAAATCAGATTTATTTACACAGTGAAGCTTGCGGACAGGAGCTGCTTACTATGTTACTATGGTAATAAGTCTTCTAGAAGCTTAAGAGTATTTGATATGAGTGTAATTTGGCAGGAAAAGTCACTTGGCTTCCTTCTAATTAATTCAGAGTAAGCACTGTTTCTCAATTAATTGGTCTGCCTGTATATTTACTGAGGATTTTTTCTAGGGTCTTTAAAAGCTGTTGCATATATTCATTTTTTTTTTTTTGGTTCTTAAACATGTAAAAATATTAAATGACATTTAGAAAATAATTCAACAATTTCCCTACACAGCAAATCTGTGCAAAATAGAAACATACAAATGTATTAAACATAAGTATTCCTAAGTAATTCATGTCCCTGTCCAATGGTGCAGATGCAAAGAATACATGCACACAAAGGGTCTTATTAAAATAGAGTGCCAGCAGATTCAGGAAACGAACAACAAAAACCTGGGGAATGCCCAGGGAAAAACCAAGCCTACTTACCGACCAGCTTGCAGAAAACCAATTAACCTGTCTACAGTATGCGTTAAAAACAGAGGTTCGGTCCGCACTCATTTGCAAACGCATGCGTGAGCTAAAGAGCCGCGCCAAGGCACCCTGTAATCTGTGGTCCTAACACTAAACAATGAGCGTCCCCACAGTGGAGGCACATGCAATTTAAATGGATAGACAGGGGCAGGTGAACTGAAGGGAAGCCACCCCTCCTTAAAGGTACAAGAGCACACCAAGCACCCAGCATGTAGCACAATGGCGGCACAGGTGTTGGTGCACTGATGGACCAATATAAACACCACAGGTGAAGCAAAAACGTGTCCACTGCCCCCATCTATAGCTGGCCATAACAGTAAGTAGCATTGGAAGGCTAAAGCAGATAACAACAAAAACCTGGGGAATGCCCAGGGAAAACCAAGCCTACTTACCGACCAGCTTGCAGAAAACCAATTAACCTGTCTACAGTATGCGTTAAAACAGGGGTTTGGTCCGCACGCATTTGCTAACGCATGCATGAGCCACAGATTCAGGAAACTACCTAGTGCAAATCAAGTGATACTATGTATTGTTTTAAATTGATTTAGAAAAATTCAGATTGCCAAATGCTTATAATCAAACTATTTGACCCGATTAATTATTCTTGTTTCACTATAAATTCTATTACAGTGCCACCCAGAGCACAAATGATTTACCAAAGGAATGCTTTCAGGTCATACAGAACTTCATCAGTCTGGTACCCGATGGAGAGAAAATCGTTGCAGAGGTAAAGTTCTGTTTTTAATGGCTAATGTATTTTATATTACACTGTTGAGGAGCTCTACTACCCACACACAAGTTATCTAGTTCTGTGGTTTTAAACGATCAGGCGGTGTCCCGCTCCTGGAACACAGCTTCCCTCCTACTGGGCCGCAGCTTCCTGTCTGTCAGACCACATAGGGTTTGGAAAGCACAATGCCTGTAATACCAGTCTGCCGCCACTAGATGGTGGTGTCCACACTAATGAAAAGTTTATCTATACTAGACTAGTACACTCAAAGTACAGTTCTTACATAGTTGGTGAAGGTAAAAAAAGACAGTCCTTCAAGTCCAAACTGTTTGTGTGCTTTATGTCATTATTACATTATATATCCTTGCATGTTAAGGTCGCTTAGGTGCTTATTTAATATTTTTTTTTATATGATCTATGCTCCCTGCTGAAACCACGGCTTGTGGAAGAGAATTCCACATTCTTATTGCTCTTACAGTAAAGAACCCTCTACACAGTTTAGCGTTAAACCGCTTCTTTTCTAACCTTAGTGAATGGCCGCACGTCATTTAATTTCCCTTTCGCGGAAACGTTTTGTCCCTATTGTGGGGTCACCAGTACGGTATTTGTTCATTGAAATCATATCCCCTCTCAAGCATCTCCTCTCCAGAGAGAATAAGTTCAATGCTCATAATCTTTCCTGTGACTAAGGTCCTCCAGTCCCTTTAATTAACTTTGCTGCCCTTCTCTGGACTCTCTCCATTTCCAGCACATCCTTCCTGAGGACTGGTGCCCAGAACTAAATGGCATACTCCAGGTGCGGCCAGACAGAGTCTTGTAGAGTGGGAGAATTATTGTTTCATCTCTGGAGTTAATCCCCTTATTAATGCATGCCAAAATTATGTTGGCTTTGCTTGCAGCAGCCTGGCATTACATGCCATTGCTGAGCCGCCTGTCATCTACTATGACCCCCAGGTCCTTTTCCATCCTAGATTCCCCCAGAGGTTTTCCCCCTAATGAGTAGATTGCATTCATATTTTTGACACCCATATGCATAATTTTAAATTATTCTACATTAAACCTCATTTGCCATGTAGCTGCCCACCCCATTAATTTGTTCAGATCTTCTTGCAAGGTTTCCACATCCTGCGGAGAAATTATTGCCCTGCTTAGCTTGGTATCATCCGCAAATACTGAGATTGAGCTGTTTATTCCATCCTCCAAGTCGTTTATGAATGAATTAAATAGGATTGGTCCCAGGACAGAACCCTGGGGGACCCCACTTTCCACACCATTCCATTCCCCCATTTATCACTACGCTCTGAACTCACCCCTGTAGCCAGTTTTCAATCCACATACTCACCCTTTGGTCCATGCTGATAGACCTTAGTTTGTACAGTAAACGTTCATGGGGAACTGTATCAAATGTCTTTGCAAAATCCATATACACCACGTCTACAGGCCTTCCTTTATCTAGATGGCAGCTCACTCATCATAGAAGGTTAATAGATTGGTTTGGCATGAACAATTCTTCATGAATCCATGCTGATTTCTGCTAATGATACCGTTATTCATGACTAAAATCTTGTATATAGTCCCTTATCATCCCCTTAAAGAGCGCACAAACTATTGACGTTAAGCTAACTGGTCTGTAGTTCCCAGGGATATATCTTGGTCCTTTTTAAATGTTGGTGCTACTTTGGCTAGTAGACTGTTCGTAAAAATTAGAAACAATGGTCTGGCAATTACTTGATTGAGTTCGAGAACAACCCTCGTGTGCAAGCCATCTGGTCCCGGTGACTTATTAATGTTACGTTTTTCAAGTCTATTCCCAATTCTATCCTCTGTTAGCCATGAGGGTGCTTCCTGTAACGTGTCATGAGGATAAACCTTGCAGTTTTGGTTACTGAAGCCCCCCGTTTCCCTCATGAACCAGATTCCCTTCCTCTTTCTTTATGTGGCCAATATGATCTGACC
This sequence comes from Rana temporaria, assembly GCF_905171775.1. Classification (NCBI taxonomy): domain Eukaryota; kingdom Metazoa; phylum Chordata; class Amphibia; order Anura; family Ranidae; genus Rana; species Rana temporaria. Next base: position 96,522,971 of record NC_053496.1, read on the forward strand.
TCCCTCTCTGACCATTTATATACTTAAAGAATTTCTTGGGATTTATTTTACTCTCCTCCACTATGTGCCTTTTGTGTTCTATTTAGCCGCCCTGGTTGCACTCTTACATTTCTTATTGCATACTTTGTAAAGTTGAAATGATGATGACTTATCATCCTTGTATTTTTTGTAGGTATTTTATATGCATTTTTACGTTCGAGTTAAGCCACCCAGGACTTTTATTAGCTCTTTTAAATTTATTTCCCATTGGGATGCACTGGCTAATACTATTATTTAATATGCTCTTAAAGCACACCCATTTTTCCTCCATGTTCTTTGTTCCTAAGATTTTTTTTACATTTAATATCTTCTAGCAAGGATCGTAGTTTAGGGAAGTTGGCTCTTTTGAAGTTCAGTGTCTTTGTATTCCCCTTATGTTTCCTATTTTTGTTATTTATACTGAAACAAATTGACTTGTGATCGCTGTTTCCTAAATTGCTCCGTATTTCCACATCTGTGATCAGGTCTGTATTGTTGGTAATCAGTAGGTCTAGTAATGCTTTGTTTCTTGTTGGCACATTTATCATCTGACCCGTGAAATTGTCCTGCAAGACATTTAGAAAATGGCGAGCTTTAGATGAATGCACGGTTCATTCCACCCAGTCTATGTCTGGATAATTAAAATCCTCCGTTATAATGACACTTCCCATCCTTGCCAATCCAAACTGTGATAGGAGGTCCGTCTCATAGGCATAGGCGTGCGCAAGGGGTGTGCCAGGTAAGCCTGGCACACCCTAATCCTGGAGTGGGCAATCCGTCAATCATAGGCAGGTGACAGGTAAGTCACGATCCTTACTTGCTGACCCCCAGAGCCTGGACAGGATAGGCAGCGGGGGTGGAAATTATTGGAACCGGTCTGTATTTTTTTCTGCAGCAGCTGAAAGTAGGCTTCTCCTCCTCCTCCCTCTTGTCGACATTCTTCTATCACAGGTGTAAAATACAGGGGATCGTTACCAATATATGCCACCCCACTTGTGCCTGTTCCTCTTCTTTCTGCTGCCCAGGCCCCCCTGTGTGCCCCTCCCTCCCCATTTGGCCTATGCACGCATATAACGCATATGTGTTAGAGCTTTGAGGTGCACATAATGCAACACCCATGTGATCCGATTTCAATGCGGGCCAAAAAAAGGGTCCTGCACCATTTTGGTGCAAATGCAATTTCAGCCATGCAGTTTGTATGGCTGAAATTGCATCGCACAGACATCGCTGTGATCTGCACATCAATGCGGTGCGAATCGCATGCGATGTCTGGCATCGCACTAGTGTGAACCTAGACTTTACTTAAACCTACAAAATTTTGATTGCTTTATCTTTTGTTTTTTGGAAATATCTCGTCTATCCAAGTTTTAATTTCCTTAAGTCAAGGGTTGGGTATACTACATTTGGTCCTTTACTCTAGTAATCATGCCTTCTTGTTGACCAATTTTAGTTGCTGGTCCAAGTTTTTTTCCCCTGTTAAGGTAGTTTGTTGGTCATTGTTCATTATTTGTGATTTTCCACATTGCTAACTGAGGCCAATCATTCTTCAGATTGTCCTTATTGGCGATCACCTGTCCTGGTTAAGAGCACTAGGTAGATCCTCTGTGCCCTCATCCTGTTTCATGACAATTATATTTGACTGACGATGCTTTAGCTATCCTTCTTTCAGGGGTCGATCCCTTTTTGATACTCTGTTTAATAGGATCTCTCAGTGGCTATTGCCCACTATGAACTGCTTTTGGATGTGGATTCTTCTTCTTTTTTTTTTATGGTTGTACTTGATTTACTTGTTTTTCTTTTTTTCAACCTGACTAATTATGTAACTATATGTAACCATGTGCCAAATGTATAAAGATTACTATATTTTGTGTCCCTCAATGAATGATGATAAAATAAGATTTTTGTACATACCGCAATGCCTTTCTTAGAATCAATAAACCATTAATGCTGCGCCTACTATAACAAAAATCAAACTAGTCTTGTATTATAAATACCATATCCTCTTAAAAAATATCTACCGTATTTATCGGCGTATAACACGCACTTTTTCTCCCTGAAAATAGGGGGAAAAATCACGGGTGCGTGTTATAAGGCAATGGCGTACCTCGGAGAAGGAGGGGGACGAGCGGCGCAGGAATCACGAGCCGTCATGTCCTGTATACTCAGCTCTGACATCACACACATGTCCCGCTTCCGCCACCGACATTGGAACAGTGTTCTGTCAATCACAATAGCTGGTCCAATGGCGATGGCCGAGGTGTGACTGTGTATGTGACTGTGTATGTGACTGCCGACTGAGAGACAAGTACTGTAAACAGAAGATGACAGCTCGGTGATTTTGGCGGCGCTCGTCCCCCTCCTGAATTCCTGCACTGAATGAGCATACCTCCCAACTTTTTGAGATGGGAATGAGGGACACCTATCAGAAAATGTATGCAGGCATAGGACACACCCCTGGCCACGCCCCTTAAAGGAGAATTGTACCAAAAAAACAAGACTGATAAAACCCACAAGTGCTTTTTTTTACCACTACTATTCCTTTATATTGGCTTCTGGAATTTACAAACGCAGCAATTTAGAAATCAGCTGAAAGGTTTAGCGCTGGAAAACACTTTTTGATGGATAAAAAGTGCATTTTATATACATATTTTTAGATCAGACCAAAATGAGGGACAAATGAGAATGAGGGACAGAGGGACATTGCTCCAAATCAGGGACAGTCCCTCGAAATCAGGGACAGTTGGGAGCTATGCATGAGAGATGGTAAGGCTGCAGATAGGCATCAGGCTGCATTGGATGGGGGCAGATCGGGCTGCAGATGGGCACAAAGGCTGCATTGAGGCTGCAGATTGGCAACAGGCTGCATTGAGGCTGTAGATGGACACTAATCGGGCTACATTGATTGGCACTGACCATTATTTTGCTTCAAAGTGGTTTATTTGAAAATAACTTTTTCTTTCATGAAATTTTCCTCTTAAATTGGAGTGCGTGTTATACGCCGGTGCGTGTTATACGCTGATAAATACGGTATATTGTGTTCTGTGCTAAAAAAAATAATAAACTAAATAGATACAAATAAATCAATCCCTGGTGTTTGATTTGTTGTATAATAGAACTCCTGGTACACCAAATGTGCACAACTGTGCATCTTGGTAATCTGTTCATAAATCTGTGCTCAGTGACTCCCACCACCATTTCTCCTATGAGCTTACCTTCAACTGTGGACCGACAAATAATCCAGCCTAAATACGCTTTCCCCCAGGAGACTAATTTAAGACATGCCACTCTGATGACGCCACTAATAATGCTCTTCTTTTTAACATCATTTATGGTGGTATATACAGCATAAGGATGCCAGGTGTGTGGCCCCTTTAAGACCTTTTTTTTTTTTTGTGTGCTCTACAATTATGCTTACAATATATAGGGACCCTTCATAGTGTAGCGTGTATTGGTCTAAGTTTATTAAAATTGCACTTACATAAAATTGATAAAACAAGCTTCAGGAAAACAGCAGGGCCACGGCTCCCACGTCACTTCTGGTTTCAGCACAAACCTGTCACCCAGCTCCGCCCTACGTCATGGGACTTCCTCAGGGGATCGAGGCTGGGTGCACTTACACAGCTTTATTACAGTGACTGTTTATAGTTGCCATGGAAACCTCTAGATCACTGATATAAACATAAGACCTCAAATTCTTCATTCCACATTAAAATACTATTAATCAAAACCCTTCTAATACCTTTAAAAAGAAAGAAATAATTAAAAACTGCATATTGCTAAAATAAATGACAAGGTATATTCCCCTAAGACCTATGCCACCTAATGGATACAAATTTAAATTATTATTATTATACAGGATTTATAAAGCGCTGACAGTTTGTTGCAGCGGTTTACAACAGTAGGGCAGACAGTACAATTACAATACAATACAGAAGCAATCGGAGGGCCCTGCTCATTAGAGCTTAAAATCTAGGAAGGAAAATGCACCTTTCTCTATAAGTAATCACTAACAAAGCAGTTTACATTTGAATTCAATGTTGTCCTCTAGGTGTCATAGTACTTAAAGTGGAGGTTCACCCAAAAACTCAATTTTTAACATTAGATTGATGCTCATTTTGGGAAGCAGAATCAGGTGGTTTTTTTTAAATCGAAGCAGTACTTTACCGTTTTAGAGATGCATCTTCTCCGCCGCTTCCGGGTATGGGCTGCGGGACTGGGCGTTCCTATTTGATTGACAGGCTTCCGACGGTCGCATACAGCGCGTCACGATTTTCCGAAAGTAGCCAAACATCGGTGCGCAGGCGCCGTATAGAGCCGCACCGACGTTCGGCTTCTTTCGGCTACTCGTGACTTGATGTATGCTACCGTCGGAAGCCTGTCAATCAAATAGGAACGCCCAGTCCCGAAGACCATACCCGGAAGCGGCGGAGAAGATCTATCTCTACAACGGTAAGTACTGCTTCAATTAAAAAAAAAACCACCCGATTCTGCTTAACAAAATGAGCCTCAATCTAATGTTAAAAATTGTTTTTCGGGTGAACTCCCGCTTTAACTCATTCATCCACCTGTTGTATCCAAAAGCCAATTGATATTTTATAAACATGGTCATGGATTCTTTTACTTAATTTTCTCTTGGTTCCCCCTACATATAGATACCCGTAATGACATTGGAAGGTTTATACTACTCATTTTAGTATTACATGTTAGATCTTTTATTTCAAAATTTTTCCGGTAGAGGTGGATGTGATTGGTCATCTTTTTTTTTTTTTTTTTGGCTTTATCCAAGTATTTTTACATGCATAGCATCTCCCAGATTTGTTAAAACCCTTTTTATCAAAAAGCGTAAAATTCATCTTTTTTTGGTGACTGTTTAGTAAAAAGAATGTTTTTTGCTAAGATTTGGAGCCTTTTTATATACAAATTGTGGCTTGTCTGGTAGAACCTTTCTTAGGTGTCTATCTGACTTCAGGATGAGCGAGTATTTTTTTTACAATGTTTTCAAACGTTCTATATTGTACATTGTGTTCTAGTATTCGGGCCATTGCAACTTTTCCTTCAGCATTTTTGTATTTTCCTTTTTGTCATGGGTTAGTAATTTTTTTTTCTATAATCTTCACTTTCTGCACCTGAGCTTGAATATAAATTACCAACTGCATCCAAGTATTCCCCCTTCTGGCAAGAAGAGGAATTACTTTGATGCAGTTAGTCAGCTTAAACATGTATTGCAATAGATGTGAACTCAATATCCCTGTTTTTTATTGCATAGTTTGCTGTGAAGGGTGTTGCAGTGTGCAGAGGGTCCATCCAGAATTTGTAGTGTTAATTTGTGGTCACACCCCTTTAGCACCTAATAATTCAAATACATGTACAAGCTATTGGGATTTGATCACAGTTATATATTTTCTCTGATCTTGAATATACCCACTTTTATATCCTTTTTGTAAAAATTTCCTTTTTAAATCTTACGCTTCCTCGAGGCAGTTTAGATTTAACAACAAAGCCATGTGGTGACAGCTGTCCTGTGCCATATAGCTATTACGATCAGTAATAGCTATAACCGCTTGAAAACCGACTCACGCTGATATACGTCCATATAATGCCACTCCTGCGCAAACTGACATACCTGTACGCCAGTCCGCAAAAGGTTGATAGCGGGTGCGTGTACGCAGCCACGGGAGAGTGCCCGTGGGTCTCGCGTACTCGATGTCCGCTGACGGCCCACGATCTCGGCGAGGAGAGTAAACAAGGCATTTCCATGTTCTGCCAATGACATGACAGGGATCTTCTGTTCTCTGTCATGTCAGTGGTAGCCCATTCCCCTACAGTTAGAACACACTTAACCCCTTGATCCCCCCTAGTGTTTTACCCCTTCCATGCCAGTGACATTTATACAGTAATCAGTGGCTATTTTAAGCTTTGATCGCTGTATAAATGTCAATGGTCCCAAAATAGTGTCAAGTGTCCGATCTGTCCGTTGCAATGTTGCAGTCCCGATTAAAATCTTAGATCACCGCCATTACTAATAATAAAAAAAAAAATGCCATAAATCTATTCTCTATTTTGTAGATGCTATAACTTTTGCGCAAACCAATCAATATACGCTTTATTGCAATTTTTTTTTTTTTACCAAAAATATGTAGAAGAATTACATATCTGCCTAAACTGAGGAAGAGATTTTTTTATGTATTTTTGGGGGATATTTATTATAGCAAAAAGCAATGCTTTTTCTTCAAAATTGTCTGCCTTTTTTTCTTTATAGCGCCAAAAAACAGCAGAGGTGATCAAATACCACCAAAAGAAATCTCTATTTGTGGGGGGAAAAAGGACATCAATTTTGTTTGGGTACAGTGTCGCACGACCACGCAATTGTCAGTTAAAGTGACGCAGTGCTGTATCGCGAAAAATGCGCTAGTCATTAAGGGGGGTAACATCTTCCAGAACTGAAGTGTTAAAGTAGGTCTCTATCATACTTCCTCTCTTCAATATTGGCATTGGGTCTAAAAAGTGGATTTCTTGCTCATTTATTGTCCATGTAAGCTTTTGTTTCTTTGCCCCTGCCCTTCATCCTCTACTCTTGTGGGGCTTGTTCTTATTCCTTCCCTTCTCCCATACTCTTTTTGTGATAGGTGGTGGTCTCTTCTACATATAAAAAGGCTCCAGTGATCTATCTCTGACATATTCTCGTCTCAGAGACTCATACCAATTGTCTGTAGGGATAGGACTATTATACTTAACTGCCCTCCATGGTACGGTCTATTTATTTTCTCCCAGTGAGGTTTTCTACCACTCCACTGGTTTCCTTCCATTCCGGTTTACATTTCCATAGCCCCCATTCCTTCTTGGTGTTCTTATTACTTCATTCTTATTTTTATTCTATCCTCCTCTCTGGGCTGGAGGTCCTTAGTTGAATCCATGATCCCTGTAGGTTCTCACCCTTGGTTCCTCTGGTTTCATTGTGTTCTGTATTTTAACCTCCTTTTCAGGCATAGCATTAACTGTTGCCGGGCAATTTTTTGTATCTTGGTTTGCTATTTGAAGACTTCATTGTTCTTATAGTCCTCTTTGTCCCGTTGGTACATTTTTAATAGGAACTTAACAACCTTCATTCTTTCGTAGATTCCTTATATACCAATCCATCATATATGGGAACATCCCATCTAAGTCTTCTTGGGACCTAGTTCTCCATCATATACCTCTCATAAGTTATAAAATATATAGTGATATAGTATATATTTTATATTTCAATTTGTTACATATCCCTTTCTTGAAAGTCCATTAAAGGATGCAGGTTTTTAGCCTCCTGCGGACGGCGGTATAACCCAATTGTCAAAGTATTTCTATACATTTCTTTGTTCCCGAATGGACTTTAAGAAAACTTTTTTTTAAAAAGTACAAAAAAAAACATATTTTTCTTGGTGTCTGTATCCACATCAGAAAGATATCCTGTTCCTATGATTGTCACACCCTGTCATTGAGATATAAAGACACCTCCATAAAAACCTGTATGATATTCCAATCTTCTCTGCACAAAACACATTTTTATTTTTTTAATAGAGCTGGGCTTTAATTGTGGAGCATAATTGATACAATCGCATATACATTTACAAACATTTTTCCATATATCTTGCGGTTTGTTAGACATATACAAAAGAAACATGTATTACTTTCCTTTTGGATAGAGAATTAGGGGATAATGCATTTCCCTAAATGTACTTCTGTACACTCAGCTAGAGCAAATTTTTTTTTATTATATTCAATTCTTTAAAGATGTAGGAGGCAAATGCTAATCCAATGTTTTTTTCCATAAACTTGATCCTTTTGTTACTATGAGCATGTTTACTGTGTAAATTTTGATCAAAATGTATGACATTGCTGTTTCTTCCATAGGTAGACCATGCTATTGCCTTATGTTCTGAAATGCATGATATTAAATCAGCCATACATGAATGCAAGAAAAAGCTGGAGGGCATTGGTGAAGACTACCAAATTCAGGTATTGTTCTTTCTAAAGTAAAGGTTTATAAAGTTGTCTCAAACTGAATTTAAAATGTAACTCCAGTTTCTTTTTCAAAATGTGTCTATTAGCAGAGCAGACTCTGAATCTATTTTGCAAGTATAACCCAGGCAAGCATGCGCTAGATTATTTTCTTATCCCTTTCGAGCAAAGTTCTCCCTGGCAGAAGAAATTTTGAAAATAAACTGGAGTGCATAGAGACCCTGTACAAAATAGTGTACAGTACTATTAAACATACAGCACTTTAAAATTATATCAGTAGCATAGCAGAAAAGGACACTACTTGTGTAGCCTTCACTTCATTCACGTTTTTTCATATTTTGTGGCAGTGTTTGAAGACAATCAATATATATAAAAGAACTGTTGTGCCTCCCTATATTTGTGAATAATAAACTAAAAAAAGCAAAATTGTATCACATATAAAGTGCATATAAAACAGATTTTACTCTTTATTTTGTATTTGAAGACAACCACTCACAAAATATTTTTTTGTAATAATTTGATTGTTCGCTATTGAATGGTTATAATAGTGCAGCCTTACCTTGCACAGATTACTTAGTGTATGTCAAGCTAAAAAACGTCCTTTCTAGTTTCGGATATAGTAGGAAAGGATTAGAGCTTTTACTGCTATCTGGCTAAGCCTCTTGCACACGGGAGAAAAAACATCACATTTTTTACTGATTTGAAATTAGATGCATTGTTTTCTATGAAACCACACACAGAGCTGAGTAAAGATCAGTAGTTCAGCGTTGAGTATAGAGCAATGAAACATTTTTACATTTGAGTGGAGTAATTTACTTGGGTGCTTACTCGTCTATAAGCATGCACCTTTACTCATCATTACTCGGGTCTTTACACAGTTTTTTTTTTACTCGCAAACTTTCTGTCAATGGGTTCCTGAGTAAACATCAGTAAATTATAATGCACGTGTGCAACTGTCCTTAGAGAGGTTTACCTTCACTTCCTGTTGCAAAATCTGCAATAGAAACACAAACGGGAAAATAAATCTATGGATAGAAAACTAAGGATTTATCCTTCATCAAGATGTGATGTATAAAAAAAAACATATAATAAATACAAATATGCTCAGTAGAAATGATTACCTTTTGTAATAAAGATATAGACATATATATGTAAAGGATTATTGATTACTAATAGCAAACAAAAACATGCATTAAGTACAAATATAATATTCAGATGACACATACAAATATGAAAGTATATAAAATCTTAGACATGGCCAGTCCTGTTGATGTATCAAAATATAGATCAACTCTATTGAATCAACATTCAAAAATGTACAGTATAGAGAAAATAATCCATGTGGGTCCAGCCTAGGCCAATACACTATATTGTACGGTACCAGGAATCTTAAAAAAAAAAAAATACAGTGTGTGTGTGTATAATATATATATATATACTTTGTGTATGTAAGCTGCTTGCACAACATTGTTGGATGTCGGCACAAATACGTAAAGGGTAAAGGTGAAGTGCTAAACACTAATCGCTAAAATTCATAAAAGTCCACATCGGTTAAAACCACAAGGGATGTCCAGAGGATGTATTGATGTTATAGTGCAGCTAAATAAAAAAAACACAGTATGCCGGGATGCAGCGGCCATCTTGTTTGGAAACGCTGGTCTTAAATTACAAGCAAGTTTTTTTACTTCTACCATGTGACTGAACTTGTTTATCATTCAAAAAATTCTACTGAGATATCTGCACTTTGAGGAGTGTATCTTTTGTCCCCCTCATGAGATGGGGTGAGTCCTGTTGGAGACATTTATGTTATCTGGAGAGGAAACACTGACACTGGAGAGTCCACTTGATTGCTGCCCATTGCATATCTGACCTTTTTGTAATGAGGGTCTGGAGTGGATGGAAAGAGGCAGTGTAATAAGGTGCCGATAGTGGTTTTCTCACATAATTTAGCTGCACTATAACATCAACACATCTCTTGACATTCCTTGTGGTTTTTACTGATATGGACTTTTTTGAATTTCAGCTATGGACTTTTATGAATGCTATCGGTATTTAGCGCTGTACCTTATTATTTTTATATATATATATATATATATATATATATATATATATATATATATATATATATATAATTCATTAATACGCGCACACAGTATCTCACACAAGTGAGTAGACCCCTCACTTTATGATTTATATAATTTGTTATATCTTTTCATGTGACAACACTGAAGAAATTACACTTTGCTACAATATAAAGTATTGAGTGTACAGCTTGTAATAACAGTGTAAATTTGCTGTCTCCCTCAAAATAACACAACATACAGCCGTTAATATCTGAACCGCTGGCAACAAAAGTGAGTACACCCCTAAGTGAAAATGTCCAAATTGAGCCCAAAGTGTCAATATTTTGTGTGGCCACCATTATTTTCCATCACTGCCGTTGCCCTCTTCGGAATGGAGTTCACCAGAGCTTCACAGGTTGCCACTGGAGACTCTTCCACTCCTCAATGACGAAATCGCAAAGCTGGTTGATTTTAGAGACTTTTGTGCTCCTCCACCTTTCATTTGAGGATGCCCTACAGATGCATAATAGGGTTTAGGTTTGGAGACATACTTGGGCAATCCATCACCTTTAGCCTAAGCTTCTTTAGCAAGGCAGTGGTCATCTTGGAGGTGTGTTTGGGGTGATTATCATGTTGGAATAATGCCCTGCGGCCCAGTCTCCGAAGGGAAGGGATCATGCTCGCCTTCAGTATGTCACAGTACATGTTGGCATTCATGGTTCCCTCAATGAACTGTAGCTCCCCAGTGCCGGTGTTCAGTCAGATATGGCGACATGTCAGATTGGTAATGGAAGTGACGTTCCGTTGCCACTATCTTGCTACACCCCACACTCTTCCATAGTAACGATACACCGAGAAGGGGGTAAGCGGACATCTTGTTACACCCACCGTAGTTTCGCATTTCACAGTTATTTTTAACAGGAAATGGAGCATATAAGGTGACATACAGGATTTGGAAATCCATCGGACTGTTTACATGTTGAATTATAAAAGCAGTGCTGTTCTGTCACATTAGCAAACTTGTGAAATCGGCAGGTTTGCAGCTGCTTTTAAAATTCAACATCTAATCAGTCCGTCCAATTTCTAAAAACTGTAATTGACCTTATTAGCTCTGTTTTCTGTTAAAAATAACTGTGGAATGCAAAACTCTGGTGGGTGTAAGATGTACAAGATGCCCGCTTGGCCCCTTCTCTGTGTATCATTACTATGGAGGAGTGCGGGTGTAGCGAGATGGAGGTGACGGAACGAATTCTGACAGGTCGCCATATCTGACAGAACACCGGCAGCACTCATGCAGCCCCAGACCATGACACTCTCACCACCATGCTTGACTGTAGGCAAGAGACACTTGTCTTTGTACTCCTCACCTGGTTTCCACCCTGCTGGGTTGAATGAAAAAAACCTACTAGTGTGTACAAGGCTTTAGGCTGGCCATACATTTTGCATTTTTTTTTATTCAGCCAGTGAATCCCTCCAGCTGTGGTTTTGTATTCTGACAGCGGAGAGCCTTCCACGCCGTCAGAATACAATGGTCAGTTTTGAAAAAACAGACAAACTGGTTCTACATTAGTCAATTGATAGATTGACATGCTTACAACCAGTCTACCCATACATAGATCAAAATTCAGCCAATCCCTGTTGAACCAGCTGAAATTTCTATCTATGTATCGCTGACTTTTGCCAGGTGTCCCTTTCCCTGCAGCTAGAAGAAAGTTTGCCTCCTCCTCATCCTCTAACTGTGCAGTACACATCACAAGCCCTTCTGGCAGCGTTTTGGGCTGTTAGTTTTAAAAAAGGAAGGAAACTTTTTTTTTTTTTATTCATAACAATCTGATCTTACAGTATAAACAGGACAGACTTGATGTAAACATTGTCAGGAAGGTGTATGTAGAACTCTCAAAATGTGTCTTGGTGACAAGTTCCTTTAGAGACGCTGACAAATACTGGCCACCTCTCACAGTATTTCACATTCAGGAAGCATCAAGAATTCAACATTTATTCCAAAAGAGCACTTTGGCGATCTGTGTATTTCTGCATGTTTCTGTCAAAAGTGTGGTTAGAACATACACAGTTTGCGTGCTTCATTCAGTGAGGCTCGGAGACTATGAAGGAAATGTCAACATTTGCAACGGCCGTCCTAGCAGATTATCTGATAGATGAGCATCATCTGTCCTACTTACAGGAAGATAACACAGAAATCATCAGATTCTCTTTTTGATACTGTCATGTAATCAGAAACAACGTTTTCCTGATAGCAGTGGCAAGGAACAATCTGTTCCAAAATATGTCAAATTTTGGCAAGTTACGATTTGATATGCCATGTTAGTGTAACAATGAAGAACATACACGTTAACAGACGTACCATGAAATACGAGGCTTGTATTTTCACACTTTTAGCCATGTGTATAAGCTGGCTTCATAAATAAATAATTTTCAGAGTTGTAGCTTATAATTAAATACAAATGTAAAATATTTTTATAGTCAGCACTTTTTATATTTTCATTTAGAATTAAAATTCTGTATCGACCTCACTTCTGAGTGCTGTTTCGGACAACTACCTCTCTAATCTGTGTGCTTTTGTAAATTCTAGACCATATGGTTTTTGTTGTGGAACTAGAAGTTCTGGTTTCCAGCAATAAACTGCAAAAACCAGAAGCCAAATATACAATCTGTGGGTTGCTATCTTCTACAGAGCTATTCGTTTTCAGCACCAGGTGCCTTTAAAAATGTAGCACATTATGAAATATCTTTAATAAAATAACACCCCTCAGATGCTTATTTACCTAAATTGGACAGCCGTTGGAGGAGGTTTATAAATGTACCTTGGTAGACAAGGGGGACATATAAACACAATTATAATTATTTTAAATATATTTAAACTCAAGAACAAAACTGTAATCCATTTAGATTACCAGCCATTCAATGTGGTGGCTGCAGGTTTTACCTTTTTAAACTAAGTACACGTTTTACAAGCACAGAAAAATACCTGTCGATACTGCCAGAAATTCTGTGCCCTTGTAACTTCCTGTGTAGTGAACTGAAATCTCAAACAGGTTTACCAGCAGCCTAGGGTGACAACACGGTTTCCTCATAGAAATGAGGCTGCTAGCATTTATTACCCTAGGACAGGAAGTGTTTTACTGACAGGATGACGATGTGGAAAATAAAGGAAGAATGTATGAAAAAAGGACTGAGAAGCTGCAATATATTACATTTTTGTTTTTGGGTTTATATACACTATAGGGCCCTTTCACACATACGGGCCGTGCAATTTGAGTTCAATCGCATCAAAACCGATCTCATTCGTTTTTCATCAGTATTTTATCTCATTTTGTACAAAACAAAAGTGACTGAACTGAACTTCAAACACTGTATGTAGCTGGTTGCTAAGTAGGGGGCCGGAAATCCGGTTGCCGCATCCTTAACAACTGACAGCGGAATGTAAAATAAACAAAAACATTGCAGAAAAATAAAATAAAAAAATCGTGCCGTCTTCTCCTCGAGCTGTCTTTTCAGGCTGCCATCTTCTCCCTTGCCACCGGCTACCTGCTAAAAACAAAAAAGCCGCTCTTCTCCTGAGTCTTCCTCTGTTGTGTTGACCCTCACTGTCTAATATCTCTTATATAGCCATGGGCGTGGCCATCTGATGCCACCCAGAGAGGCCGTACCTTGTGATGTCATCCGATGGCCGCGCCCCATGGCTATATAAGAGATGTCAGACAGCGGGGGGTAACACAACGTAGGAAGACAGCCTCAGGAAAAGAGCGCCTTTTTTGTTTTTAGTGGGTAACCGGCAGCAAGGAAGAAGACGGCTCAAAACAATTTTTTAAATAAAGGACTTGTCAAAAACCAACTCTAGTGTGTTTATTTTTTATCTATATTTCATTGCTTTTTTGGGATGAATGGGTATGGATGAGTAGTATGAATTTTGAGGGGGTCTCCGCGCCGTTTATAAAATAAAATTGGGTGGGGGGGGGGGGGTCCCTCATTAAGGACCTGGTATGGACCTGCTAAGGGACTCCACACCGTTTTTTTATTTTCAGATTTTTTTTTAACGGCAATTTTCCTTTTTTTATATATTCAGCTGTCAGCGGGAAACCCCGCAGACAGCTGCTAACTCAACGGTTGTTAAGGACATGATGGCTGCATTGCCGGCCCCCTCCTTGGCATACAGCTAATATACAGCAAATATACCGTGAGGGGGATAAAAGGTTTAAAAAGCGGTTGTTAGTGGATGTCATCCGCTTACATCCGATGACATACGTTTTTTTTAAACCTTTTTTTTCCCCCTCACTGTATATTAGCTGGTTGCCAAGGAGAGGGCCGGGAAGCTGCCACCACCGTTTTTTGTCCGTTCTGTTTTTTTTTGGACGGATAAAAAATAGGGCTTTCATCTGTTCAAAAAAAAAAATGGATGTTGACGGAAGCGGATGATCATCTGTTGTAATCCGTTTTTCTATCGGAAGAGTGTCCGTTTTTCATTTGTCAATGGATTGATGAAAAACGAACAGTCCGTATGTTTGAAAGGGGCCTTAAACTGTATATTGTTAGAATTCTTGGTAAGGAATCCAATGCTGAAAGACAGACCAGACGGTAACTACAGTACCAGTAGGTGAATTGGTTCTCTTCAAACATAGTTGTAAAAATTCAGAACACAACATATATGTTATGCATTGGAAGGTAGTTTGCCCCCATTGAGGGTCCATTCACAGCAGTATTGCAAATTACAGTACAGCAAATTGTATGAATGAGCCCTTAGGGTCTCTTCAGCTTTTTCTTTTAACTCCACTATTAAGACAGAAAATGAATCGCAAGGAGCTGTAATGTTTGTGATGGCAAAATACAGTTCCTTACCCTCTCAAGATAGTCAGGGTTATATGTGACAAATCCGGTGGTGTACCTAGCCTACTCGACACCCAACACATTTAAAAAAAAAAAAATTTAACACCCCTACCCACGTGCACATACACACCCCATGCATGCATCAACATTATTTTCAGTATTAATCATTAAATTAAACAAAAATTATGGCCAAAAATAAAGACCTGGTGACCTGTAGCAAATTATGTGTATAATAATAGCAATGTGCCAGATAAAACAAGGGTATATTTGCAAAGACATGGAAATAAGAACAGACGTGCAGATAATAGAGATGTGCTATAATGTGTAGGTCAAGGGTAAATAGTAGTGAACTACTCCAAAACATTGGGATAATAGTGCCTTGATAGAGACAGTCATACAAGTATTATTAGTACTATTAGTATTAGTATTATACGAGGACTTTATCAGTGTGCCCCCTTGCATATAGTGGTCTGTGTGACACCTTGCACATTGTGGTTAGTGCACCTCCTTCATAGTGGTCTGTGTGTTTCTCTACATGGTGGTCAGTTTGCCCACTTTATGGCAATCAGCGTTTGCCAATTTATGGCACTCTATGTGGTGGTCAGTGTGCATCCCCTTTATTGTGGCCCCTTTTTTTGTGGTCATTGTGTGCCCCTTTATTGAGTTCAGTATTATCATTGTCAGCGTGTGCCCATTTGACATTGGTGGTCGGAGATTTTCTTCTCCACCTTTTTTTTTAAATTAATGGTCAGCAGAATTTACATGCACACTTACTGGGTATCACTGCACAGGTCCCATGTCATTTTCTCTCAGTTCTCTTGAAAAATATTGTTGGGGCTGGAGCTATACAGATGGCATCAAGCTGGATATCCCTCCACCAGCACTATTTGTATAGAATAGAGCAAATTGTTGACTTGCTCTGTACGCATCAACATGCAGCCTGCATTTTCACTATATCTGGGCCCGTGTTTAGCGGTACCCACAGTGGCACCCCCTAAGTGGCAAGTAACCGGTGTGAATCGCACCCAACCCCTGGTACACCACTGGGCAGAATTAGTGACAAAGGAGTATCAGTCGGAGTGAAGCAACTGCTTTAAATGGTTAAAAGTAAAGCTTTGTGTTTTTCTTTTTATTATTCTAGTATTGCAAGCTTAATTTTCAACAGGTTTGTTTTTAATTATTACAGATTAAAAAAGCTGTGGTTTAGGAACTGCATAGCTTCCAACTGTCCCTGATTTAGAGGGACTGTCCCTGATTTGGCACAACGTCACCCTGTCCCTCTTTCCCCCTCATTTGTCCCTAATTTTGGTCTGATCCATATAGTTGTATATAAAATGCACTCTTTATCTTTAAAGTGCTTCTTAGTCTAAACCTTTCATCCAAATTCTAAATTGCTGCATTTGTAAATTTTATAAGCCAGTATAAAAGAATAGTGGTGGTTAAAAAAAGAAAAGTTTTTGTGGATTTCATTTACCTTATTTTGGAGTTGGTTCTCCTTTAAGGGGGTGTGGCAGGAGGTGTGTGTTATGCCTACATATTTTTGCTAGTAGGTGTCCCTCATTCCCATCTCAAAATGTTGGGAGGTATGGAACGGTTTGACTTATTTAATACCTTGTCAAGCACATAACACAAATCTGTGTTATCGTTAAGACATTTACAGATTCAGGTTATTGATTAGTGAACACTTAACCCCTGAACCTAGAGTTTTTATAGCATAAAAGAATTGAAAAATTATGAAAAGATTGCATATGACAACTTACCGTAACGTACAGGGAAACAAAGCTTTGGTATAGCTGAGGTCCTGGCCACCTGTGCACGCAAGGGAATACTATCATTGGGGCCTATTCACAGCAGAGATCACACGTTTTTCTATGTGTGAATATTCTGGTGTAAATGGGTCTTGAAAAGCAGAATTCACTTTGTTTACTTCATGAGGTCCTGCTGTTATGAAGAAATGGATTGCCATTCTTTACCTTCCCAGCGGCATTATGGTATGTATACAGTGACTTCTGGTGAGAAGGCATAAAGCCTTACTGCTTTGTGTTTGTCTATAAATCACACCATGAGAAACTTGAAAAACATCCGCAGCCACCTGTTCCAATCTTATTAGGATGGGCAATTATCTAGCTGCCTTCCCAAGCTCTCCTTAAACCCCAGGCCTGCATGAGCATGTTCTAAAGACGCTGCTCAGAGCCGACGTTGTGAAAGAGTAATAAAAAAATATGAGCTAAAGTTGGGCTTTGAGCTGCATAATTTATAAATAATAGCCTACCTAGCAGTTGCAACAATTAAATATTGTGTCTCACCACCCTACATTCAAGTCCCAAGAAAAAAAAGACTGCACATCGCAGAAACGAGTACTTTAAAATGTGCTATCCTCTTCGCTTTCCAAGGATCCTGTGTTAACACAGTGTGATCTCACCCTCACCTAGGTGAATAGGATAGAAGCCTGCAGTGTGGCAAGGGATACTATCTAGGACGATCTTTGCTTTAAGACTATAGAACGCTTGCTTATGGATTTTAAGTTAGTTAGAAAATCCAAAGGCCATGCACAGGCACACAAATTGTCAGAATGAGCTTAAAATCAACAGTTTAGCCTTCGATTTGCTCTGTTTGCCTTTTGTATGCCATTTTCAAAAGTAATTGTTAGTATGAGAAGCAAGATGTTATGTTAGAACTGTTAGCAACAGAATATTTCTGCCTCACGAGTGCCTTAATTGCCAGATCTTTTCTCTGTAACCCCTTAACTGCTAGAAGAATCTTCTGCAAAATCCTTCTGTGGCCGGGTTGCTGGTTGGGAATGGGTTTGCAGGGAGAACATTGCATGTCATCAGTGACAGTGGAAAATTACTTTGACTTGACCATAAATTGAATCCACATAGCTGTTTATTCACAGCTCACATTAGTAATAACATTTTTAAACACATAAGATTTACATCAGGAAGGAGCAAGACTTTTATAAGCAGCACCAATCTAACAGGCGTCTTTCTGAACACCTTAACCCTTTTAGCACCTACAGGATTCACAGAATTATAACTGTATACTTACTGTGTTTATATATGACAGTGTCTGTGTAAGGTATCTGTAAAATGTAAACCGTTTTAAATGACGTATTTCAGGTGGTTCTTTTTATCCATAAGTCTTGCAGTTTTGTCATTTAAAAAAGCAGTTGTGGAGACTGATGTTTTCCCCTTATTTTAACAACCAAATTATCAGTTGTTACATATTTTGAAAATGTAAATCTTCTGACACTCTCTCCTCTCTTTTAATTTATACAAATGTTTATTTCCTGCATATTTTCCCTGGTATTTGTTCAGTACTATATGGGGAAATTATTATTGAGTTTTGTAGGTTTTACAAAACAAAACATGGTACAAATATCCCTATTCCCATCCATTCCCTTTCTATTTGTGGTTCTGAAGAGCCTAGAACAGTAAACAAATACATTTTCATTGGCTTTTATAGTAAGACAATTTTTATCTATTACTTCACTTGGTGCACCAGTTCTTCTGCAGGCATTTATTATCTACCATAAAGAATGAGTTCAGTTCAATAAATGTTTTATGTCATGTAACCTTATTTATACTAAATATTGTAATGTAAAATTCAGCCGAGCAGTGGGGTTGATTTACTAAAACCGGAGAGTGCAAAATCTGGCGCAGCTCTGCATAGAAACCAATTGGCTTCCATTTTTATTTATTTTTTGTCAAAGCTTAATTGAACAAGCGGCAGTTAGAAGCTGACTGGCTACCATGCACAGCTACACCCAATTTTATTACTCTCCAGTTTTTGTAAATCTACCCCTGTGTCTTCTTTATTTGGGCTCTCTCAAACCAGCGTTCTACTCAAAAATTTATCTTCCGCTCATCTGCAATTGGGGGCCACATTTGGCACCTTTCAGGGGGGATAGGTACCTGTTTTTGACAGGTACCCTTCCCCACCTCCAGGAGACTGCAGCACCCCTTGAAAGTTCGGCCTCCATCCTCCTTCGTCCGCCGCTGGGCCAAATAGAAAGAGCAGCATGCTTTGAACATGCGCAGTAGGGAACCGGCCATAAAGCGAATGGTGGCTGCAGCACCCAAGGGCTAATTCAAATATCAGCTGGGGTGCCGACATTGCGGAAAGTATCCGAATATTAAAAGTCTGCAGCGATTATATTTGCTGCGCTCATTTAATTCATGTGACCAACGCCTAGTAAGAACAGACAATTTATTTTCTATAGGTAAGCATTTATAAAGCCCTCTACAGAATAGAATGCTGTTAGTTTCGATCTTGATAAAGTTTAGAGGCTGACCAGCTAGTGTGAGATCTGATCTCTTGGACTGTATGATCTGTGACAAAACAATATTCTGTAGAATTACTATTATCTTGAACTGACTATATAAATTGCTTATCCGAAGAAAAGTTGATTAGTGAATCAACCCCAGAGTACTAAACCAAAGACAAATCCACTTTGCACTAAAAGTGTGCTACAAGTGAAGTTAGAAGTGCAGTCGATATAGATCTGAGGGGGACATGTAAGGAAAATAAAAAACTGAATTTATGATTGCACATGATTGGATGATGGAAATCAGCAGAGCTTCCCCTCATTTCACATCTTCCCCTCAGATCTAACGCTGCCACACTTCTAAGTGCACTTCCAGTGCAAAGTGGATTTAGTAAATAAACCCCATATTGTGTAGTGTAAGTGCCCCTGACGCAATCTTCTGCTGTAATGCTCAATTATTGTGCAATTGTTTGGCTCTGGCTTTCCTCTTTAACCTCTTGACTACTGGGCACTTAAACCCCCTTCCTAACCAGACCAATTTTCAGCTTTCGGTGCTCTCACAATTTGAATGACAATAACTCAGTCATACAACATTGTGCCCATCTGAAAACTTTGTCCTTTTTTCCCACAAATAGAGCTTTCTTTTGGTGGTATTTGATTACCTCTGGGTTTTTTATTTTTTGCGCTATAAAAGAAAAAACACTGAAAATTCTGTAAAAATAAAACAAATTCTCGTTTCTGTCATATTAGGGGGTATTGCAGAGTATTGGGGGTTACTGCAGGGTATTGGGGGTTACTGCAGAGTATTGGCGGTTACTGCAGAGTATGGCGCAGGGAGGGATGGCTGGATCTGTGACTGCATTTGTCACAGATCCAGCCCACAGATGATTCCGGGAGCGCGCGAGTGAAGGATTCTGGGAGGACGTCCCAGGGACGTCCTCCCAGAATAACTCCACCGCGCTGTAGACGTCTTTTGTCTATGGCGCGGTGGGGAAGTGGTTAAAGGGTTTGTAAAGGTTAGATTTTTATTTTCTAAATAGGTGCCTTTAAGCTAGTGCATTGTTGGTTCATTTGGTTCACTTACCCTTTCCTTTGATTTCCCTTCTAAATGTTTTTTTTTCTTTGTCTGAATGTCTCACTTCCTGTTTCTCCTCAGTAAGCTGTTCTGGCTGACTAACCCCCAGCCAGAAAAGCTCGGATGATGGGGGCAAGCTTACTGAGGAGAAACGGTAAGTGAGAAATTCATACAAAGAAAACAAACATTTAGAAGTGAAATCGAAGGAAAAGGTAAGTGAACCAACAATGCACTAGCTTAAAGGAACCTATTTAGAAAATAAAAAACAATCCTTTACAGCCCCTGTAATACTTAGTATAGATAAATTGCATTGTTTTACCAAATTTTGCAACAGCTTTGGAGAGGTGTTTACATAATAGCTTAAAGCGGTTGTATACCCGCAACTATTTATTTTTTATTTTTTTACACCTGAAAGGCAAAAGGCATAATGAGCTACTATGCACCGCATAGTAACTCATTATGAAATACTTACCTTGGAACGAGGTGTGTAGAACTTACCTGGTCCATGCCGAGCGAGATGTCATCTTGCCTCGGCGTGTCTTCCGGGTATCGCCGCTCCAGCGCTGTGATTGGCTGGAGCGGCGATACCCAGAAGACACGCCGAGGCAAGATGACATCTCGCTCGGCGCGGGAGACTTCATTCCGGCAAGGTCCGGCGGCTGCCGGTCCTCTAGCCGAGGATCCCCGCTGCGCATGCGCCGCTGCAGTCAACGGCGCATTGCGAGGGGAATATCTCCTAAACCGTACAGGTTTAGGAGATATTCTTTATACCTACAGGTAAGCCTTATTATAGGCTTACCTGTAGGTAAAAGCGGTAATAAAGACTTTACTACCACTTTAAGATAACAGGATGGAAGTATGTGAGTATATATATATATATACAGTATATGTATCTGCGAACATACCTTCTGTTTTCAGGCATTTATTAGCCATAGCAAATCTGCCTACAATAATTATTCAAAAATGAAACCTTATAAATAAATATGTTCTAGTAATACATTTGTTTGTCTTGTTGGTGTATAGATAACTTGTTGGTACTAGTGTAACATTGACAGTATGATATGTTTTTTTTTTTTTCTTTTTTTTAGGGAAGCAGTACCAAAGAATATTTCCTGCGTGGAACCCTCAATAGTCTTGAGCGTTACTTTTATCTAATAGCTTTTAATTTCTACCTTCATGAACAGGTAACCTCAACTTAAGTTATAACACTGAAGAAAAAAAAAGCATTTCTTTTGATTCCAGCAGCATGTGATGTTATAATCGGAATTTTTTTTAAATATAGCATGTTAGGTCTTCTTTCATGGCGAAACTTGAAACTCTGATGTTTTGTGTGTGTAAAGAAAATTTGTAAAATTGTAGTACAAAGTTTCTTGTTTCATATTTGGTAAAATAATATTTATATGCCTTTCACTGATTTAAAATGTTAGTGTAGTATTGTGTATTTCCTGTGTTCTCCTTACATTTATATTAATGCATCATTTCAGTACCCCTTGGCTTTTGCACTGAGTTTTAGTCGGTGGATGTGTACTCATCCTTGGATTTACAGACTCCACGCAAGCATGAATTTATCAGAACTCACTGTATCAGGGGAGTTAATAACCAAAGGGATGCGGGTATTGGTAAGTTTTCTAAACTTTTATTTTTTTATACCTTCTGTTTTAAAATACCAGCAAATTGCACAGCATATTACAGGGTATACAAACAATTCACAGTATCTCCCCTCATAACAATAGTCAGTCGCAGGCAGAAACACAGTGAAGCCAATTTCAATAGGAAGCGAGTTAAAGAAAATCTTTCCTGAAACAATTGTGGAGGCTTCCTTTACAGACTTATTTTATAAATGCTGGCTGTCTTGCATTCACACTTGCTTCAAATATTCGAGTCACAAGTATGCTCATTAGAACTTTTGACTTAATTTTGACCTTTCTGATCTGCTTACTTGTTACACTTAAAGGGGTTGTAAAGACAAAAATATTTTCCTCTTAAATTAAAGTCTGACAGTAGCTGATAAAGTAAAAAGTAATGTTTTGAATTTTATTTATTTTTTATATATTTTTGGGGGATATTTATTATAGTGAAAAGTAAAAAATATTACTTTTTTTTCAAAACTGTCGCTCCTTTTTTGTTTATAGCGCAAAAAATAAAAACTGTAGAGGTTTGCTGGCAATAGTGGGAGGGGGGGCAGAGCATAGGAGATATGCCTAGGAACTTTTTTGAAGTTTTTTTTTTAGAGTATACCTCCTAAGCCTAAAATCTGCAAGTGGTATTCTTTACATATTCTGTTTCTAGAGTTAGAATATTGAGGTTTATTTACTAATGGCAAATGAATATGTGAATGTGTTTTTTTTTTTTTTGTAATCCTTGCACATCATAGAATATTTTGTGTAAAGTGAATTTTTACAAAATTCACAAAGTTAAGGAACAATTTCCTTGCAAATTTCTCTGCAAAGTCGACAGCCTATTTGCCTTTAGTAAATAACCACTTTGTATTCGGTCAGCATCCCTCCATTTTATCAAAGTATCTAAGAATGATTTATTCTTTATATAGTACAGTATAGTAAATATAGGCAATACTTTTTTGTCACATATACTAGCTTAGACGTAAGATTTCATGGCTATATATAAGTTTTGATTTTGTCTGGTGTATATATATATTTAACAAATGTGTATTACTTTATACATTGCTGTAATCTCCAATAAAAAATATTAGGGATGCACCGATATTGGTATTGGTGCCAATACCAAGCATTTGTGGCAATACAAAATGCACTGCAGAGCAATTTGCGGTGCAATTTGTGCCAATACAAAATGAATAGGCGCAAATTGCACTGCAGAGAAGTGCAACTCTAGCGGGCAGTTTACAATTTTTTAGAACTCACTGTACATACAGTACCTGGCATGCACAATCTACATAAGTTTCCTGGTCTGACAATGATGGCAAATCAGGGCTGGAGGAGATGTAGAGGTGGTCCCCCCAAAGCTGACATCACTTCCACCCTAGACCCACGAGGTCCCAGGATCTTCTCCTTCAGCCCTGTGAACACCTCCAGCGACCCCGATTTGCCATCATTGGACACCTATGTAGATTATTTTGCATGTTGTTCTATGTGTTCTGTGAGTTCTAAAAAAAAAAATTAACTGCCCACTAGATGGCGCTTTCCCTTTCTACACACACGCAGTGGGGGAAATGGCTTACAGTTTGGATAGGAATCGCACTGCATTTCATTTTTTTTTGTATTGACTCAAATCGCACCGCAAATTATCAGTAATCGATTTCAGCGAGTACTTGACTGAAAGTATAATTTGAATGTGGTGCTTGCTTGTAAATATATTCAATAAAACTCAATGAACTTGTAATTATAGCAAATTGTATATTCCACTCTATATATAATAATAATAATCATGTGATGTAAGTGTTTTAAATATTTAGCAATAACCTAAATAAAGAATGTTTGTGTCCTGAATCTATTTGTTTCAACTTGTCAGCTAAGTGTAATATGTTGGTGTTATGTAGTCACTGAAACACCCGTTAGTATATGTATAAACAACAGAAGAAACTAAGTAGGGACTCCAAAAGTTCCTCTGCTGGGTAATGGATCCCAAAATCACGGTACTGCAAGATATACAATAATGTGCATATATCCATTGTAAATTTCATCAAGCAAGTTTATATAAAATTAGTGCTGCAAAATATTAAAATATTGTGCAATTTAGCAAATAAGCAAACTAATTTCATTTATCTATAAATATGATTTCATCAGTAAGGTGACAATATACAGTCCATTTCAGTGTTAAAATGTATGTGTCCATAAATCGGTGAACTGAAATCCAGTGATGATAAATGTGCAAATGCAGTGAACTCCTTGCGTGATGTGGTCACGCTTCCATACACCATCTGTAATCTACACTAAGGTGTCTGTTCTCCGGCATGCACAGAGGAGATCGTTCTCCTATGAGTGCCAGTGCACAGTGGAGAACGGCCCCTGATACTGGAATCTAATGAGACAGAAGGAGATTACAGTAGAAATTCACTGAAACACAGAGATGTGCGTTTATTAAGCAGTGATAAATTATCACTGCTCAGTACACGGACATTCCTGGAGGAAACCGACCACCTAGTAATAAAATATTTGTCCCCCTACACCAGGGGTGCCCAATCTTTTGAAGAGTGAGGGCCACTTAAGCAACTTGGTAACCAGTCAGGCCACAGTGGGCGGATAACAGGTCAAGGCTACTCTATAGGCCCTCCAGTCTGCCCAGATGGAAAGGGACGACTTTCTTTCTGTTTTTCAGATTGGAGGTAGGTGGGCACAAACGGACATCTGTCGCTCTATAGAGGGGAATTGAGGGTCCCATTTGGTCAGGCTGATCGTGTAAGAAGGGCCTAAGACTGCTTTCACACTGATGTGCTGCGGTTTACCCACACCGCAGGTGTAGCATAGTGCACCTGTGTCTATCCTACGGGTTAGTTGAATTTTGCCATAGACTCCCCCTGTGGTAAAATCTGGCGCTGTAGAGGACGCATCGGCTTATGGGGCTCTGCTCCGCAGCCGTTTTCTTCCTCTACCACCAGCTTCATTCACAACACTGATGCTGCGGTATGGCGAGTCGGCAACCTGCGATCTGGGCTTGCCAACCCACCATTTTAGAGCAGGAGGTCGCGGCCACATCAGAGGGCTCCGTTGGCCACCCCTGCCCTACACTATATATACTGTGTGTGTGTGTGTGTGTGTGTGTGTGTGTGTGTGTGTGTATATATATATATATATATGTGTGTGTGTGTGTGTGTGTGTGTGTGTGTATGTGTGTATATATATATATATATATATATATATATATATATATATATATATATACACACACACATATTTTATATATGAAAAACCTGTTAATAGATCCGCGATGATGTGCCGGGTGTGGGCTGCTGCCCCCCTGGAGTACCCCAAAGATAGGGTCTAAGAAATAATGTTATATGTAAAGGGGTAGGTGGCGCTGCCCACTGCTGGAATGTGTGTAAGTTGCTGTGGCCAATCCTGTTATGTCCGTGTGGCAGGAAAAAAAGATGGGTGATGGTGGACCCACAGATGGATGGTAAATTAAATGTCGGGTAACCACAGGGTGGGTGAACTCGCATAGATTGTGAGCTCCCGTTAATACCTCCAAAGAGGTCGTATGAGATAGGTCAGAACGTGTAGGATGGACTCTACAGTTGGTGGTATACCCTGTTGCTGAACAGTGATATATTAGTGGATCACTCTTCCCATGATGTGTATTCTGAATGTAAGCCACTCTGTGAATGAGGTGGTTAATACTATAGTGCCCCTCCTCCTAGGGGTAAGTGATGATTATGTGAAGTGTCAACTCATTGGGTGAGTGAATGAGTTGCTGAAAAACATCAAGCAAGGCAGAAATGCAGATTTATGTGCCTGCTAAACAATATATGTGCAATATAAACAATTAAACTATACAAAAGAGAGTCCTCACAACATAAAGAAGAGAAAGTCCATAAAATTCACAGCCTATGATGGGCAATGTTAAATGTGCAGATAATCTGCTATTGCTGTGTCCAGAAAAAGTGCAGTTGTGCTTTAAAGATGTGTTAATACAATAATCCCTGAACCTTAAACTCCTCATGCTCATAGATAAGTGAACAAAATAGAATAAATAGAAAATCGTGAATTAGTTTCCACACTAATGTTATATTGTGACTTTTGTGAGCTCTTCAGACGCTGAGCATCAAAATCCTGGCAAGGTGACTTGCGTGCTCCACCTTGTAGGTCCCCACTTACCAAAACTGTATCCCCCTGCAGGGGTTGTGATCATAAAGGGAGTGGGATGGGTGAGTTAATCCTCTCAGTTGGTCTCCAGCTCCTCCACCACTCAGATCCGGATAAGTTACACTTGGGCAGATCACAGATAAAAAATGAATGCCTGCAGAGTGTATTAAAGTTTAAAAAATAAAATGTGTTTAATGTGTAATAGACATAGACATGGCAGGGGGACATGGTTACAGTCTTGGGGAGTCTAAAGGAGAAGGTCAAAAATCTTCCTCCTTCCCCCCAGGATTCTCTCTTCACTCCCCGATTCCTCTGAGCTGGTGAATCGGGGAGGGTGAATTCTGACAGAGATGATGTGTTGAAAGGAGAAATAAATGGGCACACATAAGAATTTCAGCAACTTTGACAAGTGCCAAATTATAGTGACTAGATGGCTAGGTCAGAGCATCTCTAAAACTGCAGCTCTGGGATGTTCCCAGACTGCAATGATCAGGACCTTCCAAAAGTGGTCCAAGGAAAGGAATTTTGATGCATATTGCTGAAAAAGGTAATGCTGGTTCTGAGGGAAAGGTGTCAGAACACACAGTGCATTGCAGTTTGCTGCATATGGGGATGCATAGCTGCAGACTGGTCAGTCCCCATGTTGACCCGTGTCCACAGACAAAAGCACCAACAATGGGCATGTGAACATTCGAACTACACCATAGAAGGAATGGAAGAATGTGGTCTGATAAATTCAAGGATGGTGTGAGGAACACAAGTTTAAGGTGTTGACTGGGGTCCAAATTCTCCAGATCTCCAGATCTCAATCCAATTAAGCTTTTGTGGGATGTGCTGGAAAAACAGGTGTGATGGAGACCCCACCTCACAACTTACAGGACCTAAAAAAAGATGCCAAATACCACAGCATACCTTCAGAGGTCTAGTGGAGATATGTCAACATGATGGTGGGTGGTCATAATGCTATGGCTGATACGTATATATGTGTATATCCGCGTCATCAAAGCTACACCCTTCCATGGGTTTGTACAGTATACAGGACTCTGGTATTTTCCTACAAAACATTCTCTAACTGGAAATGCAGTTAATATGGACTTCACATTGACAGTCTTGATTCTTCTAATTGGAATGTTTGATGGAATAAAAATGCAAAAGCTGTAAATTAAAACAGTTTTGTGAATTTGAGTCTTTTATTTGCTATAATGTCTGTTTAATTTGTTAATCATTGTTTCAGGTATTAGATGATCGGTTCTCACCAGATGTGCTAAGCACTGTGAAAGAAATGAATGTAGCCAACTTCAGAAGGGTTCCCAAAGTGGCCATTTATGGCACTGCTCAGCCAAATTCCAAGGTGCAGTATCACAAATATTCTATCACAGGTCTCTGTTTTTTGATGCTCAAAATAAAGGCTTCGATAACTTTTCTTATATAATTGTAAGGGAAAACCCTTTAGGCTCCCTGTAGCTTCTCTGTCAATTTAAGACAAAGAATCTCCTAATATTGGGCCATTTAAAGGGTCAAAAAAAAATTGTGTCCCCTATATTTTGGCAACTCCCTCCCTATAGGCGAAATATCTGCTATTTGTGTTTCTGTACAAAAGCTTTTTTTGCCTATTTTTAGGAGGTCTGTTTTGGTCCGGTTGGATTTTTCTTTTGTTTTTTTTAATGTTAGAATTTATTTCACTTTTTGTTTTTCAAAACACAAAAATATTGTTTACAGACACAAAATAGAATTACACTGTAGTCATAAAGGGATGGACATGGTTAGCAACATTACTCAGGTAGGCCGTGGCATTTAAACAATGCTCAATGAATACTAAGGGTCCCAAAGTGTGCCAAGAAAATGTCCTCTGCCCCATTACACCACCACCAGCCTGAACTATTGATACAAGACAGGATAGATCCATGCTTTTTACACCAAATTCTGACCCTACCATCTAAATGTTACAACTGAAATCGAGACTCATCAGACCAAGCAACGTTTTTCCAATCTTCTATTGTCCAAATTTGGTGAGCCTGTGTGAATTGTAGCCTAATTTTTCCGGTTCTTAACTTGCAGGCGTGGCACCTGGTATGGTCTTCTGCTACTGTATCCCATCTGCTTCAAGGTGTTGTGCGTTCAGAGATTGTATTCTGTATACCTTGATTGTAACAATTGGTTATTTGAGCTATTGTTGCCTTTCTATCATTTCAAACCAATTTGCCCATACCCCCCTGACATCAACAAGGCATTTTAGTTCACGCAACTGCCGTTTGCTGGGTATTTTTTCTTTTTCGGACCATTCTCAGTAAATCCTAGAAATGGTTGTTCATGAAAATCCCAGTAGATCAGCAGTTTTTTAAATACTCAGACCAGCTTGTCTGGCATCAACAACCACGCCACGTTCAAAGTCACTTAAATCTCCTCCCCCCCCCCCCCCCATTCTGATGCTCGGTCTGAACTTCAGCAAGTCGTCTTCACCATGCCTAGATGCCTAACTGCCTTCAGTTTCTGCCATGTAATTGACTTTTTAGCAATTTGTGTTGCCAAGCAATTAAACAAGTGTACCTAATAAAGTGTCTGTGAGTCTATATACCTCAGAAAGATGTTCATTCAACTAAAGTGGGGTACAAATGGTAAAGGCAGTAATTTTCAATAATTGGTAGTATTCAAGACTTTACACATCACATAAAGAGCTGGGAAATCCAGATGTGTTTTAAAACATTTACTAGTATCCAAAAGGTGTAGGGAATTCTCGTCATCAAAAAAATATGTAGTGGATGTGACTACTTAAATACCCTCCTTATTAATAAAAATAGGAAGAAATTCATGGGGTGGGACTTTAAATCCATCAAACACAATAATTAAAAACAATAAATTGTATTCATACAAAAGATAAAATATTGACAGATCTGTGTGATGACAAAACAAAAAACAATAAAAAAAAAGTTAAATCCCAGTGCACTTTTAGACTGATAATACATGTAATGGATCAAAACTCGTTTCAACTCCTGTAGGGTCTTCAGGGAATAAATGTTGAACTAATATAACGCAAATGTAGATCCATTTTATAACAGGACATAACAGTAATAAAGAGAACACAGAACCAATTACAAGTAGTCTATCTATAAAAAATACAGCATAGATTCTTGCATAGAAAAGTGGAGGGTTTTACAGAGTCATAATATGAATTCCTGATTCACTATTGGTCTGTTCTGCATGTTGAAATGCCTTTATGAATGCTTTAAGATTACTTAAATAATTGTTATCTCTGCTACTAGGCCACGGGTTGTGTCCTCAACTATCTAACTGATGCAAAGAGAAAATATTCCAACATTCTGTGGGTGAACCTTCGAGAAGATGTTGTACTTGAAGGCAATGAACAAATGTACTCTCAAAGGGAACCAGACAACTTGGATCAGCATATTGCAGTAACTGCTTCCTCACCAGAGCAACTTGAGGTGAGAACCTGTGACCGTTTCTTACCATTTTTTGCCCCCTGCATTCTCTCATATGACTGGCCTGCTAAATGTAAACTTAAATACCATATTTATCATCGTATAACACACATTTTAAGAGGGAAGTTTCAGGGAAAAAACATATTTTTTAAATAAACAACTTTGAATTAAAATAAGGGTCAGTGCCCATCAATATAGCATGATTAGTGCCCATCTGCAGCCTCCCCATCTCCTATCAATGCAGCCTGATCAATGCCCTTCTGAAGCCTCAATGCAGCCTGATCAATGCCCATCTGTAGCCTGATTAATGCCCATTTGCAGCCTCCCCATCTACCATCAATGCAGCCTGATCAATGGCCATATGCAGCCTCAATACAGCCTGATCAATGCCCATATGCAGCCTGATCAATGCCTATCTGCAGCGTCAATAATGCCTGATCAATGCCCATCTGTAGCCTCAATGCAGCCTGATCAATGCCCATCTGCAGCCTCGCCATTTCTCATCAATGCAGCCTGAACAGTGCAGGAAATCACAGAGCCGCCATCTCCTGTTTACTCGGCTCTCAGTCGGCAGTCACACACAGTCCTGCCTTCGTCATTGGCATGGGACTGTGTATGTGATGTGAGAGCCGAATAAAAAGGAGATGACGGCTCGGTGAATTCCAGCAGCACTCATCCCCCTCGTTCCCCTCAGAGGAACACTATCGGCATATAACACTCACCCGTGCAGTGCATGTTATACGCCGATAAATACAGTAAGTTTTCTAGCAATAGACTACTACTCCGTAATTCAAGTAAACAATACATAAAAGTGAATGTGAAGGGTATCAATAAAAAGCATAATTATCTTTTTTTTTTTTACGTTCTCAAAATAATGGTACTATGCTAGCTGAAACCACAAGAGGGCAGCATATTCATCCAAATCGTCATGAAAAAGAGGAACTACTAATGAATACTTAAAACAAACTGACAGGTTTGTCAGTGAGATGTAAATATCTAACATGTTCACTCT
The DNA here is from genome assembly GCF_905171775.1 of Rana temporaria. Classification (NCBI taxonomy): domain Eukaryota; kingdom Metazoa; phylum Chordata; class Amphibia; order Anura; family Ranidae; genus Rana; species Rana temporaria. Next base: position 96,553,457 of record NC_053496.1, read on the forward strand.
TTTTGCATTATTTTTAAGATATGTTTATTGGTTTTGCTAGTAAAACGTATAACAATTAGAACCGTCATACCAGGCTGCAATGTTTCTTTATATCAAAAGGCATATATATACAAGGCAAAAAGAGGGGGGGGGGGATTATAAAAATGGCAAAATAATTTAAAATCCATAGAATATATAGAGCTAATCAGAACCCTGTATCCAGAGAAACAAGTGTGTGTGTTTGAAAGTCACGTACCCCATATTTTATCAAAGATCTGTTGCTTTTTTTCCTGAGTTTGTAAGCGAGTCTATATAATGGTAGGTTGTCTATAATCAGTTTTTTTTTCCAAATCTCAAAAAAAAAAGGGGGAGAGGGTCCTTTCTACATTAGGATGATTGTCTTTCTTGCATAAAAACAGTGTATAAACAGCACTTTAGCATATTAGGACATTTTTAGGTCTCCTCTAATGGCCAAAAAGCAGTTTTTGGGATGAGAAATATTGGGAAGTGCCAGGACTGAGAAGATAAAATCAGTGACATGTGAGCATGTCCAAAAACAGTTAAAAAAATCTGCAGTGTCTGTGTCCATGTAGTAAACTGCGGAAGAGCGTCAAACTATTTTATACAATCTAATAGGTGTAAAATGGCTGTGATGGAACAACATCAGTTGTATTACTTTGTCCCTAAAAGAGTCCTTATTTGTGTCCTCAAATTCCAAAAAGATTGGAAGATCCAACACCGTCCTCGCCCAGGCTGGTTTCCTTGCCAGTCTTCAGGTGTTGGGCGCCAGCTTGTTAACTGTAGAAAGCCAACTGTGATTTTACGCAAATAAATAAAAGTATCATTGACACCCCTGTCAGTTAATTAAATGGTTTGTCTCAATCCTCTAATCTGCAGGACAGCTTGTTCTGTTGATTTTATTGAAAGAATCTCCAGGTGAAAATAAAAGCCTAAAAAAACAAAAGCCAGAATATCTAAGAATTGGCAGGTTGCAATATATTAAATGTTTGCTTTTGGGTTTAATATCACTTTAAATTCTTTTGCGGGATGCAAATGACACTGAGATTGTATACCCCATCTTTGCACATCTGGGATAGATAGATGGAAGTTCTTCTAGAGAGGGATTTAACTACAGGGGTTGTATGTTGAGTTGGATGCATAAAATTACTTGCGTTCAGCTAAATGTTTTCTTTACAACACAATTAAATAAATTCAGACTGTAGAATCTGTGGGTACACTGTAGTCTCCATTCTGTTGAATTTACCCCATTTGAGAGAATGTTAACACACCTATTAGATGCAGCCTGGGCATTACAGTTAGCACCTATATGTATTCAGCCTTGCTGTGTCATTTTGTTCAGTTTGTAAAATGTAGTTTGTGTGCTTGGCAGAAAGGCCCTAAAATATTTGAAAATACGCATTTTTTTTTTTTAGTTAAAGATTAATCAAAAGACATTCTCTGAAAGAGTTCAATGGCAAGCACAAAATATCTGGTGTCGGTATGGAAGAGGTATTTAAGAAAAAAAAAATAGGTTGTTGACTAATTTGATCACAGTAGTAATCATACACAAGTCATTATATACTTTAGCGTGTTGCCTTTCCTGCACATTATCAGGAAACATGATTTTCATTACATTAGAAAAGTTCAGTTACACTACAATTTATACAGGAGGAATCAGTTCCTTGCTCATTCGAGCGTAAAATCTAAAAGGGAGTGTCAAGGGAAACAAAAGGTGGTAATTGTATAGATCTTTGCAGATATAACAAAATACCACATTGTTTCAAATGATTTTTTTTCAGACATTAGAAGCCACAATAGCAAGCCATATCTTGGGTTCACAAAAGTGGTTAGAGGTCTACCTGGAACAGGAGAAGCAGATGAAGATGTTTAAAACGTGTCTGACAATTAAGGAAATCTTCAACCAACAGAAGGGCACATGTCCAGGCCTGGCATATAGGAGAATTCCCATTCCAGATTTCTGTGCTCCCAAGGAACAGGTGAGGAGGAAGAACAGATAAATATGGTACACAAATTACTGGAAACTGCATAGTCATACTGGTACTTTATGAAGAAATAAACTAAAGAACAATAATGGCTTCTGTAAGGGGGCACTGAAATGATTGGGACAGACCAAGAGCACTCTGAGAAAAACTTAAGAATATTCAAGGACTATTGAGACAATAAACACTGTGGTCAGGCTTATGTAATTATTTTAAATTATTATAGCATATAGAGTACAGTGGTCAAAAGTATGCAATGTTTAGAGTAATGTGGTCAGGAGTATGTAGTGTACAGGCCTGCATATAGAGTTCAATGGTCATAAACCTGTAACATACAGCCTAGCATACAGGGTGCAAGGGTCAGGAATATGCAACAAGTAAGGAACTTAAAAGTATATTACATACTCCTGACCACTGTGATCTGTTGCTGAGCTGAATCACACACAAATAGAGAACCTTCTCCTTCAAGCAAAAGTCCCCCTTCCCCCTCAGCTAAAATCACCTACAAGCAAAAATCCTCCCTCAGCAAAGTTCACCTTCAAAGGAAAAACAAACACCCCTTTTCTGCAAAAAGTGCCTTCTTAGACATCAGAAGTATAGCAATGCCCGGCATCTACTGAGAGAAAGTGGTGCTGACGAACAAAACAAAGTCAAGTCTTCTCTCTCCTGCCGCGAGTTGCTAAAGTCAGATGAAAATAATTAAAATAAGCAACCAGTTATTTATTTTGCTGATTGCTTTTGAAAAGTAAAACGTTGCAGTTGCCAACCATATTGACTTCTTAGTGGAATGTGAAAAGCACTAGGGTTAACGAATTTTCACTAGACTTTTTAAACTTTTTTATTTAACCTTTTAGGGGACCATATACATGTTATCTCAATAAAATGTATTCTGCTGTTTCTAGGCTACATGGTTGGACATTTTTCCCCACACTTTATGGCAATGCTGCTAGGAAAGGAAACTGATTTTGTGAGTGACGGTGCTAGGCTCTAGCAATATGGGTTTCTCTGGATAAAGATTCTCAAAAGATTACACAGCCTGCTTTGCTGAGTGAAATTTAAATTTTATGAAGGAATGAACAGTGCTGTGGGTATTGTCATACATGGCTCTGGTCTTGATGATCATCGGTCATTCATAAAAGTAAAAAATCACGCAGTTCTGTGGGGCTGTGTATATTTAGAATCGCCAACAGATAGATCAGAGTGTTACAGAGCCGAGTGATCTTTTACTATTATGAATAAACGATAAACGCTGTTGGGGGAGTGCTGATTGTTCATTCATAAAAGTAAAAGAACAGTCATCTTAGAGAGGGGAAAGGAAGGCTCCCCCGATAGGAACGCCCATAATTTGGACTTAAGATTAAGATGGAGCTACTGCCAGCAAAGAAAAGGTTTTAATACCCAAAGGGCCCACTGATCCCAACTGGATCAAGCGCTATTCGCAGTTGGTCCCCTTTGGCAACAATGAAAAAAATTTAAATACAGCACTACATATTTAATACATACTTTTTACCGTATATTATTACAAGCAAGTAACAATCAAGAGTATTGTCCATAGGATTTTGACATGATTCTCCAAGCTATGAAGTCTACACTTGCAGAGGACTCCAATGCAGCCTTTGTCTTCAACTGTCATGAAGGAAAAGGAAGGACAACAACAGCAATGGTCATTGCATTGCTTATTCTCTGGCATTTTAACGTGAGTATTAAATCGAAATATAGGAGAAATCTGCCTCCGTATGTGTGTGTGTGTGTGTGTGTGTGTGTGTGTGTAATTATGATTGTTATTATTATTGCAGACTATTCCTGAAATCAGTGAGGATGAAATTGTTAGTGTTCCAGATGCCAAGTACACAAAGGGAGAGTTTGAGGTGAGACAATTACTTTATGGTTGAATATATATTTTATTTGGTTTTTATCAGGATTGTAAACTACAATCTCACAAATTATGGCAATAAACTGCAGAAAGACCATAACCTACAAGAAATCATAGGGGCAAGAAATAAAAATAAAAAGATTGAAAGAAAGTAAAAAAAAAAAAAAACAGTGCTAATATCCTAATAACAAGGTACACTTCCAGAAATTGATGAAAAAAAAAAATCTTGGGTATTTTTCAAAGCATCATAACAGGCAACATCCCAAGGATATGGTCAGATATACAAGATGAATAGAATGTGTCACCATGGAGGGTCTCCAACCAGGATATGTGAGTCAGGAGTTTCTGGATATCTGCGGAATGTTCCTCCTTAAGTCAAGAACCGCGTTGTATAAAAACATCCCCTGACCACACATTTCAAGGCTTCCCACTAAGTCAGTGGATGGGTATCATCCAAAGCACAGTGTAGAGAGAATTCTCTGTCAGCTTGTGAAATGGCCGCTGCACAAGGGGCGTCTTGTAAAAGGTTGTCATTTAGCCTCCAGTGATAACTTCTATTGAAAGTGGAGGGCTGACCGAGAGATAGATTTATGGGAGAATGATCCAACCATAGTTTTTTTTTCAGGCATGCTCAACCCTTGACCTGTGGGCCAAATGTTGCCCGCGAAGCTGTCTGATGTGGCCGGCAACCTCAAACCTATGTCAGCACGCACAGCCTCCTTCAAGTGCACGCTGCTCTACTGAATGATTTCTGGCTCTCCATAATCCCAGCGGCTGTCAAACATTAGGTGATACTGCAGCTGGCTCCCTGCTCTTCTCTCTCTTGCCTAACACACAGACACAGGGAGAGGAGCCTTTAGCCAAGTGGATTACATCTAGTGGCATCCATACAGGGGTTCTGAAGGTGGATTCATACAGTTGTGTGATGAGCGTGCAGTCCTACCAGGAGTATATGAGTGCATTATGGAGTTTATTTACTAAAACTGTTCAGTGCAAAATCTGGTGCAGCTCTGCTTAGAAACCAATCGGCTCACAGGTTTTATCATCAAAGCCTAATTGAACAAGCTGAAATTGGAAGCTGATTGGCTACCATGCACAGCTGCACCAGCTTTTGCACTCTCCAGTTTTAGGAAATCAACCCCCATGTGTTATTTTATCTTTGCTCAATAAAGAAGTTTATTGCACTACTAGGGTATTTGCTTTCCTGGTCTGTGGCCTGTGGTTTTCAAAATGCTGAGCACCCCTGGTTTATTGCCTACTGATGGGATTGGATTAGAATCAAGTAGGTTTTGTGAGAGTAAGAAATGGTCGATCCTACTACAGGAATTAGCAGCTGAATAGAAACTGTAGTCCCCTCAGATGGATGAAAAATTCGCTACACATCCACTAAAAGTAATTGCAGAGTGTACTTTATTTTGGTTAGGAGCCCAGGATATAGTGAGGACTGACCCATTGAGGTGACTAGATGTGGAACAGAGGGTAGGTTAAAAATACCCCCAAGGATTATGTTGCCGTTTCCAAAACTTCTAGGGTGACAATGGCCATAAAGAAATGCAGCTGCTCCTGGTTGATAGAATAGCAGTTATTAAGGGTAAATACGATATTCAGATATTTAAATTTTAAGAGGATACGTTTTCTCAATGGGTCTATGCTGGAGTCTAACACTTTGAGACTGAATGAACGATAAAAAGCAATAGAGGCTGGTTGAAGAGGCTAAACAGGCAAAGATATTTCAAAGGTGCCTAAGAATGTTGGGAGATCCCCAAGGTTAACAAATGTGTCAAAATTGTCTTCATGGAAGACTTTAAGGTGGAAGGGTAAACCCCATCTGTATTTTATCTTCCTAGTTTGCAGAACTTCTGTGAGCATTGCATCTCCAGAAGTTGGCATGAGAGATCCGATATTGGCATAACTGGACTTTTGTTGAAGAGAATAATAGTATCCTGGGACCTGACTACATGCATTGTGCCATCTTTCACTTTGTGGACATGAATCCTGCAAATTGTGTCTCTAGGGTAGGTAGGATCATGATTTTTAGGCCTAGATATGGATACGGTTGATCTCAATATGCTCTTCTTTGGCTTTCTGCAGCAATTGATTGAATATTGTCATATCAAGGGAGAGCAGCAGATCTTTGATCTTGAACGACTCTGGTAAACCACAGATTTGAATGTTACGTTGGTTTTCATTCTCCAAGTGGTCTTGCTGATATAGAAGTTTTTGGATTTGGACTGCATGTTCCTGCAAAATGTCATCATGTGTGTTTAGTTTGATGTTGGGTCCTTGGTAGTATGTTTCAGGTCATCTAATCTGGAGCTGAGATATTTCTTTAAATCAAAGATTATCTGCCTATATGTATTTCCAGTCTCTAAACATAAGACTCAAAGTCCTGTTTGGTAGGGAGTGCCTTGATATAGTCTTCCAGGTTCCAGTCCTCTCTAGAGTACACACGCGTTTTGGAGAGGCTGTGGGAGCAGGTGTCGAGTCTATCGGCGGCTTGAGGTAAGGGATAATTGGTGGCGTGAGCTCACCTGCATGGCTTCATATGTCTTGTGCTGAGAGGAGTGGAGCTGAGCTGGCGCCATTTTGGCATGCTAAATATAAATAAAATGAAGATCTCTGCCCAACCTCCTAATACGTGATGGTGAATATAAATTAAACCACCAAAGAGTGCTGCGCTAAACATATATATCAAATATTTGCTAATTTATATCCATATCAATGAAAAATATAAGAATGATAATATTTAACCATATGCATGTATATGTGCAAGTCTATCTGTTACCAACTGTGGAGGGGCCAAACCAGGGGTGTCCAACGAGCTCTGCCATATGAGATTGAACTTGTGCATCGCGTTTCTGTGGCAAGAAGCAAGTTGTTCTCTCAACAGAAGGGAGTTGACATACTCAAACCACTGCTTTTGTAGGCGCCATGCAGTGCCTAGCGATCAACTTGGAGACCATTGCTCTAAATGCTTTGATTTCCCTTAATTTTAATACACCTGTTTACTCATTTATATCAATAAAGCAAATACTAATGTGAGCAGATTACTGTGTACTACAAGGGTTTATTTGCCAGACTTTTCCCCCACTGCATGCCCACTGAGGTTTGATAGTCGCAGATTCCACATGTAGATAGATCCAACCCTCAAAAAGCACGCAATTAATTTGGAATGCTAATCATAGGTAATATATATGTTCATATATTCTTAAAGCAGAACTCAACAAGTTTAAAAACGAAAAATGTGCGGACATCTTTCGGGACTACTATGCTCAACTGTACCAGCTACCAGCTCCCTTCAACACTCGCGGGTCATACGCCCTCACAGAAAACCGAAAGCTCTTCACAATATTTAGAAGATGCAGCAGCCCCCCAACTATCCACACAACTTGGTGAGCAGCTTGACAGGCCTATAGCTGTAACGGAGATTGAAGCAGTTATTAAAGACCTTCCACTGGGCAAGAGTCTTGCCCCGGATGGGTTCACTAATGCGTACTACCGCAAATTTTCATCCCTCCTGTCCGATTGCATGTGCACATACTTTAATGTCCTTTGGGTTAGGCACTTCCCTTCCCGAAAGAGGCACTACTAGCACATATTACTGTCCTCCTGAAGGAAGGGAAGGACCCATCCACTCCCAGCAGCTATAGGCCGATCTCGTTGAATACCGACATTAAGATCTTGGCAAAGGTCTTGGTGAATCTACTAAAATCCAGTCTACCGGCAGTAATTCACCCAGACAAGACGGATTTATAATGGGGAGGGAGGCTGGGGATAACTCCAACAGAACCATACAATTGATTCACTGGGCTAACCTGCAAGGGCCCAGCTCACCCTGTCTCCTATTATCAATGGATGCCGAAAAGGCTTTTAAACCTGGTGGACTGGACCGATCTTCAGGTGGTGCTATCCAGATTGGGCCTGGGACATAACATGCTCAGGTGGATAGGTTCCTTATACAGTTCCCCAGAAGCCCATGTTAAGGTAAATGGGACGCTTTATAATTCCTTTCCTATACAGAAGGGGACACGACAGGGGTGCCCTCTGTCCCCACTAATATTTGCCCTCACCCTGGAACCACTGCTTAATTTGACACGGTCCAATAATAATATCAAGGGGCTCACGGTGGGGACGACGGAACATAAACTATCAGCGTACATTACATTATGGCGGAACTCCGGAGATTCCATTCTCTCTCCAACTTCAAAATCAGTTATAGAAAGTTAGAGATTCTTCCCCTTACTATTCCTCCTGTGATGCGCTCACAACTACAGGCCTCCTTCTCCTTCACGTGGTGTGGCTCCTCTTTAAAATATTTGGGCATTTACCTCCCAGCTAAACTTTCACAACTATACACGCGCAACTTTGCCCCTCTACTCAAGTTTAAAACGGACCTTTCACAATGGGACCGTACCACCTTCTCATGGATGGCTGAGTCCGTATGCTGAAAATGAATGTTCTGCCGAGAATTCTTTTCTACCTTCAGATGGTACCTATAGCACGACCCAGATCTCTTTTCTTAGCCTTCAACAGCCTGTACCTAAAATGTATATGGCAGAGTCATGCACCCCCCTTGGCCCTCCGCACACTGCAATGTCCTAAGAAGTTTGGGGGGCTGGGGGTCCCTTCCATACAAAGGTACTATGAGGCGGTTGCCCTGCAGAGGATTCTCGACTGGCAGCATCATACTACCACTAAATCTTGGGTGCCCCTTGAGAAATTCTTGGCCAGACGTAATTTGTCTCATGCTCCGTGGCTCCCCTGGGATTGACGAGGCCTTTAGGATTTTGTGTCACCTGTCTTTGTCCATGTGCTGAGGCTATGGGATAAGCTAAATGCACAGGGACTGCTGTCAAAGCCTGTGTCTCCGCTTGCGCCTCTTGGGGGCTTCCTCATGTTCACCCCAGGGGAACACCTCTCCTACTTCTGCACTTGGGCAAGAGACGGGGAGACGCAATGTGGGAGGCTCGTACTAGAGCAAGGCCTGGTCTCTTTGTACTGGCTCCGCTCCCAATTTGGCAGCTTCCCGATGGATGAATGGCGCTATAGACAATTGCATCACTTCATCTGCAGTTTGCCTCATCCTGTCCTACCCTCTTATTCCCTGACCCCAATTGAAAGGCTATCCAAATCTTCGGACCCCATTCCTCATTCTATGCTATATGGGATGTTGCAGTCTGTGGAGTCCCAGGATAAGCCAATATACATACGCGAATGGGAGAGGGACCTGCAGCATATATTTACGGAGACTCAGCTGAGTCATCTATATCATCTCACTCACAAGAGCTCTGTGGATACTAAGATGCAATAAAATGACTTTAAGCTGCTGACCCGCTGGTATAGGGTTCCAATAACTCTAGCTAGGCTATATCCAACGGCCTCTGCTGCCTGTTGTAGGGGCTGTGGGCTTCGATGCACTTTCCTACATATTTGGTGGTAATGCCTGAGGCTTCGGCCCTTCTGGCCCAGATAAAAATGATTTTAGATGTGGATTTACTGGATTCCCCATTAGAGTTCCTGCTGCACGTGCCATCCATCCCTCTCAGCCTTTACCGTAAATCGGTTCTTCCACATCTCTTAAACACTGCTCTGCGTCTAATTCCCATACATTGGCCCATGTTCCGGGGCGATCTGACTGGGTACGCTTGCTCAACTCTATTATGGCAGCAGAGGAGTGGATGGCGAACTGCGAGGACAGGTATGATACATTTTATGCTATTTGGGCCACCTGGATACATTATACGTCTAACATGACGCAGACGCCATCCAATGCCACCCCCGGGCAGGCTGATTAGAGGTGGATAGTACATAAGTCCCTGGAGGGGGAGACCTGCGTGCTACGGACTCCTAGGCCATTTATAAAGGTTACAGATTTGCACTCACTACTGTTGTGCTGCTTAATTGTTGCGTTCATTGTTTTTAGGTATGCCCAGCCCCCCTCTTTCTTCCCCCACTGTTTTATTTTGGGTTATAATGGATACAGCGCTCGTGGTGTTGTAGGTGTGAGAACACAATTCTGATTTGTTACAGCGGTTAAAACGCACACAAGCCCCTCTATTGTCGGGGTATAACGTGATGAAGTCATATGAAGCTAGATACCGGTTGTAACGGAATGACCGTGACACCCAAAAACTTTTGAAGGATGGGGAGTACTCCTGTGCCAGCGTCACTAATGACTCTTGGGTCTAGGGTCACCCTGTGCCCCTTTTGGGCATAGGGTGACTGATAAATGATAACTCATGTATTGCAGGAGATCTGGACATATTACAGGTGATTTTCATGCTGACTCACAACCAGTCAATAAGAGACCTTCAATGACTGTTGAGATGCTAACAACGTCTGCTCCCAAGACCTTTCATTGTGTGATGCTAATGACACTGTTTGTGTGAAGATGCTATTGATGATGGATATGTGTTGTGAGTTAGCAGTCTAAAGGTTCATAAAAGATACCGCAATTCTAGCATAAAAAAATGCTTGGCAAAAGCACAGATCCCTTAAAACGGGTAGGCAACCTCCGCCCTCCAGCTGTGGTGAAACTACAAATCCCATCATGCCTCTGCCTCTAAGGCCCCGTACACACGACCGAACATGTCTGCTGAAACTGGTCCGCGGACCAGTTTCAGCAGACATGTTTGGCCGTGTGTAGGCCCGAGCGGACCATTTTCGGGCGGATCGGACAGGTTTTCAGCGGACAACTGTTTCCTGGACTTGCTTTAAAACAGTCCGCTGGAAACCTGTCCGCCCGGACATGTACGGTCGTCTGTACAGACCTACCGTACATGTCCGGCCGCCCGCCATCCCTCGCATGCGTCGAATGACTTTGACGCATGCGTGGAAGCATTTAAAAGGCAGGCCCGCCCACGTCGCCGCGTCATCGATGCGGCGACACCGCGGACACGCCCCGCGTATTGTTTACGCGCGGACTTCTGTTTGATGGTGTGTACAGCCATCGAACAGAAGTCCCCGGGCAGACATGTCCGATGAAAATGGTCCACGGACCGGTTTCATCGGACATGTCTGCTCGTGAGTACAAGGCCTAAGAGTCAAGCCTCTGATTGTCAGGGTCTTGCAATGCCTCATAGGATTTAAAGTTTCAACACAGCTGGAGGACGAATGTTGCCTACCCCTGCCTTAAAAGACCCGTAAATAAGCACCAGTGCTAATTGGCCTTTGGGGAGTTTCTATGCAGTGAAAACACTGTTTACAAAAAAAAGCTTTCCAAAATAAAAACTCCATGCAACAGGGTTGCCATTGCCAATACTAGAGCCCATGGTTTTTTGAGCCCTGTCCTGAAGTACAGTGCCATCAATTTGAAATGTAGTGAGCAAACGGAAAATACAGTGAGTACTGAGCTGTTATGCCCCTGTGCATAAAATCAGATTACCAAAGAGATAACAAATGGGAAAATGCAGCTCCTATACAGAACAGTTTTTAAATGCCTTCCAGACATTTTCATGCCACACACTTGGTAGATGATTTGTGGTTAGTGCTTTCATGGCAACGTACAACAAGCACTAATCCACATAACATAATTCCACGTAGAATTTAGCTTGATCGACTGCCAGGTGCTATTTGTTGCCTGCAGCTTGCTGCCAGTGAAGATTTGTGGCACACCGCAGTAGGACCTCCCACGGTCTTGTACCAGGAAGTAACAATGAAATACTCCTAGTGATTACATTTGTCTTGTTATTTAAATATACCCAAATTATTTGGTCTTATCCAGTGTATAATTATTAAATCATTTGTGTAATTGTTACTAGATTAAGGATCACATGGAGCCTCTTGCCTGAAAAAGAGGCAGCTTATTTTCAGGCGACAAACGTGCATAAGGCAGTTCATGCAAGCAAATGGGCTTCCCTTTGCGACACGCAGAATTGCATGATAATTTCACTGTCAAAATTGTTACCGCTATGCGATAATGTGAACAGAGTCTTAGACATAATAGTTTAAATAGCATATATATATATATAATGCTAAAAAATGTTTAAAGTCATAAATTGCATACTAGTTGTAGACCAGTTGATACCACAAGGTGGCATCAGACTAAAATCTATTTAACATCATTAAAGGAAAGTACATAGTTTGCACTTAATGGCTCAATTTCATATTTCAGTATAAACCAGGTCCAGATAATTGACTTCTGTCATTTAACACCTTGAAACATTTTGTTGCAATTGTTTGTTACATTGTTATAATTATCTTTGCAAAACCAATAAATCTTAATGAATGTTTTCATGCTAAAACAATTCTTAAAGTGGGCTCTCAAGTACCCCAACAGTTAATATGGGTCTTATATGGATTGCTGTGCACTTTTTCAGTGTTAATAAGACAACACTTTCCCATATATATCCAATGTTTCAGGTGGTGATGAAGATTGTCCAGTTGCTGCCTGATGGACACAAAATAAAGAAAGAAGTAGATATGGCGCTTGACGCTGTCAGTGAAACCATGACTCCTATGCATTATCACTTACGAGAGATCATTATATGTGCTTACAGACAGGTAAGTAACTATTATACCTACAGGTGTATCAAAATGTGATGCACACAATTAAGTCATTCAGTTTCTTGTTTATTCATAAAATGAAATGTCCAGAAAACTAAGATGTGAAAGTCTAAAAGTAGGCTTAGTTGTGTCTGCTCATGATGCAGAAATATATCTTCATATTTGTCAATGTCTTTTCAGTGTAATGAGTCTAGTGGTGATTCATAGTGAACAAGTTTTTATGCACTGTTTTGTTACACAATGGGGTTTTGCAGTTTACCTGTAGATTTATCCAAAAATATACAAAAAATTATTGCAAAGTCAAAGTTCTTTTTAATAACAAATATGATATACCGTATTTACCTGCTCTGTGCAATTCCATTGCACAGAGCAGCACATATCCTCTTCTTGGGTCCCCCACCAACACTCGTTGCTCCCGTTCTCATTGTGCCACCATAGGAAGCCATTTCTTATTTTGGCAACCCTGCAGGCTCGATCTCGAGCCGCGGTGCCTACATCTATAGACAGACAGTAAAGCTCGAACCTGCCCTGCTCCCTGCTCCTTCATCACAGGATTTGACTGACCGCACATGACTTTGACTTTATACTCACAAGAAATATGAAACAAAAACTGACTGAGCTGAAATGTTATTTTTGTAAATGCCCTGCTATAGGCAAAAGTACACTGTAGCTATGACTCCAAGGCACTACTTCAACAGATGTATTTTACACTGCACACCCATACACTGTTCTTTAGACCCCTTTCACACTGAGGGCAAATTGCAGGCGCTATAGCGCTAAAAATAGCACCTGCAATCTGCCCTTAAAAAGCTGCTCCATTGTCTCCAGTGTGAAAACCCTGAGGGATTTCACACTGGAGCGTTGTGCTAGCAGGACGGTAAAAAAAGTCTTGCTAGTCGCATCTTTGGAGCGGTGAAGAAGTGGTGTGTATACCGCTCCTTCACCAAATCCACCCATAGCGTCGGCTGTAAAAATAGTGGCGTTTTATCGCTGAAGCTATGGGCGGCTCAGTGTGAAAGGGGTCTTACAGCTATGTGCAAGAAGTCTAGGGCTTCATGTACACTGCTGCTGGTAAACGGAAGTTTAGGAGCAGTTGGGCATTTTTTCAACTGCTACTGAATTCTCCTGTGTTATCTTATCGTACATATACACAGGGTTGTTTATAGTCGTTTCTAGGCAGTTAAGTTTAGAGGCTTTTTTTGGAACGCAAAGAAATTAATTCAGACGCTGAGTTTAGAGGCATTTCAAGTGCCAAACTTTTGTAAACGCGGTAACCCGCATTTAGCTGTGTTTCGTTTACAGGCGTTTTTCTATTTTTGGCTATTTTAATTTAATTTTTTTCGAAACTCTTCTAAACGCAAACGCGGCAAAACGGACGTTTTAAACGTAAGTTACTATCTGTCAAGTTAAAAAATTCAGGAGAGGTTGTAAAAATGTCCCGTGTACATTAGATTTCACATCTAAATGTTTTTTTTTCCTTTTGTCTGAATTTCTAACTTCCTGTTCCTCCTCGGTAAGCTTGCCCCCATCATCCGAGCCGTTCTCCTTTGGGACTACATCCCTGTGGGGAGAACGGCATCTTTCTGCAGGGATGTAGTCCCAAGAGAGGGGGCGAGCACGCTGACTAACCCCCAGCCAGAACGGCTCGGATGATGGGGGCAAGCTTACTGAGGAGGAACAGGAAGTGAGAAATTTAGATAAAGGAAAAAAAAACATTTAGAAGGGAAATCGAAGGAAAAGGTAAGTGAACCAACAATGCACTAGCTTAAAGAAACTTATTTAGAAAATAAAAAACAAACCTTTACAACCCCTTTTAACCAGCTACACTGGTGCAATAAAGATTTTTTTCAAGGATGTTTATACTTGCAGGGAATTTAACATATACACACATATTTTTTCTAGGTTCTCAGAAAGCAAAGCTTTATACATGAACATACTGTATACACTTACACTGTATGTCATTAAAAGTGGATGTATGTATGGTATTGACTGCATTCCCATGCTTTCAAGTAACATGAGCGTATTCTCATTAGCTGGCAGTTAGTGTCACTGCTCTAAGCCCAGCCAATGCACACAATTCGGGGACACCTGTTGGAAATATGCTGTGTGAGTCATGTCTCTTAACAGATCATGAAAATTGGTCTGTATTATACCTCATCCTTGCTATATGAAAAATGAACAGGTGGTCTGGAATAATTCAATGGAAATCCAGTATAAGCTGGCTGAATGACTGCTCCTTGGATACTGACAGATGTTTAATGCAAATGATCTGATGTCTGGCAGAGCATTGGGTATAGGCTAATGCCGCGTGCACACGATAATTTTTCAGCATGAAAGAAAACGTCGTTTTTCAGCATGTCTAAAAAACAAAGTTTTCCCAACTTCATCATGAAAACGACGTTGCCTACACACCATCGTTTTTAAAAAATTATCTAGCAAAGCGCGGTGACGTAAAACATGTACGACGGCACTTTAAAGGGGAAGTTCCATTCGCCTTTGGGCTGCTTTAGCTGATTCCGTGTTAGTAAAAGACGATTCGCGCTTTTTGGTCTGTTATAGCGTGATGAATGTGCTTACTCCATTATGAACGGTAGTTTTACCAGAACGAGCGCTCCCGTCTCATAACTTGCTCCTGAGCATGCACGTTTTTTTTTCCGTCATTTTAGCCCACACACGATCATTTTTACAGCTCGAAAAACGACATAGTTTAAAACGACGTTAAAAAATACAGCATGTTGTCGTTTTTCAGTACCTGAAAAATGATGCGAAGCCCACACACAATCATTTTAAATGACGTTTTTGAAAAACAAGTTTTTTTTCATGCTGAAAAATGATCGTGTGTACGCGGCATAAGAGTTGTACCTTTGCAATGAAATAGCTGTACGCGGCATAAGAGTTGTACCTTTGCAATGAAATAGCTATGAAGTTCTGTAACCAATTACAGCAAACCGTAGAGAACTAAATGCATAATTATTATTACTTTGCATGGGGCACAAATGATTATAATGGCATACCAACAATTACACTTTAAAAATCTGGTAAGGTGGCAAACTTTCTAATGGGTCCCAGTTAATG
The DNA here is from genome assembly GCF_905171775.1 of Rana temporaria. Lineage (NCBI taxonomy): Eukaryota > Metazoa > Chordata > Amphibia > Anura > Ranidae > Rana > Rana temporaria. The sequence continues at coordinate 96,568,889 of NC_053496.1, forward strand.
ATACAAAGCAGAATTGATATCATGCATCACTGTTTTCACAACTACATGCTCTGACTTTGTTATGAGCATGACAAAGAAAAAGGTACGCTTCTGGGTGTCTAATATTTTGAATTAGACAGAAGCTTTTATAAAAAAAAAACACAGTGGTGCATTTGCAAAACGGCCTACTTCACTTGGCACAGTGAAGACTTGTATGTTAGTTTTCAGCATCAGGAGCACAAGCACATTATTTCCTAGTGTGAGACTTTCGGCACGGAAAACGTAAAAAAAAGTAAATTAATTGTATTAAAGCGGGGTTCAGGGCATAATTTTTTTTTTTTTTGCAAGCTAAAATTAATCACACTAAAACATATTAATAGCTCCCCAATCGTTACAGAAATCATTGTAAACACTTGCCTTATATTCTCCAGCTCATGTTGTGGCCGTATCCATCATATGTGTGGGCACGTGTAGCCCAGTTCCTTTTTCGTCCTGGTTTTCAGGGAGAGGTGCATGCTGGGCGATTTTTAGGCACAGTAATGCCCAGAAACTCCTGGGAAATGAGTGTCATCATTTCCCAGGAGGCATTGGGGTCTTAGGACAGGAAGTTGAACCACCTAGAACCAGTAATTAGGCAGATTACGAATACTGCCTAGTAACAGCCAGATAGAAGTGAGTTTTTTTTTTTTTTTTTTACATTAAAGACAAGTTGTTAATGGAAAGTAATTTTTTAGGGTGGAACTCTGCTTTAAGCTATGCTGGCCTCAAAACGGTTCATAACCCTCTCTCTTCTTAAACCCTAGCACTTAACCTACCCCCTAACACAGACTTTTAGCCTGTATACTAACATCCCTAAATATAACATTAAGCTACACTTTAAACGCTGAACATTTTACTTTATGAAATAAGGCATCCTTTCATGAATAAATATAGGAGCTGCTATTGCTCATTTTTTTTACTAGAAATTGCTAGTGATGTGGCTGTTATGCTGGTATTTTTTTATGATTTTGAGCCACAGACCCAGAACAAGTATGATTTAAAACTTTTATCTGACTTTTATCTGCATACTTGTTTCATGTCAGTGACTTGGTGGATCAGCAAAAAAGCCAACCCCCCCCCCCCCCTTGTTTCTTTCATGACTATTTCACGCTTACTTTTACTCACTAACCAATAATCTACCAGTATTTAACACCTACAACAGCATACTTACCCTATCGGGAGCCTGAGGCATTGATGCTGAAAGCTAACAGTCCTGTGCTAAGATCTAACAACACTGAAAACTAGTGATTCATCAAAGAATGCATTAAGAGCCCTGGTTTATCCTTATCTACTAACGGAAGTCAAATGGCAATGATGGATTTCAAAGCTTTTGCAGTTCACGCTTTGCTACCTGAAACTTCTCTGAGTGATAATGCAAAAGTAACTTCCAGGTTTAGTCTCTTACTTTCTGATTTATTCTGATTAAATATTTTGGTAGGGCAATGAACACAATGAAGCTTTATTACAAATCTTTTAACTTGGCTTTCCTCATAGTGTATTAAATACATCAAGGGTTTCGAGTAATACAAAAGTCATCATCTTAACAAATGAGTCAATCTTAACTATGCTAAGTGGCTTATGTTATATAAAGCAAAAGAAAAATATATGTAAAGTATATAAACTTACAGGAGGGAGCAGCACTACCAGATGTGGAACTGCATTATACAGCTGCCCACCTTGAACATGCAGTATTTGCAGTTTTGGGACAAGGTCATCTAGCTCCCAGGGCGAAGATGCCAAACTGCACTCCCCCCCCCCCCCCCCCCCACTGGCTGTCAGATCAGGACTTTACATGGTTTGCTTACCCACCCCCTATCCACCTTCTTAATTGTGAAAAGATGGGGCATCTTTGCATTGTCCCGGTATGATAGTCCTGATCCAAGAGTGCTACATTGACAGAAGGAGGAGCTGTAGGGGTGACATAGCACAGACCACACCTCCTCCCACCTCTCTACTGTTCTACAGATTTTGCTGTATCTTCAAATGCTAAGAGTAGTGATGCACTGTAACTACTTCTGTCAGTTTGTACTCGCAGGAACTCTCCTTGTGGCTCCCTCCACCTGACATGGGACTGATTTGCGCCTCTCAGACTTTTTGCTGGCATGCAACAATCAAACATTCCTTCATTGGTGGACCCCTGAATGTCCTTACATTTCCCAATGCTTACACCATGGATCGTTCCGTATTGCAATGCAACTTTTCCACCCTTAATCGCCATATATAGAGGTTTGAAAACAATTATCCTAATCTTTGACATATTTTAAGCAGGCATGCTAATCAAATGACTCATCCTGAATCCCTCTTTTATGGAACATTACTTTCATGTAACTAAACAGAGAAACTACGCTTTCTCACAGAGTGGGAGAAGGAACTAAGACTTACATTCTCAGAAGAAGTAAAGGCCACAAACTTCTTCCTAATCCACAAACTGTGTATAGACAATGACAGCCCAAGAAAGAAACTTTAACCTAATTATTTGTCGGGAGAATTCCCCACATAGGTTAACAACAACTTTTCCCAAATATACCCAACCTCTGTTGGCATTGCAATTCCACCATTGGCACTCTATCCCACATTTGGTGGGACTGTCAGTTGCTTAAACCCTTTTGAGATGAGATGGCTCATATATATGAGGTCACCACATTTAAAATTCTCTTCACACCAAACTAGCCCTTCTTCGGCTATTTCCTTGCTCTCTGTCTGCAGATAAAAAAAATCTTCTTGCAGCCAATACTGTAATTCTTGGGCACTCAAATATCAATATAATCCCCACCATCTCAGGATGGATTGCTGAGGTTTCTCGATTGATAAGAAAGGAAAAACAGTCTGCTATCATGATAAATTAAAAGCCTTCAGAGACAAATGGCTACCTTGTTTTATGTTTATAGACTCTTACCTTTCTTTGAATAACTGATCAAACTTGTACTATAGTTCTCGGGCTGACTTGCTACCCTTTTCTTCTTCTTCTCCCTTTCCCCCTTAACACCTTTCCTGGTTCTCTCTGCACCTCTCTAATATCTGTACTACCCTTGACCCATAAGCAGGCTACAGTTGATGCATCTATGAGGGAATTTCTCCCACGTAACTATTGAATTCTGACAGGGTAGAGAGTTTCTGGCTATAGCCAGCAGCACTGATCGAGCAAAAAAAAACAAAAAAACCCTCATAGTCTGGTTGTACAGAGGTCGATTGACCGAAATTTGGTTGGTCCCTGCTGAAATGGCCAAATTTCAGTCCATCTACGGCCGGCTTTAGGGATCACCTCCTTACACAACCTTTACTACATAATTGGTAATTCTTATGTAGTAAAAATTGTGTAACCTATAATTTTTTGTGTAAGAATTACCAATTATGTAGTAAAGGTTGTGTAAGGAGGTGATCCCTAAAGCCGGCCGTAGATGGACTGAAATTTGGCCATTTCAGCAGGGACCAACCAAATTTCGATCAATCGACCTCTGTACAACCAGACTATGAGGGTTACTTTAGGTGTTTGAGGTGAGATATAGAATCTGTTGGGGCAGATTAACAATAGGAGTACTCTCTGACTTTGGTTCAAACACATCTGAGGATAGGTTTTTTCTAATACCTCCTCTTACCCCTATAATTTTTTTCTTTATTAACTTTTTATACCTATTGATATTTTTGTGTATAGTCTCTCTGTATTTTTTTTGCCGACTTAATGCTCGTCTCCCCTATGTGACTTATTTCTAAATACTGGTTTTGTTGTAAGTCGTACTGTTGTGCTTTAATAAAAACTGATTATGGAACAAAATATTATATATTCGGAATTTGGTGTGCTACTTTTATGCCTTTTGGCACTCAAACAGTTATGCCATTACTATACATTTTACAGTGACAAAAGTATTCACCCCCCTAGAAGTTTTCATGTTTTTTTTTTGTCATGACGCAGCATTAACATTCTAGCATTTCATGAATGTACGCAAAAGAAAGGATGTCAATTGATCTGTGACCATTGTGAATGCATCAAAGGGCTCAACGGTTGAAGTTGCAAATAATTTGTATACTATATCACCCGGTGCTTCACATCGTTGTCACACACTCCTCAATGCAACACTCCATCGCTGTGTAATCCCTTCTGTGTGTGGCCACTGGCTTCTGGATTTCACTGGTGCTGAAGACAGTCACAGAGGGGAGGCTGCCTTAAAGGGCTATCTAATTTGTAGCTCAGTGTTTGAGTGAGACATCCATGTAATAGCAGCTGGACCCCCCAGTGACCACCGAGCACCTCAGCCTGTATCCTACGCCAGTGACCCCTATGCATTTCAGTTGTATCTTGCTCTATTGACCCTGTGCACCTCAGCCTGCATCCTGCTTCAGGGACCCTGTGCACTTCAGCCTGCATTGCACTCTTGTGACCCCCCCCCCCGTGCACCTTGTATATCTATACTCAGTCTTTGGTAGCTGCCTACTTGGTGAGTCCAAATGCCACAACCTGGGAGTCGTCGGCAGTAAAACACAGAGGGTGCTCTGGTCTCCTCAGACCTGCGTTTCAGCCCTTTCAAGGGTTCTCCAATTTGCAGAATGAGTAAGCATGCTGACATCATTCCCTTTGGTGTCTGAGTATCTAGTCTTTTTAGTGTCCTTTGCCATTCCATGACTCTGAAAAGCACTTTGTCTCAACTGTGGCCCACGCCACCACCTAACCTAAGGCAGTCAAGTGTGAATGAATTCCCTATTTGTGACAATCATTTTGTGGTGGTGGTGGCAGCATCATGCTGTGGGGGCTTTCTCTACAGCAGGCCTTAGAAGGCTTGTGAGAGTAGAGAGAAAAATGAACACAGTAAAATATAGGGAAAGCCTAAGGGGAGACCTTGAGGCAATAAGCATTTCAATTGAACAGAGAGATTGTGGCTTCTCTTGAAAAAGGCTGTTCTCTCACTATCCCCATGAAACACACCTACACCAGTTTTGCAAAGAATAATGGAAAAAATGCGTTGTCCAGATGTGCATAGCTGATACGTGCTATTCACACAGATTCAAGAATGTAATTGTTGCCAAAAGTGCATCTTTTGAATACTAACTTGTAGGGGTGTGTTCTTATTGCAGTAAGCTTTTTTTGTTTTTCATTGTAAATATTATAAATCACTTTGTAGAGATGTTTTTATTTTGAAATTAAAGAGCCTATTTCTGATAATGCAACAAACAACCAAAAAACCCCCCCCAAGAAACTGACATAATGTAATTCACAATGAATCAATGTTCCAGTTCTCCAAGGAGAAATTAAAAGTGTGAAGAATACCTCATGCTAGCAGCTGCAGGCATAAACTTGCTTCATGTTCACCATCAAGCTGCATGAGCCTTAAAAGAGAAATATGGCCAAAACATTTTACATTTGCTTTTGCCCTCCTGTGACCCAGAATCAGCTGAAGGTGGGCAAAAGCCCCCTATTAGCTGATATCACAGAGCTTCTCCAGGCTCTGGAAGGGTCCCAACCATATTGTAGGGATCAACCCAGCTACCTGAGAGCCAGCCCAGAGCATGGCTGAGAGCCAAAGCCAGCTGCACCCAGTCCGGCATGCCTGTGAGTGCTAGAGGGGCAGAGCGGAGAGTGGTGACTGACAGTCACTGCTCTTCGCTCCAAGCAGACTGAGAGCTGAGCAATCAGCGGTCTTAGGCTAGGTTTACACTGATGGAGTATGAGTGGAATCGGTTGTGTAGTGCGATTTTAGTCACTGTGAATTGATGCGGTTCATTGGCGATTCCAATTAGTTTTTCATGAGATTTAGAGACTGCTGCGATTTCTGCTCTTTTCTTGTCCAGGGATGGAGGAGAGTCAGGACAGAAGGGTTTTGCATGCAGTTACCATTCAAGTCTATGGATGTAAAAATGACACCATGCCGCTCCTTAACTCGCACAGCACTCTTTTCAAGATCACATTGGAATTGCACTACAAACAGCCTCTATAGAAGGGCATGTTGTTCCAATTGAGGGGTTGAGATGAGATTCCTTGCATCCTGGGATGTAATCAGAACTCGCATTAGTGTGATTGTTCACATCATTGGGGTAGATTCAGAGAGAATTTACGCCGGTGTATCCTTAGATACGCCGCATAAATTCAAATCTGCGCCGGCGTATCTACTTTCTGTATTCAGAAAGCTAGATACGCCCCCCCCCCCCCTGCATTAAAAGATCACTTCTAAGGTATTTTGTTGTTGGTTGGTTACAGTCAGCAAAATTTCACTCTAATAAGTGGTCTGTGCGGCCTAGCTGTACGGGGGAGCTGGTTCAGGTCTCTATTAAGGACTCCCCATGAAGAAAAAAAATGTAACTAATTAAATTGATTAAATACACTTTTTCTAATAATTCCCAGTTCACAAAAAAAACGTTTCATAAGTGATGCAATGTCATTCAGAACGCTAGAAATGGCAAATCTATGAAAATGTTAGTTGTGCTAATTTCTATGTAAAATGGTAGTTTTATTGAATTTTAATAACTGAAACAAAATAAGCACACACTGCTCCTGTGCAGTGGCGGTCCGTCCATAAAGTGCGCAGGAGCACCGCCCCCTCTCTCCTGCACCTGTCTATTACCATAGATAGATTTGTGCATTACATGAATCCATTTATGGTTGCCGCTGCCGCCCCCTATTCAGGTATCTGGCCCCTTGTCGGGCACTGGGCATCTGAATTACAGCAGCATTTTTTTTTTTTGGAAGCGACTGATTAGAGCTGAAGCGACAGGTGCTGTGATTGGACGCCTATCAGGCGTCCATTCATAGCAGACGACGGGAGAAGACATCGGGGACTTGGAGTGTGGAGGACGGCGTTGTGACCCGAGACAGGTAAGTGTCAGGCGGGGGGGGGGGGGGGGGGCACACTGGCAGCATTTGATGGGGCACAGTAGCAAAAATTGATGCGCATACTGGCAGCAATTGATGGAGCACAGTAGCGGCAATTGATGGGCACACTGGCAGTAATTGATGGGGCACAGTGGCAGCAATTGACGGGGCACAGTAGCGCCAATTGATGGGCACACTGGCAGCAATTGATGAGTATAATATCTGCGTTTGATGTCATAGTGGCGGCAATTTATGGGTACAGTGGCTGCGCTTGATGGGCACAGTGGCTGCAATTGTTTTATTTTATTTTTTTCAGATTGCGCCCCCCCAAAAATTTGGAGCACCAGCAGCCACTGTTCCTGTGGCATCAGCAGACACATTTCATAAGGCTGGGTTCACACTGGTCCGACAAACGCTCCAACATTGGGAGCTCATGTCGCATGATGTGTGAAACTCAATGCTTCCCTATGGGAGCCGTCTTAACTGGTCGACACATGAAAATGCTCCCTGTACTACTTTGGTCCGACTTTGATCCTACTTCAGCCCATTGAATATCATTAAATTCGGATCAAATTCGGAACACCGTCTTGCATGCTCTGACTTTGGCATGCGACTTGTGCTCTGATGATCTTGAGGGGGAAAACCGACATGGGTTTCCTCTCCAAGAGCTTACCCAGCACTTGGGTCTGGTATTGATTTAAAGGGGAACCCCCTACGCCGAAAAAACGGCATGGGGTCCCCCCAAAATCCATACCATACCCTTATCCGAGCACGCAGCCCCTCCTGGACCGTACCAGGTCACATTCCCTCAAAATGGGGGAGTGGATGCTTTGAGGCAGGGGGGGCGCCCTGTGGCCCCCCACCCCAAAGCACCTTGTCCCCATGTTGATAAGGGCCTCTTCCCGACAACCCTGGCCGTTGTCGGGTCTGTGGGCAGGGGGCTTATCGCCCCCAGATCCCAGTTCCCCACCCTTTGTGAATGCGTAATGGGGTACAGCGTACCCCTAGTCATTCACCTGGGGGAAAGAAATACACACTACACAGGTTTTTAAAGTAATTTATTAAGCAGCTCCGGTGGTGGTCTTCCGACTTCGGGGGGTCTTCTTCCGACTTCGGGGGTCTCTTCGGCCTCTTCTCCAGCTCTCCGGTTCTTCTCCCGCTCTCCGGTGCCTTCTGCCGGGCTCCTCCGCTATCTTCTTCCAGCTCTTTTACTAGCGTTGGTCCTGTCTTCTCCGTCATCTTCCTCCCTCTTCTCTTCTTCCGATGTTGACACAACGCTCTATCCCGCTGTAATACCGTGTGCGTAATGATTTATATAGGCATGGGGCGTGGTCACCAGATGATGTCACCCGGTGACCCCGCCCCCTATGACGTCAGTCCCATCATGCCTTGGGCAGTGAAGTCATAGGGGGCGGGGTCACCGAATGACATCGCCCCATGCCTGTATAAATCATTGCGCACCACGCACATGGCATTACAGCAGGAGAGAGCATCATGTCAACATCGAAAGAGGGAAGAAGACGACAACGGAGAAGACCAGGCCAACGCTAGTAAAAGAGCTGGAAGAAGATGGCGGAGGAGCCCGGCAGAAGGCACCGGAGAGCGGAAAAAGAGGCCTAAGAGACCCCCGAAGTTGAAAGAAGACCTCCGGAGCTGCCTAATGACTTTAAAAACCTGTGTAGTGTGTTTTTTTTCTTGACACTTCTTTCCCCCAGGTGAATGGGTAGGGGTACGATGTACCCCATACTCATTCACATAGGGTGGGGGGCCATGATCTGTGGGCCCCCTTATTAAAGGGGGCTCTCGGATTCCAATAAGCCCCCTGCCCGCAGACCCCGACAACCAACGGCCAGGGTTGTCGGGAAGAGGCCCTTGTCCTCGTCAACATGGTGCTTTGGGGTGGGGGGGGCCGCACCATGTTGCACAAACCCCCCCATGTTGAGGGAATGCTGCCCGGTATAGTTCAGGAGGGGGGGCTCACTAGTCCCCACCCCCCTTAAGGACCGGCCAGGCGGCGTGCTCAGATAAGGGTCTGGTATGGGTTTTGGGGGGATCCCCATGCTGTCTTTTCGGCGTAGGGGGTTCCCCTTTAAATCCTTATTCGACCCAAGGGCCTGTTATGCTCTTGGAGGGGGAACCCATACCGTTTTTTTATTTAAAATGTGGCGTGGAGTTCCCCCTCAAGATACATACCAAACAGTGCCGGGTATTGGTGGGGATCCAAGTCGGATCCCTGTTCATTGAAAGTCGGACGTATGTCGGCTTCAAGTCGCAGGGCAAAGTCGGATCCAAAGTAGGACCAGTGTCATGTCGCACTAGTGTGAACCCAGCCTAAATTTTTTTTGTGGTAAAATTAGGTCCTCGGCTTATACTCGGGTTGGCTTATACTCGAGTATATACAGTAATCACTTTTTATTTATAATGGTGTGTGTTTGCTCAAGGCTGCGCTAGTCTAATTTTTCCTAACTGGTTCACAAACTTGGCCAGGCCTGTTATTACTTTTATTTTACTATCTACTGTGAGCCCACATTCCACAGAACTTAGCTTATGAAACTTTGGCAGCTGCTTACTGGCTGGTGGAATTCGTTGGGGCAGTAATTGTAAACAGGAAAATGCCTGATAACAGTAGCAGTTAATATTGGACCGCTTAACATCTGGGTTTCCAGTAAGCACGAAGCTATAAAACTGATGCCACGATCTAATACAGAATTGCTAAACGGCAATAACTGGCAGCATGGGTTACCGTTAAAGGGTGTCATCTGGATCATCTGTGTACTTGACAAAGACCCTGAACTGAGTTTTGCAGCAGCAAAATATTATCTTCAAAAACTGAGAATGGGAGACTTAATGAAGTGATATGTAGAAAAGGAACGCTTGTGACATTCCTTTCTCTATAGTCCAAACCAACAACATTATTACAGCCCTGGCAAACTAGTTTGAGATTTTTTTTTCCATGGGCAGTATTTAGAAGTATGTATGTCTCCAGAAATGTAATTCATGCTATAAATATACAGTAAATCCGAAATGCTTAAAGGGAGCCACCATGCACTACATATAAAAACATTATTTCTAGTACTATTTTCTGGATGGATAGCCAGCAGAAATATGTTAACAAAGTATTTATATATTTTTCTGCATTACATACAGAACTATTATACTTAAAAAAAAAAATGCCGGCAGAACATATATAAAATTATATTTTTTCATGAACTATTCAGTTGCAAGATAAAACCGAATACTGGGATAAAATGATAGAGGTCAGTAGGGCTCATGCACTACGAGTTCATGTATTATCAGATCATGACGTGAAAATCTCTTTAAAGATGCCCAGGCTGTGTCTGTAAACAAGCAAGAATTCACAAGTTCCAAAGCATATACAGCATCTAAATACACATTCCTTGCAGGTTGTGGCACTGGGAAATCTATTTGGGTGGTGCTGGGTGGCTTAACCCTAAGTTTAAGGGGTTCAACTGGAGATGGCATGCTTGGACCATTGATTTGGTCAATGTTAAACCTGAGGTATGAAGGATAGAAAAAAGACATGTGGTAATCAGTAAGCTATATATATATATATATATATATATATATATATATATATATATATATATATATATATATATAGTGACTATGGGGTTTATTTACGAAAGGCAAATCCACTTTGCACTGCAAGTGCACTGGGAAGTCGCTGTAGATCTGAGGGGGACATGCAAGTAAAATAAAAAACAGCATTTTTGCTTGTACAAGATTGGATGATAAAATCAGCAGAGCTTCCCCTCATTTAAGATCTTCCCCCTCACATCTACATTGACTGCACTTCCAAGTGTACTTGAAGTGCAAAGTGGATTTCTCTTTCGTTCATGGACACACAGCCTTAATCTTGACAAAGTGGGAAATAGCCTTCCTTTAGGAGTGACTAGGCAGAAAGCTGGACAGCCCCGCCCCGGGTGCGGTCCTACTGGCTATATCCCCTCAGCCTGCACCAAGCAGTTCAGTTTTTGTCTGCCTAGTTTAGGATAAGACATGGTTCCCCTCTGTTACCATGCGGGAGATAGTCTGTCTAGGATGCTTCCAGCACAAACCTCAGGAAGGGTAAGTAGTAATCCCCTGCTTCGGCAGGAAGACAGAGCTGGGCATCCCTGGAGAGGTGAGTAAAGGGCCTTATCCCCCTTCTCCCCTCCCTCCCTTCCCTCCTCCTTAGACTCTCTGAGCTAGCTGCTGGCAGGGGTTCCTCTGGGGAGCTTCACTTGGGGAACCATAAGTCACTAAATCAATGTATAAAGCTGCATAAGGCCCCGTACACACGACTGAACATGTCCGATGAAATGTTTCATCGGACATGTTCAGTCGTGTGTACGGCCTATGGGACCGTTTTCCAGCGGACAAAAGTTTCTTAGCATGCTTAGAAACTTGTCCGCTGGAAACCTGTCCGTCGGACATTTCCGCTGATTAGTACGTCTAACCAGCGGACCGAAATCCCGCGCATGCGTTCTCTGTCCGCGGGGATTTTGGTCTGATGGTGTGTACACACATCAGACCAAAATATCCCAGGAGACATGTCCGTTGGAAACAGTCCGTCGGACATGTTTCATCGGACATGTTCGGTCGTGTGTACGGGGCCTAAGAGATTCTGCTTACCTGTGTGTCCTGCTCCATGCTGTCGGCGGCCATGTTTGGTGTGTCCATGCTGTATTTCTTGAATTGGAAGCCATGTTCTTGTAGCCGCATCTGTATTGGCCTAGCAACGCTCCGCGGCCATTTTCCTGCGATTTCTGCTGATGTGTACTGACTACTGCATTACTCTGCTGCACTGTGGTTTTCTGCCCTGTTGGCCTCTAGTGTCAGATTGGCAGCCATTGTACCATGGATCAGACCATTTAAAAACGGCAGATGAACAGATACACTCTGCTGACTGAAGCAGTCTGAAAGATTGACAAAAATAGCAGCCCCACAAACAGCCTTCGATCCCAGCTTGGAGAGCACAGATCGACAGACACACTCTGCAGGAAGCAGCTCTGCTATCTACTACGGTTCCTGGGTGGTGAGTCCTCTGAGGGGGAACCCCTTGTCTCTGCTGCAGCCAGGAGTGGTAGGTTACTTGTTTGGGAGTCCCTGTGTCAGGTGTGTGGACAGCAGGGCGTTGGAAGCAGTTGCTTTTTGCCCCAAGACACCTGAGCTGGCAATTGATGCCCCTGCACCCGATGTATCGGTGGATGCTATGTCGGCAATCTTAGATGCCTGTGTGGTCATGGTGGAAGCAGCGCATGGGAGAACCCCCCGCCATCTTCTGGGGACAACTCAGATGTGGAGCCGGGTCCAGCTAGCGCTCATGACCCTAGCTCTGAGGTATCTGAGGATGCTGATCCAAGATCGCCCAGACAGTGAGGACGACCTCGGACCCAGGTCAGCACGCGATAGGGCTCTAGTAAGTGACCTTATCACCGCAGTGCGAGATACTAAAAAAATAGAGGGGTCTGCAGAAGCAGCAGACGCGCCGGTCCATTTTGGGTTCCGTAAGGCAACCCGCACTGCTAAAGTGTCTCCTTGTGTGTCTTATTTAGACAAACTTTATACAAGGAGTGGGATAAACCACAGAAGGTTTTTTCAGTCCCTTAAGATCTAGCGGTGCGTTACCCTCTTGAAGAGAATGGACCCTCCGGTGTCCAGATTAAACAAGCTACCACCATACCAGTGGAGGGGGCTCCCGCCTTCAAAGACCCTGCGGACAAGAAGGCTGAGGTGATCAGGGAACAGACGATCACTGACATTGCCACAGAGAAGAACGGGGAAGGCTTGTTTACACTCAGCTTTACACTCGCCTCTTCCGTTCTTCAGCTCCGGTGACCTGATCGCCGCGGTCACGGAGCTTCGGAGCGGGTCGAGTGGCACACTCGCACCGGCACATTCGCCGGCGGCGCACTCGCGACCCACGGCTGGGCTCTTAAAGGGGACGCCCATTCCTGAAAATGCCAGGAAAGTACAAATACCCCAAAATTACCGCTTTTTGGTGGTGGGAGTGTCATTGTCTGGGGCTGCATGAGTGCTGCCGTCACTGGGAAGCTTCAGTTCATTGAGGGAATTATGAATGCCAACATGTACTGTGTGTCATACTGAAGCAGGGCATGATTCCTTCCCTTCGGAGATTGTACCACAGGGCAGTATTCCAACATAATGACCCCAAACACACCTCCAAGATGACCACTGTCTTGCTAAAGAAGCTAAAGGTGATGGACTAGCCAAGCATGTCTCCAGACCTAAACCCTAGATGGCATCTGTGAGGCATCCTCAAATGGAAGGTGGAGGAGTGCAAGGTCTCTAACATCCACCAGCTCTGTGATGTCGTCATGGAGGAGTGGAAGAGGACTTCAGTGGCAACCTCTGAAGCTCTGGTAAACTCCATGCCCAAAAGGGTTAAGGCAGTGCTGGAAAATCATGGTGGCCACACAAAATATTGACACTTTGGGCCCAATTTGGAAATTTTCACTTAGGGGTGTACTCACTTTTGTTGCCAGCGGTTTAGGCATTAATGGCTGTGTGTTGAGGTTTTTTGAGGGAAAATGCAAATTTACACTCTTATACAAGCTGTACATTCACTACTTTACATTGTAGCAAACTGTAATTTCTTCAGTGTTGTCACATGAAAAGATATAATAAAATATTTACAAAAATGTGAGGGGTGTACTCACTTTTGTGAGATACTGTGTCTATATACAGTATATATACAAATACACAATTAAAACAAGTCCATTGTATTTATATTAGGCCAAAATACCGGGCCATAACCACTGAATGAATCAATGCTAAAAAACTGAAAATGTGCAATACAAGTGCTGCTTCAACAACTCACTGGTATCAATTCAATACTTCAGGTGTGATTCTCAAACTAAAGTATAGGAATAGAAGAGCTAAAAATTAGTATGGTAGGCTGTTTTAAGGCAATCAGTGTGATGGGCCGAATTCTAGGCAGATGCAAATCCAATGATGTATTCTTTAAAGGATCGCTTGTGTATAGCTAAAACATTTTTTTCTGTTTTGGATAGAATAGGGAAGGATTAAAAACCCATGTCAAGTTATTATCTTAATCATACTGTACAAGACACAGCAAATTACTTCATACATCATGATGTATAAGCTCATACTGTCAGGCCATCTGACACTGGCAAGCTTTTAAAGACACACTCCACCTGGGACTCTCTACTATAACCCTACCCCAGTCCATGAGTCTTGATTGATTGATTCTTAAATCAATCCCTCAGTCTTCTACTGTCTAAACCAAAGCAGTGTGTCCGGACCAGCACAACCTCTGTAAAAACTTGGAGGATCTTACCCGTACCCCACCCCACAGATGTTGCTTTGGCACTGGATTTTGTGTGGGGTGCTTGCCTTGGCTACCCAGGTCCAGAGCCTTGGTCCATCACCATAAAACCCAGTTCACTGAGAACCCTTCACTGGTTGCCAGTAAAAGATAGAATTGCGTTTATAGCACTCTGTCTGATACATAAGTGCATCCATGGGAAGGCCCCCCAATATCTATGCGAAAAAATAAAAGCTCACAACCCCAATCACGTTCTGCGATCCACTAACCAAAATCTGCTCCAGATACCCAAAGCCAAATACAAGTCCAAAGGAGAGCGAAGATTTGCGCTCCAAGGTCCCAGACTATGGAATGCTTTACCAACCAGCATTCGGTTGGAGGAGAATCACTTGACCTTTAGAAGAAAGATCAAAACTGATCTCTTTTGATATCAAAAGAGATAGGAACAACGAGCGCCCAGAGGCGATTTAGTTCGCATGTGCTGCGCTATATAAGTTCTTCACTCACTCACTCAATGACAAGTGAAATCTGGACATTATTTACAGTCCAGCATCATGGACAGGAAAGACAGGGTCACCCTGTATTTCTGACCATTACTGTGTAAAATGGAGCATTGTTTGGAACATGTTCAGTGTAAACTTTCTCTCTGTCATCCTCCCGCGGCGTCCCTCTCTGTCGTCCTCCCGCGGCGTCCCTCTCTGTCGTCCTCCCGCGGCGTCCCTCTCTGTCGTCCTCCCGCGGCGTCCCTCTCTGTCGTCCTCCCGCGGCATCCCTCTCTGTCCCCGCGGCGTCCCTCTCTGTCGTCCTCCCGCGGCGTCCCTCTCTGTCATCCCCTCGCGGCGTCCCTCTGTCGTCCTCCCGCGGCGCCCCTCTCTGTCGTCCTTCCACTGCGTCCCTCTCTCGTTCTTCCACTGCGTCCCTCTTTTGTCCTCCTCCCACTGCGTCCCCTGTCTTCCTCCCATGAAAATGACAAGACAAGTCTTAAAAAGGAAGGGGTGTGGCCTTGACAGGAAGTTGTGGGTCATATTTAAATTTGGGGGTGGGCAAGTTTAGTCAGACCTAGGGCAGCACAGAACCTAAAAACTCCACTGGCCTTAATACATCCATCTTTGTCCAGGGCTCAGAAATGCCCTGCTTCTCCTACTCCCATTTCTCAACTGGAGTCAGACCCTGATGTGCTAGAGGGGAATGAAGAAGTCGTTGAGGCAGTGTTGAAGTAAAGCTGTGGGCACAAAGAGACCTACTAAAACGTTCAAAACATGCCCTGGTCGTGAACAGATGGAATGTGCCATGGTATTGCTGTGGTTGACTCGGCCTGTTAAAGATGTTTCATCTTTTAGCACTCGGTAACGCACAAGGTTGGGTGAAGGGCGTAAAATCCTCTGGTTTAGTCACCTTTTTACTGTCCCCCCATCTGCTACTGGGTGTGTCCTCAAAAGCTTGCTAATGCCCAATCATCTAAAGGTACAAGTTTAAAACTCATGGTGTATGAGTTGCCTGGTACTCCAAGATATGAAATTTATAGGTACAGTGCATCCAGAAAGTATTCACAGCACTTCACTTTTTCTACATTTTATGTTACAGCCTTATTCCAAAATTCATAAATTTCCTCAACATTCTACAAACAATACCCCATAATGACAATGTGAAACGATTTTTGTATTGAAATCGTTGAAAATGTATAAAAAAATAAAAATAAATTAAAAATCCCATGTACATAAGTATTCGCAGGCTTTGCCATAACACTCAAAATGTATCTCAGGTTCACCCTGTTTCCACTGATCATTCTTGAGATGTTTCTACTACTTGATTGGAGTCAACCTGTGGTAAATTCAGTTTATTGGACACGATTTGGAAAGGCACACACCTGTCTGTATAAGGTCCCACAGTTTAAAGCGGGATTTTTTTTTTTTAAAGTCAGCAGCTACTAACAGTGTAGCTGCTGACTTTTAATAAGGACACTTACCTGTCCTACTTGCCCACGCTGATGGTCCCACTGATGCCGATCCCTCCATCGGTGCAGGTCCTGCGCTGCCATTCCCACTATAGGGAAACAGGCAGTGAAGCCTTACGGCTTCACTGGCCATTTCCTACTGCGCATGCGCGAGTCTCGCTCCGCCTTGTGAATGGGTGGCTGCTCTCTGGGAACACACACCGTTCCCAGAAAACAGTGCGCCCCATTCACTAGGAGAAGGTAAAGACGGACCGCGGCTATGGAAGAGGCAGATTACGGACTTCCGCATAGCAACAGGTATTTCGGGTGAGTATAAAAAAAAAAAAAAAATTCAATTTTTTTTTTTTGGGGGATTTTTGGGCTAATTTTTTTTTTCTGGGTGGAACTCATTAACACTGCATGTCAGAGCACAAACCAAGCCATGAAGTTCCAGGAATTGTCTTTAGACCTCCGAGACAGGATTGTATTGAGGCACAGATCTGGGGAAGGGTACAGATTTTTTTTTTTTTTTTTGCAGCATTGAAGGTCCCAATGGGCACAGTGGCCTCCATCATCCGTGAATGGAAGAAGTTTGGAACCACCAGAACTCTTCCTAGAGAAGGCCACCTGGCCAAACTGCATTTCTCTGTGGAGGGAGGTGAACCTTCCAGAAGAACAACCATCTCTGCAGCACTCCACCAATCAGGCCTGTATGATAGACAGATGGAAGCCACTCCTCAGTAAAAGGCCCATGATGGCCCACCTGGAGTTTGGTCTTGGTCTGAGAGTCCTTCTGATGAAACAAAGATTGAATTCTTTGGCCTGAATGGCAAGCGTCATGTCTGGAAGAAACATAGCACCGCTCATCACCTGGTCAATACCATTCCTACAGTTATGCATGGCTGTGGCAGCATCATGCTGTGGGGATGTTTTTCAGCAGCAGGAACTGGGAGACTAGTCAGGATCGAGATAAAGATGAATACAGCAATGTACAGAGACATCCTTAATGAAAACCTGCTCCAGAGCGCTCTGGACCACAGACTAGGTGAAGGTTCATCTTCCAACAGGACGACGACTCTAAGCACACAGCCAAGATAACAAAGGAGTGGCTACGGGACAACTCTGAATGTCTTTGAGTGGCCCAGCCAGAGCCTAGAATTGCACCTGACTGAACATCTCTGGAGAGATCTGAAAATGGCTGTGCACCGATGCTCCACCATCCAACCTGATGGAGCTTGAGAGGTCCTGCAAAGAATGGGAGAAAATGACCAAAAATAGGCGTGCCAAGCTTGTAGCATCATACTCAAAGTCTCGAGGCTGTATTTGGTGCCAAAGGTGCTTTAACAAAGTATTGAGCAAAGACTGGGAATACTTATGTGCATGGGATTTTATTTTATTTTTTATATATATATATTTGAAAAGATTAAAAAAAAGCTTTTCACGTTGTCATTATGGGGTATTGTTTGTAGAGTTTTGAGGAAATTAATTAATTTAATCCATTTTGGAATAAGGCTGTAATATAACCAGGGCTTTTTTTCAGGGGGAACTTGGGGGAACTCAGTTCCACCACCTCTGGCTCAGACCCTTTGGTGTCTGCTCACTACAATCACAAATGTTTATAATTGACAGCTCTGCACTCTGTGTGTAACCCCCATGTACTCTGCACTCTGTATGTAATGTAATCCTGGTATTTAATGCCCCTTTAAGACCCTTCTACTGTTTGTGAAATCTGAACAGGGTCGTGGTTGAGTTCCTGCACCTAGTTTCTGAGAAAAAAAGCTCTGAATATAACAAAATGTAGAGAAAAATTAAGTGCTGTGAATAATTTCCAAATGCACGGTAAGTCAAAATTCCTCAGAAATGCAAGTGATAATGAACAATCTCACCAAAGTGAGGAGAATTCCCACCTTGGACAGTTTTTTAATTTTCTATCACCAAGACACATAGAGAGGGTGCATTGCCCCAACATAGACACAGACTGCAAAAAAAAAAGAAAATTGTCAGGGTCTAACCCTATGATATAAAAAAAAATTGGTTTTGCCTTGTTACTGAAACTGCCTTAAAGGAGTTGTAAATAAAAAAAAATGTTATGCTGAAATGACTGTTTACAGGGTATAGAGACATAATAGTTAACTGATTCCTTTTAAAAACGATTAAAAATAGATAAAAATCAATCATATAATGTACCTGTAGTTTCTAGTTTCATTTTTGCATGTTTCCTGCTTCTCTGCTGTACAGAGCCACAGAGCCAATACAGGGCAGTGATGGTTTGGAAAACAAAACTGATTGGTGCTGTGGGGTTTTAGACACACAGTAATCGCACCTCCTTGATTAGTGACCACACAGAGAAAGCTCCCAGTACTGTGGTTATCAGGAAACAGACAACCAGGAAGTGTGGCGATCAGAGAAGAATTACAGCAACTTGAGAGCAAAAACGAACAATGAGGACATGAAAACAGCACTGCATTAAGGTAAAGGAAGCTATTAAGATAAAAAAAAATTCCTTTACAAACCCTTTAAAGCGTTACTAAACCCAGTAATATGAAAATATGCAATGCCCACAGCTTATAAATCTTCTTTTTACATTAAAATACTGCCACTATATACCTTTTTGGCTGATCTGTATACCATGGTCATGTGATAAACTGCAGGGTTTGCCCTAGTGCTGAGTGTTTAGTAGGAGGAGATTTCCACTACAGCCTGTATGCTCATGCTGTTATGGGAGGCAGATCATCCATGAATCAAGATGTGACATTCCAGCCACTGTGTTCTTTTTTTAGTTACTGCACATGGAGGAGAAGGGAGGGACTGGGCTGTCATATATGTAGTGCTTGGTTACTTCAAAGTACCGGTGCTATTTAAATTTAAAGGAAGATCAGAGTGTAGTTGGACTCTGATCCAAATTGTTATGTTCAAAACAGGGTCTCTGTCTCAGCTTGGCTGTGCTGTGGGTTCATTCTGTTGTACTGGGGTGTTCTTCCCACCCCAGTGCGGTAGATGGCAGCAGTGGAGTCAAGGTTTGGGTGCTCTTCCCCAGCAGCCAATCAGGAGGGTTGAGCCTTGCTGTGCATGCTGGGGGAGGGTATTTATGGGGCAGACGCCATTGGTTCTGGGTCTTCTTTGTCCAGTGTGGCACCCAACTTTAAGGTGACCACATCACGGCGCCCCAGCGTTATGGCCTACCGGGGCGTGGGTGCCACGCAGTGTTCCTGGTTTCGGGACCATGTTGGTCTGGAGCATTTGAGCAGCGACTGGAACCCAGTGATCGACTGGGTTCCCACCTCTGAGGATCCCAAGCATATAGCTGTTCGGTGGGGAGTCCGTCTGAGGCGCGCCAATGAGAGGTTGGCGGTCCAAAAGCATTTAGACAAACCACCGGGGATCAAGGTAGCTGGACACTGAAGGATTGATCACCCGTCAGTCGGTACCTGGGCAACGTTAAGAAGGAGATCCAGGCGTAATTCACCCAAGGAGGATTGCCTCCGTAACTGCCATCAGAGAGGGCCCGTGGCAGAGGTGTCTCCCTGACGTTCATTCTAAGAAGGGTCTGTGGCACAGACTTTTCCTCAAAGGTTTGATTGATACTCTGGCTGCCAGGTCAGTGAGAGAGGCCTGTCCAGGTATGCTATTCCTACTCAAGCAGGAGTGGCGCAGAGAAGTGTTACACTTGGGAGCAGGACTGTTTCCCTATTGCTACGCCTGAATTTGCTATTCTCCTTTCTTCCTTCAACTTTACTTTCCTCACCACAAGTTTATTTGTTTTTACCCGGCTGGGTAATAAACAGCACAGCAAAAGACACTTGTTGCGGAATTTCCTTTACTTCTGCTATATGCACCATTCACCCCTAGGAATTCGGAAGAACCACAAGGTAAATGTGCCACCCAAAACAAACCAGCAGCTTCTCTGGGGGGTAGTGCTACATATAGGATCCGATCGGTATACACACACCAAAATGTGTGATGTCAATATGATGTGACCTGAAAAGCTCAGCTCAACGAGGAATTGTTATCTCCAGCAATAGGGACCAAACTGAGCATGTGCAGCATTACTACCCGCACTGTGTCGTGTCTGGATTTGCCAAGAGAGATGCGGCAGGAGGGGGAGGATCTGTGCATACAGGATCAAAGAGCCTTTTTACACAATACAGAGGATTAACCCCTTAAGTTCCACAGTGAGTATAACAAGCATGCTATTCTATATATAAAGACAGGTTTTACGGTTGTGGGTTTAGTAACACTTTTAAGATCAGCCTCCTGTAATACACTGATTATGGATCTATTGTTTTGCAAAGTACTGTCAGTCTAATACAGGCGTTCCAATAAAAGGAGGTGAGAGCATGAGGAGAACCTCTTCAAAGAAGAGAGGTACAAACCTTTCTACTAAAGCTTGCTAGAGATGATTCTTTTTTTCTTGTACAGCCAGTAGGCAGAACAAAAAAAAATGAACAGAATCCTCCACCCACACAAGCTAGGTGGATGGGAGGAATCCCCCAGGACATTGTATTCTAACAGCGGGGCTGCAGCTGCTGATTGACAAAAGTTTTTCAACATTCCTGTTCTACAGAAGTTGATCTAACCATTGGCTTCTGTCAAAACAGAAAAGCTACATGTAGATCGAAATTCAGCTGGTCCCTGCAGAACAGTTGATTTATGACCAGCTTTAGAGAGGATGTGCAACTGAAACAGTGGTAGTAAGAATGTGACAAACTTCTTTCAGTTCTCGGCATGTAATATGCCGTGCAGGCTATAAAGATGCTATTTCGCATGTAGGTAATTCAGTGGAAGAATTGTATAAATATAACTCCAAATGGCGTGACTTTTTGGTATATATTTGTGTGCAAGTATGTGTACATACTATATATGCCAAGTATTACTGCTCAAAGATTTTTTTTTTTGCAAGCCGTCCATAATTGGCGTACCCACTACATGACTATTGCAGGTAAGCAACTATTAAACATTCTAAAGCCTCATACAGAGGGTCGGACTTCAAACAAACTTTTCAGTGGATTTTTGTTTGAAGGCCGTTGGCTGTGAACTTGGGATGCATATACACGGCAGGACTTTTTCAACAAACTTTCCCAAAATCACGTGTTTTTTCAGCTCTTTTCTGCTCTTTACCGTCACCCTTTGGTCAACTTCTGCTATTGTTGGTTGATTTTAACATTGGTTCTGAGCATGCGTGCTTGTACTTTGGACTAAAGTCCGATGGACCTCTGTACACACGATAGGACTTTGCACCGTAGGACTTTTGTTGCCAAAAAGTTTTTCCGTTCCGAACTTTTATCTGATGAAAACCGAAAAAGTGTGTCCGATGGAGCATACACACGGTCGGATTTTTTTGAAAACCTGATCATTTTGAAGTTTGTTGTCAAAAAGTCAGTGTGTATGGGCCTTTAGAAAAAAAAAAAAGCCAGCTCCAGTGTAACAACTCTGCTGTCTTCTCTAACCAACCTTAAAGTGGTATTAAACCCAAGAGCAAACAATTATTAAATTGCAGTTTACCAGTTCTTGGATGTGATGGTTTGAATTTTTTTACGCTTTCTTTGCTCTATATGCACCTAGTGAGCCAGTTAGTTTGCTGGTTTTTCAACGGAACAAGCTGTCCTACAGATGTAGCAATTAGAGTATTAAGACAAACCATTTCACACTAACATAGTTGCTTACAATGATCAGCTCCTGTTTATGTAAACACTGTTATCCCAAAGGAAAAAAAAAATGTTTGTTGTAACCGCATAAAAAGTGTTGCAAATTCAGTTTATTGGTGTGCCTAAATCAGCTAGTTTATCTAACACTCCCTCTCCCCCCAGAAAAACACTGCTGCTGTCCAAAGGTGCCACTGTTGCTCCTTCATCTAGAGCAGGGATATGCAATTGGCAGACCTCCAGCTGTTGCAGAATTACAAGTCCCATGAGGCATAGCAAGACTCAGCCACAAGCATGACACCCAGAGGCAGAGACATGATGGTAGTTTTGCAACAGCTGGAGGTCTTCTAATTGCATATCCCTGATCTAGAGTATAGGCACCCTAATACAGGAAGTCTTACTGACCATCAGGGCGATCCTCAAACTAAGTACGCTTGGCCTTTTACCTATCTCACTGATTGCGCCGAGCCAAGTTCTGCACATGCCCAGTGAGGAGCAGATTCGTGCGCGCATGCGCAGTACGGCCGGCCCTTCATTTGCATGGGGTCACGGCTCATTACAATGAAGCACGCCCACTTCTTTCCCACTTGCAATAACCCCGCCTTACGTCTCAGAATTTATGTTACACTTGCGCAATTTTGGACGCAAATGTGCTGTGGATACGGCACTTACGACACAAAATTAGGGCGCCGTAACTTAAATGACATAAGTTTTGAGTAACTTAATTTGCACCGCTGTTTGTGGATCTGGCCCCATGTCACCAGGTGAAAACAAAAAAGCCCAAAGGAAAGCTAATGCAGCCACCACATTCAAGGAATAGGTAAGCTGCACTGTGGAAAATTTTGGGTTGAATACCGCTTTAAAGCATATCTGTGGTCAAAATTTTAAATCCTTAATTCATTTCCATATTGTATTTCAGTTCTTTCTAGCCCACTTCTCTTTATCTGAACAATATTTTTTTTGTTTAATATATTTTTATTGAAAAGGGTATGCAAATACAACAATAAAATAGGATACTTAGAAAAGAAATCATTGGATTAACATATAAAGAGTCAACAAGATTCGTATTAAGAATTGCTTGAGTAATCCAAACATAATAAAATTAATAACAATTTAATAGTGAAATAAGAAAGAGGGGGAGAGGAGAGAAAAAGGCAAGAGAAGAAAGGGAGAGGGGTGGGGAAAAGGGAGGCTGGCACACATGGCAACACAAATAAACTTAAAGCAATTACATTTAGTTTAGCGAAACCTCAGAGGGGGGTTAGACCCTCCACTAATGGTAAAAGAAAAAAAGGGGGGGATAACGGGTAGAGCGGTAGGACACTTAAGGAAGACTGGGTAACCTAAGGGGATCTGAACAATATTTACGTTTGTAGACTTGCTTTCTGACGATCCACAGACATTTACTTCCTTGTGTTCACTATGCTCTGTGAGTAGGCACATCTGTGTCACAGAATTCATAGAGCTTGCCTTCTCAACTACAGAGGTGCTGAGTCAGTAGAGAAATCACTGGTGGCAGGCAACAAGGTACCATTGCAACATATAGTCCTTAGAAATTGAAAGTAAACATTAGAGGAGAAGATGCAAAGCAGGGAATTCAGAAGGTTGTAGAAAGATGGCCAGCGGCCAGACGGCACTCACAACATTAGGGGCTTTTCATGCACATTGGGGCTTTTATAAACACTTTTCTCCTGGTAGAAGAAAAGCAGCTTAAAAAATGCTCCTAAGAGGTGTTTTTGAAAACCTGTTTAGGCTCATTAAAGGGGTTGTAAAGGTAAAAAAAAATCCCCTAAATAGCTTCCTTTACCTTAGTGCAGTCCTCCTTCACTTACCTCATCCTTCCATTTTGCTTTTAAATGTCCTTATTTCTTCTGAGAAATCCTCACTTCCTGTTCTTCTGTCTGTAACTCCACACATTAATGCAAGGCTTTCTCCCTGGTGTGGAGAAAGCCTCTTGAGGGGGCAAGCAGGAGTGTCAGGACGCCCACTAACACACAGCTCCTTTCTCTATCTGCAAAGTAGAGAGTATCCTGACTTGCCTGCTTGCCCCCTCCCCCCTCAAGAGGCTTTCTCGACACCAGGAAGAAAGCCTTGCATTACGGTGTGTAGTTACATACAGAAGAACAGGAAGTGAGGATTTCTCAGAAGAAATAAGGACATTTAAAAGCAAAATGGAAGGGTGAGGTAAGTGAAGGAGGACTGCACTAAGGTAAAGGAAGCTATTTAGAGAAATAATTTTTTACCTTTACAACCCCTTTAAGTGCTTGGGCATTTATTTACTTCATTTGCCAGACTGCACTAAATGAACCTAGCGCATTTAGGTGTGTCGGGTGTTTTTTATGCTCAGAAGCTCCTATCCTGAACATGACTTGAGTTTTTATTTTTTTCTGCTTCTAAACACCCCTACCTCTAAACTCGTGTAAACACCTAAAGTGTGCATGGACACATAGGCTAACATGGAGGGGCGTTTAGAGGCAGAAAAAAATAAAGCTCAGATGCCTCATGCCTGTAAAAGCAGAATTGTTTTGCTGAATTGTGCATTAGACCTTAAAGGACAATTTTCAAGAAGCTTGTTTTGGGGAATTTTTTTTTTTAAGTAAAGCGAAATACACTGTTTTTAGATAACATTTTGATATAGGGGTTTATTTACTAAAGGCAACTCCACTTTGCACTGCAAGTGCTCTTGGAAGTGGACTTGGAAGTGCAGTTGCTGTAGATCTGAGGAGGACATGCAAGGAAAATAAAAAACAGCATTTTTGCTTGTACATGATTGGATAATAAAATCAGCAGAGCTTCCCCTCATTATAGAATTTCCCCTCAGATCTAAAGCAACTGCACTTCCAAGTGTACTCGCAGTGCACTTGTAGAGCAAAGTGGACTTGCCTTTAGTAAATCGACCCCGTAGTATACCATGTGAGAATTAATTTGTCATTAAGCTCGTTTTAAATCAAATGCAGAGCTAGTATACTATTTTGGCACAGATGTTAACTTTTAATGTTTCCTAAACCAGCAATGTCTGCACAGCAAAATGCTTAGCACAGCATTTTGATATGTAATTTATCTACTGCTAACCACAGTAGATTGGGACTGGATCATTATGGCTCTTAACAAACTAATACAACTTGCACAGCTGAGTTTCGTTAATTTATAGGTTTGTATATAAACAGTTCACAAGCTTACATCATTATTCAGCTAAATTACAGTTCAGACATTTGTACAAGTTTAACACTTAAATGATTGGAGCATAGGAAACTTTTTTGTTTTTTTGTTTCATATTAGTGAATTTACTCCTTGAATGCAGATAATTTCAACTGTACGTTGCCATCTTTTTTATACCATGGACATGTTGACACACAGGCGTGGACTGACCCACTAGAGATGCAGAGGATTCTCTGGCCAAAAAATGCATTTCAAAGTAGCTAGATGGGTCTGACATTATTGACTCATTTGTGTCTGTTATTGTAGCTTTCACTGTCATACCTGCCTCCCTGCAACAATTGTTTCATTCCCAAGGCCTCCAGTCATGTAGCAGTGTGCATAGCATCTTTTGTTAGTCATAAAATGACTGACCTCTACCGCCTGTGTGCAACTCATCATCCTCTGTGCCCACATCTGCTTGCCCAACAGCAATGAATGTGTAGAGAGAAAAATGACCACTTGACCTCCTTCTCTCATCAGCACCTTCTGCAGTCCCAATTAAAACCAGCCTGCACAGGCGCACACCCTGTGAGTTTCAGGAGACTACACAGCTGAGCTGGTTGGCTGTGTGGAACGGATAACCAGTAAAGCAAAGAAGAGACACATGGCATGGCCACCTTTTATAAGCAAGTGAAATAACAGGGTCATACCAAGTGATTAAACTTGCCCTTGAGTTTTAATGCTTCCTCTTCTAGGAAGGAATCTAATTAATTCCTGAATTACCTTAAGCTTTTTGGCCTCATTCATTAAGCCCAGTAGGCATCCCCAAACTTTTACAATTGTTCAAGTTGAAAAGTGTTTCCTGATGTGCATGTTTGGCTCTCGTTGCCTCTGCTCTTAGGTACTGCCTTCTACGTGAGCTAGCACCATATGGCATACAATATTAAGTCTATTAAACATACTCCTATGGCAGGGGTATTGAATTAAAATTCATGGAGGTCCGATAAGTAAAATTTTCTTCCAGCCGAGGTCCGCATCGCAGTTTCGTGCGATTACCCCAATTCTTTACATTGCAGCCCAGGGGTGCAGGCACGACACACCATTCGTTTGAATGGGCTGCTGCGCCTGTGTTTCTGCTGGGAAAAGGTCCTGGCATCTTTTTAAAAAGGCAGCCACAAGGAAACTGCATGATGCGTTTGTACCATGCAATTTCCATGTGCAGAAAATTGCACTTTGCATTTTAGTGCATTTAGGAGTCAATGGTACCCCTTTACGTCTTCTGTGCAGCACCTCATTTTGTGCGCAGCTGGTTGTCCGCTTCACATCTTCCCCACCACAGCCCTGTCCCCCTTCACATATCCCCCCACACAGTATTACCCCCTTCACATTTCCCCCCACACAGTATTACCCCCTTCACATATCCCCCCACACAGTATTACCCCCCTTCACATTTCCCCCCACACAGTATTACCCCCTTCACATATCCCCCCACACAGTATATTACCCCATCACATATCCCCCCCCCCACACAGTATTGCCCCATTACATATCCCCCACACAGTATTGCCCCATTACATATCCCCCCACACAGTATATTACCCCATCACATATCCCCCCACACAGTATTGCCCCATCACATATCCCCCACACAGTATTGCCCCATTACATATCCCCCCACACAGTATTGCCCCATTACATATCCCCCCACACAGTATTGCCCCATTACATATCCCCCCACACAGTATTGCCCCATTACATATCCCCCCCACACAGTATTGCCCCATCACATATCCCCCCCACACAGTATTGCCCCATCACATATCCCCCACACAGTATTGCCCCCTTTACATGACCCCATCACAGATCCCCCCACACAGTATTGCCCCATCACATATCCCACCACACATTATTGCCTCATCACATATCCCCCCACACAGTATTGCCCCCTTTACATGACCCCATCACATATCTCCCCACACAGTATTGCCCCATCACATATCCCACCACACAATATTGCCCCATCACATATTCTCCCACACAGTATTGCCCCATCACATATCACCCCACACAGTATTACCCCCCCTTCACATATCCCCCCACACAGTATTGCCCCATCACATATCCCCCCACACAGTATTGCCCCATCACATATCCCCTCCACACAGTATATTACCCCATCACATATCCCCCCACACAGTATTGCCCCAATACATATCCCCACACACAGTATTGCCCCCTTTACATGACCCACATCACAGATCCCCCACACATTATTGCCTCATCACATATCCCCCACACAGTATTGCCCCCTTTACATGACCCCATCACATATCTCCCCACACAGTATTGCCCCATCACATATCCCACCACACAATATTGCCCCATCACATATTCTCCCACACAGTATTGCCCCATCACATATCACCCCACACAGTATTACCCCCCCTTCACATATCCCCCCACACAGTATTGCCCCATCACATATCCCCCCACACAGTATTGCCCCATCACATATCCCCTCCACACAGTATATTACCCCATCACATATCCCCTCCACACAGTATATTACCCCATCACATATCCCCCCACACAGTATTGCCCCAATACATATCCCCACACACAGTATTGCCCCCTTTACATGACCCACATCACAGATCCCCCACACAGTATTGCCCCATTACATATCCCCCACACAGTATTGCCCCATTACATATCCCCCACACAGTATTGCCCCCTTTACATGACCCCATCACAGATCCCCCCACACAGTATTGCCCCATCACATATCCCCCCACACAGTATTGCCCCATCACAGATCCCCCCACACAGTATTGCCCCATTACATATCCCCACACAGTATTGCCCCATTACATATCCCCCACACAGTATTGCCCCCTTTACATGACCTCATCACATATCCCACCACACAGTATTGCCCCATCACATATCCCCCACACAGTATTGCCCCATCACATATCCCCCCCCCCCACAGTATTTCCCCTTTACATGACCCCCATCACAGAATTGCCCCTTTACATGACCCCCATCACAGATCCCCCCCATACAGTATTGCCCCATCACATAATTCCCCCCACACAGTACTGCCCCCTTTACATGATGCCCCCTTTACATGACCCCCCCCCTTCACACACACAGCACTGCCCCCGCTCCCCATCCTTAACACTTTCATACATTTTCCTCCCTTCCCTCTCCACTCCTACCTTTCACAGAGCGGGGGGCGGGAGGCGGGACAGTCGTGGACTGAAGGCGCGGGAGCTGTCGGGTTGACTTTTTTCGACGAACTGGTGATTGGCTGCTAGGACCGCCTCCTAGCAGCCAATCACCTCCCATCTAACACGACAGGCAGCTACCTCTCTGGTCCCGCCCACGGTCTGGGATTGTCCCGCCTCCTGCTGTCCGCTCCTCTGCTAATGATAGCGGAGGAGGCTGGGGACCAAAGCGGCGACTAAATGGCGCGATCGCCGCGGTCCGGAAAGAGCAGCAGCTCGGGCCGGACGCGGACCGCGGGCCGCCATTTAGTGATGCCCGTCCTATGGCATAAAATTGTCTTTACCCTGAACATGATTGAACTGAGGAGACACATTTTTTGCTCTAGTATCTTGTTGTTATGAAGGAGAATTGTAGAGTTTATTAAGCATGCCGAATAAACAGGAGACACTGTATGAATGCATTTACATTTGTTCCCATCTTCGGTCACGACAATATATGTGATTAAAAGAACACTTCAGTCAGACTTCAAGATTTAGAAAGTTCATACTTTAAAATACTTACCTGTTTACACCTTTTGTATTACCACTTGGTATAGCTTCAGTACATTAAAAGGATAGTTCACTAGAGCCAAAATAAAAGGGCTCTATGGTGGACATACCAGTTAGTGCTAAGGATAAGGTATAACGACTCTCAGTGTACATTAAAGAGTAAGGCTCTAATAATGGCAAAGGAAGAGTAGGAACTGTTGACCTGGCAAGTCACAAAATCCCTCAAAAGAGAGATAACATTAGCATTCAGTTACCACAGCCTTGAGCGTTAGTACTGTAAGATGATGATGGCGGGGATTTTGAAATGGTGCTCAAGTGTACCAGCTATGAGGTAGCTACCAGAGCTTTAGATTGCTGGTTGTACTCACTTCATGAGTCTTGGGTCACCACAAAAGTGATGCCATGGCTCTGGACTTGAAGAGTGCCCTGAGGCTTCTACAGTACACAGCCCTGCAACAATTCAGAGCCCAGTGCCCAAAAGCCGTGTTCCCAATGGCCCGCGGAGCCCTCTGATGTGGCCCACGACCACCTACTCTGGGATTATTAAAGGTCAGCTTATTACTAAAATCACAGTGTGTGTGTGTGTGTATATATGTATGTGTATATGTATGTATGTATGTGTGTGTGTGTGTATATATATATATATATATATATATATATATATATATAAATAAATATATAAATGGGCATATCTGTTCTGCAGTGGTTACTGGGCTGCTTTTAAACTAATCCACAGATGCAGAGCAGGGCATATGCGGGTTACCTGCACTGTGCCATAGACTTCTGTTATTACCAGCAAGTTTGAGCTTTTTGAAAGTGCACCAAACCTGCAGAATATAATAGAAGTCTATTGCAGAAATGCCAAATGTACACTGCCTTGCACCCGCGGTGTGGGTAAACCACAGCGCTTCAGTGTGAAAGCAGCCATGGGCCCCTTTCACACAGTCAGTCCGACCCAATTAGACCATTCATTTACCTCTAAGGAGTGGCAGATGTAAACCGACTTGTGTCCTACCTCCAATCCGATCAGGCTATGTCCATGTCCGCTCTGCATATACAGAGCGGACACGGACCTGCCATCCGCTGATTGTGGCCCGCGACCAGTTACCAAGTCGCTTAAGTGGCCCTTGCGCTTCAAAAGGTTGGGCAACCCTGATCTAGAGAATGCTCTGCAGATAACTAACATAGTATAGAGAGGTCTGAAAAGCACCACAATGCAGAACCCGGTGACCAAAGGTCATATTTCAGGCCAACCTCACAAATCGTTTCCAGTCCAGCAAGGTCCAGGAATGGTGTCTACAATTGTCTGGATAGCTGGTGTATATAGACTAGCTCAAGCAGCATTTTTTTTTTTTTGTATGTATTGAGTGAAGTTATCGGAGAAAAATAAAATAAAAAGACACAATTATAGTTCATGAATGAGGAAAAGGAGTCCTTCATTCTCAGACATGGCTGCATGACTGTTTAAGGCAGGGTTACACTGGGGCTGGCTTAACCTTTCTTGTTTGCCAGTGTCCAAACCACCAGAAGGCGGCAGTATAACCCAAATGTTTAGGAAAAACTAAATGAATGTGTCCTTCAATGGATGATAAAGAAAATTCATCAGTGTGTTGGAAAAAGGAGCAGGTTGTATTTTTTTTTTTTTTTTTTGTGTGTGCACTGTCAACCTATTTAAAAAAAAATGGGCTGCCATAACTCAGCATGCCTTAATGTGATAATGCATAATGTGAATCTACCTTTAGGGCAGGTGGAAGCAAGAAAGGGTGACTATTTATGGTGTCTCTTCATGTCATCACATTAAGGAGTCCTATGAGGACTCCTTGAGGACCCTGTAATGGGCACTTCTGCAGCCATGAGCAGCATCCACGTCAGCAGTAAGTGACCTAGAAGCTGCGAAAATGATCCTCCCACATCCACCCTGTTAATTGGAGATAAGTTGGTTGTGTTTGTTTTAGAGAATGGGGGAAGGATTACAACCTTTTTCACAATTTTATTGCTGTGATTTTCCCCATTGGGGAAATTCCCCATGAATTCCTGTCCAGGTTTCATAGGGACAGGACGTTGTAAGATTTCTCTCTATTTGGGGACATAGTCAAAACCAACTCCTTTCCTGGTTTCACAGGGATAATAAATGAGGCTACAGCTTCTTAAATCACAACCAGTAGTAAAAAAACTGACATAAGTTCTAACACTTCCTCATTCTGCTCAGAACTGTACCCCTGCAGCAGAGATAAAGTGCCATGTTCCTTTGTTCACACATCTGGTTATGGTGTAACCATATGTAGCTGATGAAGTTGAAGAGCTTGACAGTACATGCATCACCACTGTAACAAAGTACGAAGAATTTTCTTTTAACTGTTGAGTTTGATTTCTAGAAAAACAAAACACTAATTTATCGGAAATGTGTACACTGTATAATGTGTAAATGTGTACTGTCTTTGATACTTTAGTATGGAAACTATGAAACCGTATGCATATGTGCCTTCCACTGAGCAGTTGTAACACAGAAGGATCAACTATTGTGGTATTTAAATTAGGCAGTATTCTTGGAACAAAGGAGGTTATTTTTACGAAAGGCAAATCCCCTTTGCGCTACAGTCGCTGTAAATCTGAGGGGTAGATCTGAAATGAGGGGAAGCTCTGATGATTTTATTATCCAATCATGTGCAAGCTAAAATGCTCTTTACATTCCTTGCATGTCCCCCTCGGATCTACAGCGAATGCACTTCCAAGTGCAATTTCAAGTGTACTTTGCACTTGTAGTTTTTTTTGTTTTGTTTTTTTACTGTAGAATCTTCTTTCTCATCTGAAAGTCAAACTAAAGCAGACCCTACTACCAGAGATCTGGTTATGCTGGCAGTTTACGCTATGTTATTTCACAATAAAGCCTGTCAGCATGTCAGCAGTATGTGGTATTGGTTGGGATTTGAGAACTGGAGACTGGTATCTCCTGTCTCCAATATCAGATGTCGTTAAATTAAGAACAACTGTTCTCGAATGCTAGCTGTAATTGCCTTTGCCATGTGGGGAGATGACAAACATTTAATTTTCCTGTCAGGATCTGTGTCTTTCCAGGAAGTGGTTATATTTAAATTAACTATTCGACGGAGTACTTTTTTTTTTTTAGTTGTACCAGAAATAAATATGTTGCAAAAAGTATTTATATTTGGATATTTTAGCACCAAGAAGATTATTCAGTGTTGATTGTACACATTCGAAGTCCTATGTTTATTGTATGGTATATCTTCTGGTATCGGGGGATGAGGTTTCTTAATGTAATTTTTTTGGCCATTTAAATTTTTCTGTTTCAATATTGTTATTGGAATTTTTGTAACTAAATTTGACCATGCATTATAAATTGTGCATGGTCAGATAAATACCTGCATCGCATGCTGAAGTAACTGCCAACAAAAGAATATGCATAGGACAATGATGGTGGGTGGTTGCAGGTACAAACAAATCACAAAGAATAGGATAAAAAAAAACAGCAACATATATTAAAATTGAAAAGGTATGACTAGTCTCTAACAAGTGGGAACCATAATCAAAAGTTAGGGGTAAAGTGCCTGCAGGGCCGGCGCTAGGCATAGGCAAGTCAGGCGGCTGCCTAGAGCGCCAGGGTAGGGGGAGCGGCAAAATCCGGATCCCCAGCCACTCGCTGGGGGATTCAGATTATTAAAGGACCTCCAGCACTGACTTTTTTTAAATACATGCTGCCTTATGGCGTCAGCCGCCAGGCTAGGGGGCGACTGCGCCTGTGAGGACATCCCGGACCACTCTGCAGAGCCGCCCTAGCAATGAGGGGAGAGAGCCAGGACAAGGAGCAGCCGACCGGAAGTGCTGCATGATCGATGGAACCGGCTGGGGCGGATGAGATGGAAGCCCTGCATACGGGCTTGCCGCGATATCCGCTCCCCCCTCCTCCTGGTCGCTCGGGGATCTCTCACAACAGAGGACAGGCAGGCAGCAGCGCCGCTCTCATGTAAAGCCATCACCCGTCGCTGGCTCAGGTATGGAAGCTCAGTGCTGCAGCCTGCTGTCACATAAAATAAAAACTGTACTCTGCTGTTTATAGTTCATTGCACTGTATACACAGGGGGGACAGATATATATGTGTGGGGGGGGGGGGGGGGCAGACGGGGGGGTACAGATATGTGTGGGGGGGCAAGATATGCGTGTGGGAGGGGTTACAGAGGGGGACCAGATATATATGTGGGGGGGCAGATGTGCAGGGGGGTACAGATGTGTGTGGGAGGGGTTACAGAGGGGGACCAGATATGTGGGTGGGGCAGACATGCAGGGGGGTACAGATATGTGTGTGGGAGGGGTTACAGAGGGGGACCAGATATATGTGGGGGGGCAGACATGCAGGGGGGTACAGATATGTGTGTGGGAGGGGTTACAGAGGGGGACCAGATATATGTGGGGGGGCAGACATGCAGGGGGGTACAGATATGTGTGTGGGAGGGGTTACAGAGGGGGATCGGATATATGTGTGTGGGGGGGGGAACAGACGTGCAGGGGGTACAGAGAGGAAATGATAGTGTGTGGGGCGTGCAGTGGGGAACAGAGGTGTGGAAGGGGTGGTGCAGACGTGCAGGGGGGTACAGAGGGGGAACAGCTATATGTGTGTGTGGGGAGGGTGGGACAGATGTGCAGGGGGGTACAGAGAGGAAATGATGTGTGTGGGGCATGCAGAGGTGTGGAGGGGGGGGTGCAGAGGGGAACAGAGGTGCGGAGGGGGATGTGCAGACGTGCAGGGGGGTACAGAGGGGGAACAGCTATATATATGTGTGTGTGTGGGGAGGGTGGGACAGATGTGCAGGGGGATACAGAGAGGAAATGATGTGTGTGGGGCATGCAGAGGGGAACAGAGGTACGGAGGGGGGGTCGCAGAGGGGAACAGAGGTACGGAGGGGGGGTCGCAGAGGGGAACAGAGGTACGGAGGGGGGGTCGCAGAGGGGAACAGAGTTGCGGAGGGGGGGTCGCAGAGGGGAACAGTTGCGAAGGGGGGGTCGCAGAGGGGAACAGAGGTACGGAGGGGGGATCGCAGAGGGGAACAGAGGTACGGAGGGGGGATCGCAGAGGTGCGGAGGGGGGATCGCAGAGGTGCGGAGGGGGGTCGCAGAGGGGAACAGAGGTGCGGAGGGGGGTCGCAGAGGGGAACAGAGGTGCGGAGGGGGGTCGCAGAGGGGAACAGAGGTGCGGAGGGGGGGTCGCAGAGGGGAACAGAGGTACGGAGGGGGGGTCGCAGAGGGGAACAGAGTTGCGGAGGGGGGGTCGCAGAGGGGAACAGAGTTGCGAAGGGGGGGTCGCAGAGGGGAACAGAGGTACGGAGGGGGGATCGCAGAGGGGAACAGAGGTACGGAGGGGGGATCGCAGAGGTGCGGAGGGGGGATCGCAGAGGTGCGGAGGGGGGTCGCAGAGGGGAACAGAGGTGCGGAGGGGGGTCGCAGAGGGGAACAGAGGTGCGGAGGGGGGTCGCAGAGGGGAACAGAGGTGCGGAGGGGGGTCGCAGAGGGGAACAGAGGGGGGGTGCAGAGGGGAACAGTTATTTAGGGTGATACATTAATGGGGTGATCTGAAGTGTGAAGGTGGAAGAATTGTGGTGATCTGAGACCTTAAAATACAGGAATTGGGGCGATCTGAGGTGTGAAGGTTCAAGTCCACCTTTGTAAAAAATAAAAATAAATGCAGATCTTTTTGCAGGTACAAAAATGTACATTTATTATTATTTTTAGTAGGAGCCTGTAAAACATTGTCAGTGTATCTGTCGCTCGTACAGACTGGCAGTTACTGTACACAGTTTGTCTGTATACTGTCCTAGCCTGTGGGCCACAGCTTGTGTGAGGAAGCGAGCCAGTGCCATCCACTATTTGTCTTTGGGCCGGGTCCAGAGGCACAGGTGCAAGCCTGTGGACCACGGCTGAACAAATAGGTGAAGAGGCACCGCAAAAATGTCAGTGGGGGCGGAGCCTATGGGGGGGCGGCAAAATGAGGTTTCGCCTAGGGTGTCAAAAATCCTTGCACCAGCCCTGAGTGCCTGCCAGATATAGACGCATATGTTAAAAAAGACCATCCTCATACAGGTTGACCTATAGCCAATGTTACACTATCAGAGCATCCTCAAAAGAGAGACGGAAAAAAGGAAAGTGAGGAAAAAAGGGAAAAGCAGAAGAAAAGAAAACGGCAAACCCGAGAGCCCAGTCCCACTGCCACCACGACAGCCATTAAGCAGGAGGTTGAGGCTATTGTATCCACAGGTTCAAGGCCTCATCAAATCGTGAAGCAGTATCTTTTGCAGAATGCTCACCATCTTTATTATCCATGATAGTTTTTACTTCATTACCATCAGGTCTACAACTGCACACTTCCAAGCAGTCGCAATAGCGATCTTAGACAGGAACAGCATTTTAGTTTTTTTATACGCAAAATGTAAGTATGCAGTAAGTAATATATACGATTTATTTCTAGAGAGCAGTTTGTTTTCTGATATTTTATCTGCTTGAACAAATGAGTCACCACTGTGCTCAAAGTCTAAATAGAATACCAAGACAGCAAGTAGGGGGAGATGC
Source organism: Rana temporaria (assembly GCF_905171775.1). NCBI lineage: Eukaryota > Metazoa > Chordata > Amphibia > Anura > Ranidae > Rana > Rana temporaria. Next base: position 96,604,086 of record NC_053496.1, read on the forward strand.
AGAGCTCTGACCTGGGAACCCTGAAAATACTAAAAATTTTAATTAGCCCAGTGAATGAGTAGTACTGTGTTTTAACTAACTGGTATCTGACCTTGTTTAATTGTTTGTGGAATAGAGGAAGGGACTTGGAATGTTTAGGTGGCTGTTTTGCATTGTTACAATGTTTTTTAAGTTGCATTCAGTGTAGCAGTTTCTAAGTACCGTATATACTCGAGTATAAACCGACCGAGTATAAGCCGAGGCACCTACTTTTACCACAAAAAACTGGGAAAACGTATTGACTCGAGTATAAGCCTAGGGTGAGAATGCAGCAGCTACTGTAAGTGGAAAAGAGGGTCAACAATGCCCATTTTCAGCCTCACTGTGTTTATCTGCATGCCTCAGCCTCTTACTGTGTCCATATGCATGCCTCAGCCTCCCTTAGGCCCATTTCAAATGAACGTCTGTTTTGCCGCAGCTAAAAGCATGTTTAAGTTTTGCTGGAATTCAAGACTCCAGGCATTGCGTTTAGCCGCGGCACGATATTGAACGGGGATCCGACTTGGATAGCTGCCAATACCAAGCACTGCGTTTGGTATGAATCTTGAGGAGAAACTTCACGCCAAATTTCAAATAAAAAACCGGCATGGGTTCCCCCTACAGGAGCATACCAGGCCCTTGGATCTGCTATGGATTTTAAGGAGACGCCCGGTACACCGAAAAAAACAGCGTGGGCTTCCCCCCAAAATCCATACCAGAGCAGCAGCCTGGCCGGTCAGGAAAGGGGTGGGGACGAGCGAGCGCCCCCCCTCAACCAGGCCAGGCCGCATGCCCTCAACATAGGGGGTCAGTGTTTTGGGGCAGGGGGCACCCTGTGGCCCCCCCACCCCAAAGCACCTGTCCCCATGTTGATGAGGACAGGGCCTCTTCCCGACAACCCTGGCTGTTGGTTGTTGGGGTCTGCGGGAGGGGAGCTTATCGGGATCCAGGAGCCCCCTTTAATAAGGGGGCCCCCAGATGCCGGCCCCCCACCCTATGTGAATGAGTATGGGGTACATCGTACCCCTACCCATTCACCTGGCGGAAAAAAAATATGTAAAAAATAACACGACACAGGGTTATTAAATTAGTCAGCTCCGCGGGCCCCCCTCTCTTCTTTAGCTCTTTTACGAGGGGGGGGCTGCTTCTTCGATGTCTTCTGGGGGGGGGGGGGGTGTGCAGGTCTTCACCACCGTCTGGTTCTCTTCCACCGGGGGGGCCGCTGTCTTCTTTAGCTCTTTTATAGCGGCCCCCTCCAGGGCTTCTCATTCTACGTCTTTGGTGGGGGGTGCCCGGGCTTCTGTCGCCTTCTGCCTTCTTCTCCTTCTCTTCCGATGTTGACACGTCGCTTCCTCCCGCTGCAATGCCGTGTGCGGCGGCTCGCACCGATTTATATAGGCCTCTTATGACGTCACAGTCCCATCATGCTCCGGGCGCCCCATGAGTCTTTCAGGACTGGAGTACACTGGCCTAAGCTATCGCTTTCCCTATAAAATCAGCAGCAGCTACACTGTCCCTCCTCTCACTAAGACTGCAGGTTCCGAATTATTCTAAAATGGATGCTGTCCAGGAGGTGGGAGGGTCTGGGAGGGAGGGTATGCTGCTGATTGGCTGGAATGTGTCTGCTGACTGTGAGGTACAGGGTCAAAGTTTGCTCAAGAATGACAAATAGGGGGCGGATCGAACATATGTTCGCCCGCGGCGGCGAACACGAACAAGCGATGTTCGCCGGGAACTATTCGCCGGCGAACAGTTCTGCACATCACTACTGCCCGCATGCTTTTTGGTAGTCTTTGTGTACTGACTAGTTAGGTTGTTTCTATTTTAGCTGGGAGAGACTGAAATGGCTTTGTCTGCTGTATTTGTAGTACAGTGGTTTTAGAAATATCCCTTGCAGAGTGCCTGATCTTTCACAGTTTTGCTTGCTAATGGTTAAATTGAGCAAATCCTATACAATATTTCATACTTGCCTGATAAAAATGTATTTAAAACTCGTTTAGTACAGAACACGATTATGAAAATCTTAAGTGTGATTTTCATAGCAGAATTCCTTTTGTACCTAACCTTCAGTCCATGTTTGTGAATAGGAAGCCAAAGAGCATTCTGTGATTTCCACAAATGTAATATCGGCATTCTTCCTTACAGCGAACAGACAAAATATGTAAAAAGATGCTCAGAATATTTTAGCTACCCCACAGCACATAACCCCTTAAGTCCAGCAAACCTCAAGACTGTGGTTTACCACACTGGCTTCCACACACTGTTGTTCAGGGTAGCAATATTTTCACAGTTCCCTGCCATTAAAAACATTTTTTGTACTAAATACCATTATTTCCCTGTACCGGGACCCCAAATGACCTAATTGTGAGGAAGTATAATGGACCAACATTAAGACCTAAATACAGATGCAAACAGGAGTTTTTAAAGTGCTTCCTCAGCAGTGCAGTTAAACCAAATAGTTTCTTATTTGGAAGTATTTTAGGAATTTTAGACAGAAAAAAGGAACAAAATCTAAACCATATTTATTGCAATGTTTTGGCTAATCCATGTGCGTCAGAGGGACTCTCAAGCATTGTCATTCTGTACTCTGCATCTTGGCTGTTCTAATATCTACTTGCCCCAGGGTCTATAGCTCTGAACTGTGACCTTTCAAGTAAATTTAGGACAAGGGCTTGGAAAAAACTGAAATGAACTGCACCAGAATGTTTTGTAATTTTACAGTTTGATTGTGCCAGCAGAAGACTTTCTGATTTCATATCATGTCTTCTAAATTTTAGCAGAACTCCACCTAAAACTATAACCCCAGGAAGCAAGCCTCTCTATTTCAGCTGTGGCAGCTATGGGAGAGCTGTGACTCAACATTCTAAAATTCCAAACTGCAGTTCATTCAACATAAATTTAAATGGAGAAGTTACCAGTGGGACAGTGACACTGAACAGAGTCTGCTTCATGGTTATTCTTCTTTAGGCTCTGTTCACATATATGTGGTGCAGCAAGTGCAGCGAATTCTGTGCATTTCCTACACCTCATTGAAATTGAACGGCGTTCATATAAACTACAGGGGGTGTCAATGTTAAGTTAATGACACCCCAAAACAGTTCACAAAACACAGTGTGATGGACAGAATTGGATCGCATAGTTGTGAGCACACCTGTGATCTGATTCCATTGCTGGGAGAATAAAGGGTTTTGTGTGCTTTGAGCCATGCCTATGAATGGTAGACATTGCATGTGATTTGCACAGGAATGCAGTGCAATTCCTTTGCGAATTACATGCGATGTGCCGCACCGCAAATATATCAACCCAGCCTAATTGTTTTTTTTTTTTACTATTTACTATTAATGCTTCCATTTTCCCCATTGATCTTGGTTGTTCTGCAACCACAGTGACTGAGGAGTAAACTTTAGAGGAGCAGATCCCCCAAATATCAATATATAGGTAATGGAGCTGGATCACTCGAAATGTTAAGTTGCTAAGAATTTGATGGCATCCATTCCTGTTTTATGAAAATATTCAGCACCTCAGTTTGCCCTAAATGTATTTATGAAAGCTTTATTTGCCCCCCAGCTGTGCCAATAATTGAAGATCTGGAATCTTAAAAAGTAAAGCAAGAGGAGCACTATCCATTTGGAAAAAAAGTCATCTTTATATAAATCAAACTTGTTTTGCCAATGCCAGATAAAGCAACAGGTTCAGGTCAATCCCCCCTAGGGAAAGTAAAGCAACCTATACTTACCTTCCATTTCTTTACTTTAGAGCAGGAGAAGCCACCCTGTGTAAGCAACAAATCATTCACGTCATAGCTTTTGCAGAGCGATGGATTCTTCCAATGTAAAAGTGCTGGAGTTGAACATAATGAAGGAAAGGAGAGTACTATAGTTGCTGCTGTGAAGGGGGGAAATGGGTTGGGAGCAAAGACAAATAATTATTAGACCCCATAGCCTCCTTAAAGAGAAACTGTCACCTGCACTATGCTATTACATAGGGTCGCGTCAGCCCCTCTGTGTTGGCAATAAAGTTAAGTGAAAAAAAGATGAGAAAAATTAATGTTAAATATAATCAAAAAAGACACCCTAAATATATATTTTTTAAGCCACATGCCCCCACACACACGCACATTGGAATGTAATCGTGTGTCAAGGGCGCCTATGTACAAAAATGATGACGAATTACACTGACGACTGTGATGTTAAAAATTGTGACTGCCACTACAGGTACTTTCTTTTGTAGACTATCTGATTATACAATAATGTGTTGGGTCTTAAGCAACCTTCAGATCTATAATATGTATTTTTAACTGTGTAGAAGAAAAATGTGCTTAATTGTTCTGGGTCAGTTACTCAAAGTCCGCATACTAGCCAAGTAATTGGCATCTTCAGGTGGCAGACACAAAATTGATCTTGGTAGAGGTACTATACATACCTTTATATATGTACAGTATCTCACAAAAGTGAGTACACCCCTCACATTTTTGTAAATATTTAATTACATCTTTTCATGTGACAACACTGAAGAAATTACACTTTGCTACAATGTGAAGTAGCGAGTGTACAGTTTGTATAACAGTGTAAATTTGCTGTCCTCTCAAAATAAAAGTGAGTACACCCCTAAGTGAAATGTCCAAATTGGGCCCAAAGTGTCAATACTTTGTGTGGCCACCATTATTTTCCAGCACTGCCTTAACCCTCTTCACCAGAGCTTCACAGATTGCCTCTGGAGTCCCCTTCCACTCCTCCATGACGACATCACAGAGCTTGTAAATGTTAGAGACATTGCACTCCACCATCCGTTTTAAGGATGTCCCAAAGGTGCTCAATAGGGTTTAGGTCTGGAGACATGCTTGGCCAGTCTATCACCTTTACCCTCAGTTTCTTTAGCAAGGCAGTGGTCGTCTTGGAGGTGTGTGTGGGGTCATTATCATGTTGGAATACTGCCCTGCGGCCCAGTCTCCGAAAGGAGTGGATCATGCTCTGCTTCAGTATGTCACAGTACATGTTGGCATTTATGGTTCCCTCAATGAACTGTAGCTCCCCAGTGCCAGCAGCACTCGTGCAGCCCTCTGGGGCTGAGACTCCCACCACCATGCTTGACTGTAGGCAAGACACTTGTCTTTGTACTCCTCGCCTGGTTGTCGTCATATGCTGGACACCATCTGAACCAAATAAGTTTATTTTGGTTTCATCAGACCACAGGACATGGTTTCAGTAATCCATGTCTTTAGTCTGCTTGTCTTCAAAGTGTTTGCCAGCTTTCTTGTGCATCATCTTAAGAAGAGGCTTCCTTCTGAGATGACAACCATGCAGACCAATTTGATGCAGTGTGCGGCTTATGGTCTGAGCACTGACAACCTCTTCAACCTCTGCAGCAATGCTGGCAGCACTCATACATCTATTTTCCAAAGACAACCTCTTGATATGACGCTGAGTACGTGCACTCAACCTCTTTGGTTGACCATGGTGAGGTCTTTTCTGAGTGGAACCTGTCCTGTTAAACCGCTGTATGGTCCAGTGCCCAGTATGAGAGAGTGATGACACCAAATTTAACACACCTGCTTCCCATTCACACCCGAGACCTTGTAACACGAACGAGTCACACGACATTGTGGGAGGGAAAATGGCTAATTGGGCCCAATTTGGATATTTTCACTTGTGTGTACTCAATTTTGTTGCCACCAGTTTAGACATTAATGGCTGTGTGTTTAGTTATTTTGAGGGGACAGCAAATGTACACTGTTATACAAGCTGTACACTCGCTACTTTACATTGTAGTAAAGTGTAATTTCTTCAGTGTTGTCACATGAAAAGATGGAATAAAATATTTACAAAAATTTGAGGGGTGTACTCACTTTTGTGTGATACTGTATAGATATAAAGTAAGTATACATTTGTTTTATTGCACTACCCAACATGTATAAGTTTGCAACAAATTTTAAAGACGGCATCCTTATAGAGCACCTCGGCATTCTATTCATTAAAGAAAATGTTTTTCGTGGCAGTCTTTGTAGTGTGAAGCATGTATGATTATGTCATGTGGTTACTATGTGAACAAAAATATTGACAAGCCTGCATTTAGTAATATGTGACACTAAAAGCTCAGGTGGGACTCGAGCACTTGCCAAACATTTTGTAGGTCATCATTAGAGTTTAGTCTTTAAAGCTCGGTATTGGTAACAAACCAAACCTTCTTCTAAAAGCGAGACTAACATTATAAAATAGAGAGTCAGTTATAAGCCAGAATTTGTGCTTGTTGGAGGCTTCATGATTTCATTTATCCTTATTTTTGACTAACCATCAAGAGTATGGTTTTGACTGTATAGGACCAATGGCTATAAATGTTCTTCACTACATACTGTATTGACTATGGCAGGGCTCAAAATTTCTAGTCCTGAGCTACTAGCCAGGCCTCAATGGTTACTCACCACCAGTTGCCTCACCCAGCGACCATTATGCAGGTAAAGGAACTGGCCAGTTTTTGCGATTCAGGACTGTGTCGCTTTAACTGACAATTGTGCGATGTGGCTCCCAAACAATATTGGCGTCCTTTTTTCCCCACAAATAGAGCTTTCTTTTGGTGGTATTTGATCACCTCTGCGGTTTTTATTTTTTGCGCTATAAACAAAAGTAGAGCGTCAATTTTGAAAAAAAAACAACTATTTTTTACTTTTTGCTATAATATATACCCCCAAAAAAGATATATAATTTTTTTCTTCCGTTTTTAGGCCGATACGTATTCTTCTACATATTTTTGGTAAAAAAAAAATCGCAATTTTTTTTTTGTGACTGCGAAATTATGGTCGGACACATTGGACAATTTTGACACATTGTTATTTTCACAGCAAAAAATGCTGTAAAAATGCATGGTTTACTGTGAAAATGACAATTCAGCTTCTGTGACCGATCGCGGGACACCGGCAGCGATCGTGTCCACGGGTCCCGCAGGCCGCGGAGCTTCAGACTTAAAGGGGACGTACAGGTATGTGCCTGTGCCCAGCCGTGCCATTCTGCCGACGTAAATGTGCAGGAGGCAGTCCTTAAGTGGTTAATTGCCGCGTTCCCGCCGTCCAACGTCATATTCAGCCCCGCCCCCTGGCTGGGGAACTTTGATTGACAGATCACCCGTCACCAGGATTGGACGGGTGATCTGTCTATCAAAGTCCCGGGACCAAGGGGCGGGGCTGGATCCGACAGCGAGCAGCGGGGAACATGGCAATTAAAATGAAAACTGTTATCCTGTGTTCGCCGCGCTGTGCTCTAAACACCCGGGCAGCTCTCTCTCTCTCTTCCCCCTCTGCGGTCACTGGGAGAAGGACTCCCATAACACACAGGCTGTCGGCGGTGCCCCCCGGCTCCCAGGCAGCCCTTCCTTGTCAGCCTTCAAAATCCACTCGCAAAATGCGAGCAGGCGAGTGGATTTTTTGAGGGCTGGACTATGGTATTCATTTGTGAGCAGCTTTGGCGCTGTCCATATACCTGTATGATATTCATCTGCCAAATTTGATATTTATTTAGAGGTCACTTTGTAATATGGTATATGAAAGAGCTTTCGCGCTACTGATGAGTAAAATAACGTGATCAAAAGTAAATGAGGCAGTGTTCTAAAGCAGCAGTATCTAATAGTGTTCACTGTACACAATAATCAAAATAAGTAAAAATGGTGATTAGCGCTTATCACTTTATAATATAATGTCACATTGTGTAGCATCCTTTGCTTTTTAGTATACAAAGAAACACCCGCATGAAGCGCTACACCATAAGGACGGTAAACCACAGTGTTGTCAGTGGTTAAAGAAGTTTCACTAAAACACAATCCGTGCAGCTGTCAACCACTAAGGAGACATGGGCAAAAAGCAAAAGAACAAAAACATACAGCGCACAAGGGTTAAGTGAATGTCACTTTATAGTCTGTAATGTGTGGAAAAACATATATGCATGAAAAATTGAAAAGTTGAAAAAATTGAAGTAGCCACAAATAGCACACAGGAAAATAGCACATTAAAATTTTTTAAAATTTAAAAAAAAAAAAAAAAAACTAATAACAATAGTCCGCATAACATAAGCAGCAGTTCACGTGGAGATGGTAGAGTGAAAACACAAACACTTCGGGGGAGGTGTTAGGAATGAATCCAGGTAGTGTGCATACACTTGTATGCAGAGGTAAAACAATACCTCAATAAAAGCAGCCGCTTCTACGTCTCAATGCAGGGAGATGGAATCCGTTGGTGGGATGATGACAGCCACACTGGGAGCAGATGTAGAAGTTATACCCATGCAGAGATGGATACTGCCGTTTAAAGACCACTAGCTCAGGGGCTGATGGAAAGGAAACCTTCCTCGCAAACAGAAATCTCCAGCGGCAGGGGAAGTCCTGGAGGGGAGCCACCAAGCCGGTTCAGTGACGCAGCCGCGTCACACGGGAGCGAGGAAAGGGGGATGGTAGCCTGATGGAGTCACACAGAGAGCAGGAGGTGTCCGGACACCTTCGATCCAGCGTCAGGTGACTCAAAGCACCAATCAGTGTGGGCAGAAAACGAGCAGTAGAGATGCTGGCGCTAGTGTCACTGAGAGGATTTCCCGAGTGTCAGCACTACACATCAGCTGCAGTGTGCTTGCTGCAAACATATAGGGGCATCAAAGATTGTACTGGTGAGCCGTGACTGACTGACATGTTTCGCGTGCCAGGACGCTTTTTAGTAAACTATGTTCCGTTATCATGGGTTCTACTTAACATTTAGCAGGTTACAATATAGTAAATATTCACAGGGAGTGATAAACCAACATTACCAATCTAAGTATACAGATGATTTTCTTTGCAACTGCCATTGTACTGCCAACTGTACCCCTGTATTGTTTTTTTGTCACTGTTGCATGGAAACTTACTTACATAGTATAGTTCTTAAACCCACTAGTACTGAGGGTCAATCTCTTCAACAAACTGTGATCTTAAATTATTGGCAAAAATGTACGACTTTATTACTTGTTATATCGAAGTAGACTAAGGGCTAGATTCACAAAGCCCGCCGTAAGTTTGTGCGGGCGTAGCGTATCTGAGATACGCTACGTCACCGTAACTTAGTGAGGCTGGGGCTGGATTCACAAAGAACCTGCGCCCTAAGTTACGGCGGCGTAGCGTACATCTGCCGGCGTAAGCGCGCCAAATTCAAATTCTGAAGAGGTGGGCGTGTTTTATGCAAATAAAACATGACCCCACGTAAATGAGGTTTCTCACGAACGGCGCATGCGCCGTCCGTGAACGTATCCCAGTGCACATGCTCCTAATCACGTTGCAAATAGTCAATGCTTTCGACGTGGACGTGATTTACGCAAAGCCCTATTCGCGAACGACTTGCGCAAACAACGTAAAATTTACAAAATTTGACGCGGGAACGATGTCCATACTTAACATTGGCTATGCCTCATATAGCAGGAGTAACGTTACGCCGGAAAAAGCCTTACGCAAACGACGTAAAAAAAATCCGCCGGGCACACATACGTTTCTGAATCGGCGTATACAGGTAATTTGCATATTCTACGCTGAAATCGACGGCAGCGCTACCTAGCGGCCAGCGTAAATATGCACCCTAAGATACGACGGCGTAAGAGACTTACGCCAGTCGGATCTTAGCCTAATTTCTACGTATCTTGCTTTCTGAATACAGAAAGAAGATACGCTGGCGCTGCTTTGAATTTACGTGGCGTATTTATAGATACGCCAACCTAAATTCTTGCTGAATCTAGCCCTTAGTTGGCTATGTACCCAACAAACAGGCATCTGACCAGATCAGGAGGGCCATAGACTTAATCTCAGTTCTTCGCTATTTCTGGGATGGAGATAGATCGAGGAAAGGAATGTTAATGTTGCTTAAAAATGTGAAACGTGTTTGATACCATTTCCCGGACCCACCTCTTTAGAATTCTGCATACTTTATATAGCAACCCTTCAGCTCAGATACAATTGAAGGGTTACAAAGTGGAGGTAAACAACACAAATGTGTCTTGTTTGCTGATGACTATCTCCTCTTCTTTCACTTCTGCACATACCTCTCTACCAATCTTGTTAGTTCTGTTGATTTGGGAGGATCTCTGGCCTCTAGGTTAACTTAAAGGGGTTGTAAAGGTTTGTCTTTTATTTTCTAAATAGGTTCCTTTAAGCTAGTGCATTGTTGGTTCACTTACCTTTTTCCTTCCATTTCCCTTCTAAATGCTTTTTTTCTTTGTTTGAATTTCTCACTTCCTGTTACTCCTCAGTAAGCTTTCCACCATCATCCGAGCGGTGGAAAGTCATTTAGAACAGCTTACTGAACACCTTGCTGAGGAGAAACCGGAAGTGAGAAATTCAGACAAAGAAAACAAAGAAAAAAAAACATTTAGAAGGGAAATTGAAGGAAAAGGTAAGTGAACCAACAATGCACTAGCTTAAAGCAACATATTTAGAAAATAAAAAAACGAACCTTTACAACCCCTTTTAATATCAACTTGGATGAGGATGTCCTAAGGAGTATCCAATATGCGTGCCTGTGGCAACCAGTCTCATTATCTTACCTGGGGATTAGATTGACCTCCAATATAGTGTCACTTTATGATGAGGCAAATTATCGACATATATTTGAACATTTGTTAGGGTGTGGTCCTCCAACTCTCTATCCCTGATAGGGAGGATCACATCTATTAAAATTGTGTTACTACTTAAAATTCTGTAGTATTTTGGAGCCTTGCTTGTTGCTGTTCTAGTTAATGAACTTAATAAGCTCCAAGCTCAGCTGTTAAGATTCATTTGGGGCCCAGAAGGCACTACATAGTGGGAGTCTAAAAGGTCGGGGGTCCCAGATCTTAGGAAATAATATAGAGCAGCTCAGTTAACTCCATTCACTCAAATGTATTCCAAATTTTACAAACCAGAATGGATAGAACTAGAGGTTAAGACCCCCCCCCCTTCATGATGTGGGTCTCATCAAAGCAACAGAGTGGTCCTATGCCCCATGCTGTCGCACCACCACAATAGATGTCGTCCCTTCCACGAGTGGTTCAAGCCTCGCTTTCAGATTGCTCTACTGCAGGGTAGTCTTACCAGTCACGATTGCAGACTGACAGCGGTGACAGTAGGTGGTGAGGAGGACGGTCTATGTGGACAGCTTTACCCCGATGCCTGCATACTTAGATGTGCCTCTTTAATCATCAACCATGTGAGTTGCTAAATGTTGTACCTTCATTAAATGTAACCATATTGCTACACTTAGAGGCGCCTCTCTTCTCTTTTAAACTCTGTAGCTCCTGCTGGATTTTTCTTCTAATCACCTTGGGGAGACTGCCATTTGCTATAATCTTTTTATATGGACTATAGACCGAAGGACTTATGAATAAATAGTTGTGGAACAAATCATTTGAGTTTCCATTTATTTCTTATTTTGCTTTTACAAGTGCTTTGGATTACAGTCATGCCTCCGGAAACCAATATGCTCGCAATCCAAGATTTTAAGCCCTGTACACACGGCCGGGAATCCCGTCAGGAAAAAAACGTTGGTTTTCCCGACGGGATTCCTGGCAAGCTTGCCATGCATACAGACGGCCAGTCAAAAGAACCGCTGTTCTTTTGAATGACAAGAACGCGGTGATGTCATCGACTATGACGAGCCTGCGCTCGTCACATTCGTTGCCATCACCACCATGTTGTTACACCCGACAGTAAACTTGTATGCTACTGCGCATGCGTCGAACTCTTATCGAGCAAGCATGGGTTTAGCATGGAACAAGTAAGCATACAGATGACCGGTTTTCTCGGCAGGAAACACTCTGCCGGGAATCCCTACAGGAAAATAGAGAGCAGGTTCTCTTTTTCCCAGGCAGTTTTCCTGACAAGAAGGGAGCATACACACGGCCGGGATTCCCGGGCCAAATGCTCTCCTGGCAGTTTTCCTGCCGGGAAAATAGGTTGTGTGTACGAGGCTTCACTGTATATTTTATGTTCTTGGCAGCCAAAATCACAATTGCTACTGCTTGGAAGAGCTCTGTAGTGTATCTGGTGGTGATGAAATGAAAACTAACATGGATAGTGACCAATTAAAAAATAGTCCATGTTTTGAAGGATACCTTCTTGCAGGTTGAGAAGGTCTGGAATCCCTGTATATGCTATATTCAAACTCTAGCTTAATAGCTGATGCTGTGGCAGTTGGTGTTGGCTCCTGGATGGGCTTTGGTTCCCCTTACTACTCCCTTTCTTTCCTTTCCCTTACTTTTCACTTTTTTTTAATGTTCAAGCATAATACCCACTTGAGTCACATGGGTTATGTCAATGGTGGGAAGTTTGTTTCTATAGAGCAGTGGTTCTCAACCTACTAGTGCCGTGACCCCTTGATAACATTTCTCAAGTTGTGGGGACCCCTAACAGTAAAATTATTTTCGTAGTGTGGGTTGTCAGCACCCAGGGCAAGACAAGTAATTTGCGCCCCTAACCCACGGACATTTAGCGCTCCCTGAGTTCCTTAAACTCATACAGTATTAAAACCCCTTATGGTACATTTTAGGATATACCACTCGTTTTCCCTTTGTTCTCCTTTCTTTCCCTTTTATCTCTCTCTGATAATTTCTTGTTTTTTCCCCCATCCCTCTCTCTAGCCATCTTTCTTGTTCTTCCTCTTATTCTTTCTATCCCCTTTTCTCCCCCCCCCCCCTTTTCCTCTCCCTTCCATGTATTCTCTATTTTTATTCCTTCTCTTACTCCTTGGTGAGGGAAATGGGATGAGTGGCAGTGCTGGTGGGGAGTTTGGATCAGTGGCAGTGCTGGGGGAGGTCTGATCCGCCAATTTAGTTGCTCTTGATCAAGGTCATCTGTTGATCTGAGAACTGTAGTGGGGACTTTTAATGGCAACTATAATCACAGGTAATGTTACTCACTGTGTCTCCGGCTTCACTGTGTCTCCGACTTTGTGGTGTCTAGTAGCAGTGACACCTATGCCGAAATCAGGAGATAGGGTCTCCTCCAGCCCCTCCCACTTCACATTCCTCACCAGTCAGCTGACCTCTAGTCTCTGCCCCCCAGCCATGCTGTGAACTGAATTGGCGGCTGTGAAGAGGCTGAGTGGGCAGCCACAGGATCCAGGAACAGCCTGCTGGGTGGCCCAAAAAGGCTGGGAGAGTAGGACGGGCTTCAGGAACAGCCCAGGATTCGGTGACCCCTGGCAAATCATCATTCGACCCCCGAGGGGTCCCGACCCCAGGTTGAGAACAAGTGCTATAGAGGCTAATGTATTGAACTATCAGGCATCTCTGGTTACGTCACTTCTTGCCCTTGGAGCACACGCTGAGGTGACTCGGTCTACATGCGTTTTTACTCTGTATGCAAGTGAGTTTTAATGGCAATTTCTTTTCTGTATTCAAAAAATATGACTACACAATGGTGGCTCATTTGAGCGAGCTTAATATCAAAGTGGACTGAACTAATAGGTGTGGATTGGAGGACAGGAGCACAGGAGTGTGGACCACTGTTGGTATCCAGAAGTGCTTTTGACTCATTTGTTGCAAAGCAGAGTGTCAATATTCTCCGGCGATTGCTGGAGTGCACAGAGCGCACAAGTGTTTTGCACAAAGCACACAGATAAATGCATGTAATGAATTATTGCACTGGTGAATTTTTATATATGGCACGCACTACTTCAGAATATTGGGACTTTCTTTTGAGAATAATTATTGCACAATTTTTATCAATATTTGTAATCATATGATTTATCAACATATTAAGTATTGGAAGTGGTGACCACACTGTGTATATAAGGTGTTGCATACATTTAGGGATCTCTGAGTGGGTTACTAATGAACAGCAGGAGTCACTGGTATAAATGATTAAATTGGGTTGTTTTATGAATCCACAAAAAGGAGGTGAAAGCGCAGTAACCTAGCGCAGGTGTATACAATGTTTTATTTAACTTAAGCATACTTGGCATGTATACATTTTTTTTAACCTAGTGCATAAAAGTAACTTTTTCTTATCTGAGATTTAATTAGGAGAAATAAAAGGGCAAAGGCTATATATACGGACACTAACTTTTATGTGCTGGGATAAATTCTGTTATTTTAAGGATTCAGGAACAATAAGGTCAGACTGACTGGGGGATAGGGGGAAGAGAATAAGGTAATGTTATTTTCACTGCTGTGATATCCTTGGCATGTTGTTTTTATTCTCCGCCTTTCAGCAATATTTATCTGTGCTTTCTGGGTACAGTAGAAAAAGAAAAATGCTATAGTAAAATTTTCCATGTTTTAAAGTCTGTTGTAATACTGCACATTCATTTTGCAGAGCAGAAATAAACTTGCTTTGTGAGACTATCCTTGTGTCAGACACTGACATCTCACAGAAGGGTAAATGTTTCCACATGCTATGTGTAGGGAAGATTGGGCTGATGGAAGATAATATTTGTTTTCATGCCCACCTGAATCTTATAACTCCATAAAACTTGGTTGCATAAGACAAAGCTGCAAGTGTTTAGAAGAAAGAAATATGAAGTATAGGGATTGCAGCTTGTTCCTGCAGTCTAAATCTAGCTCCCATGACACAGTTGCACCCCATGTTCCTGCCACTATACTACATAGAAACAAGGTGTGGTAGGAAAGATATGAGAAGCTGGCCTGTGCTCTAGCAGAAATGCAGATTCTTTTACTCCTCAAAAAATAATAGTTCTAAAGTGATTGAACTATTTATTATTATGAATTCATACAGTATGTTGACACTTATTTCAATATGCTTGTAATCTCTCTTTTTTTTCCACTTTTAATATATACTTTTCAGGCATATACTTTAGAATACATATGACATTTATGTTTATGGTTAAAGGATACAAAGATCTCAGATGCAGGCAAAAGCAGCCCCTTTCAGACGGGCATTCTGTATGTCCGTTTTTCATCCATTCGTTGATGGACATACATGTACCTCTATGGGATAGCTAACATGAGTCTTCGTTTTTATAACGGAAGAAAACACTATTTTACTTTGGTTAAAAAACTCGGAACGGACGAAAAACGGATGTTCGCATATGATCCGCTTACATCCGATCCGCTGACATCCATTAAAACACACTGCATATAGCTGGTGTCTGAGGAGGGGGTTGGAAAGCCGGCCACTGCATCCTTAACCACCAATGAGTCAATGTAATAAAATAAATAAAAAATTGCCGGCCAAATAAACAGAAAAAAAGCGTGCCCCCCCCGAGATCCTTCGGGTCTAGTATGTATTCAGATGCCCCCCCCCCCCACACCAACATTTATGAAAAAAAAGCAGACAAGGGAGCGCCCCCCCCCCCTCAACCATACCAGTCCGCATGCCCTCAATATAGGTGAGTGGGTGCTTTGGGGCAGGGGGGCTATACCCATAGGGCCTGATATGGACCTGGGGGGGGGGACCTTACTTTTAAGTGATTTGTTTTTGCCTGCAATATTTATTTATTTATTACATTCAGCTGTCATCGGGGAACCCCGCTGACAGCTGATGACTCATTTAATGTTAAGGACATGGCAGTGACAGTGTTTGATGTTTAGTTCAGTCACTTTTGTGTAAAAAAAAAACTGATGTCAGTGAACATGAAAACGGATGTAAAAATTGACATCTGTATCAGTTTTTGATCCGTTCCGGTTTTTTTTGTAAAAAAAAAAAAAAAACACCTGTGTGAAATCAGCCTGTGTGCTGTGACTGCTGTTGATCAGCCTTTCCATGTTGTTTTTCAGCATGTCTAAAAAACAACATTTTCCCAACTTCATCATTAAAACGATGTTGCCTACACACCATCGTTTAAAAAAAATGATCTAGCAAAGCGCAGTGACGTACAACAACTACGACGGCACTATAAAGGGGAAGTTCCATTCGCCTTTGGGCTGCTTTAGCTGATTCCATGTTCGTAAAAGACGATTCGTGCTTTTCTGTCTGTTACAGCGTGATGAATGTGCTTACTCCATTATGAACGGTAGTTTTACCCATACGAGCGCTCCCATCTCATTACTTGCTTCTGAGCATGCGCGAGTATTTTACGTTGTTTTTGCCCACACACGATAATTTTTTACTACCCGAAAAACGACATCGTTTAAAACGACGTTAAAAAATGCAGCATGTTCGAATTTTTTTTTGTCGTTTTTTTCATGCTGAAAAATGATCGTGCGTACACGGCATCAGTCACAGAACAGACATAGAACAGTCCATAGCTTTTTTTTATTTTTATTGAGGGGATTAAACTTGGATGGGAAATTGGGAATTCTGGGATGCCTAGCAATGTCCAGTGCAAACTTGCTGCAGACTGGTACTCCTCCAAACTAGCTAGCACCGCATGGGTAGGCTTGACACTGCTTCAGCCAGGCCTTAATGAACTGTTTTTTGCGTGCAGGGACTTCGGGCCCCTGTAGTATAGAAATAGTTCAGGTCCTAGTTATCCTCTATTCAGCTGCCACTCATAGGTAGCTCTCTTCAGGCCCTGCCTGCCAGCCAGCCTGGCTGCAATGACCTCTCTCCACTGCCCTTTCCCACAGTCCTCTCTTTTTGGTTTTGCACCCATCTCAAACTGCATTTTCCCAGTTCTCTCAGGCAGGCCTCCTTAATCCTCCCAACTGTGCTCATTCACCAGCCCTCCTGGCTGCGACCAGTTGTCCTTCCCGTAGACTCTTAGAACTGTTCTCTCCCGCTGTCCTCTACTTGCTCTTTCATGTGCTTTTTCCTTCCAGGATCTTTTCACTCCTCCTGGATGCACCTGAGCCCCAGCCCAGGGACACCTCCCCCCCCCCAGACTGGGGAGCTACCCGTGGGCCCGACAGCCTCCACACTCTCTCTCACTCCAGCTCTTCCACCCGACAACTCCTCCCCAGCCGTGCTGACCCCAGATATTTAAGGAGGCCTGCCCC
Organism: Rana temporaria; assembly: GCF_905171775.1. Classification (NCBI taxonomy): domain Eukaryota; kingdom Metazoa; phylum Chordata; class Amphibia; order Anura; family Ranidae; genus Rana; species Rana temporaria. The sequence continues at coordinate 96,620,972 of NC_053496.1, forward strand.
CTGCCAATCCAAGTTGGGGATTGGTTAAGGCTCCCTAGCATACCCCAGGCAGCTCCTCCTCTCCTTCCAGCACCTTCTAGAAAAGAGGGGGCAGTGATGCTGCATGTGAGTCACTAGCTGCTGCCCTGAGCCACTCCCAGCCCAGAATGAAAACAAACAGGCCTAGCCACCAGCTAGGCCTACCTAAAGTTTCTTACTCTGCCAGAAAATCCTTACTCTAGCACCTCCCTAACTAGAGGGTGCTACATAATTTCTGGTATTCAGTTCTCTTTCTGCTCATATACCAGTCATCGTGCAAGTGCCGAGTCTACCAAGTTTGATATATTTTCTGGTCATTCATGATTATTGGTAAAGAACAGCCATGGTGTTTATAGCTGGTCCTGGTTGCATATATGCTTTTTTAAAAAGGGCAGAAGAAAATTGGACACTGGAAGGTAGATAGGCTGCTAAGGTTAACTAGAAAGCTAAATTGTTTTTTTTCTTGCAGCATTAATTACAGTTTTTATTAGTTAAGGGATAGGAAACGGATACTGATTTATAATTTCAGTTATCTATGAAGGATTTTTGAACTGACACAATTTTTTGTGTGTACAAGTAATACAGGCATCATTTTTTCATATTCAAGTTATATCCTTTACTCTTAAAAAAAAAAAGGACTTGTACTTCTGCAGCATAACAGCACCATTGTACCAGGTAAGTTGGCTGCTTGTTATCTCTGTTTCTTTCTCATGTTTTCTTAGCTCAGTTTAATATTCGCATCCAAACCAAATGACGTAGTAACTGCATCCATACTGTCCATCCAGACAAATGCACAAATCCTTCTTTTATTGTTGAATGAATTTCTTTTGAGGCAATCAGTTTGGTTATTTCATAAGAGCATGCTTGCGTAACAAACAAATTGCACAGATAGTGTGTTTTTTTTTATTTCACAAAGCTAAACACAAAGATAATATGTTGGATTCAAAATAGAGAAAATAAGACCCCACTAAGCCTTGACATCATACTTGTGTTTTGTGTACCCAAGAAAAAGTCTTGGTGTCAAAATATTTTGTAGTGGGGCACTCATTGAAATGTCAGTAATAAACTATGTACATAAGTGCTCCTGTAAACCAAGGCTAATTCTTGACTACTCCATCTGTCATTAGAACTGTAAGGAAACGCTAAAAAAGACAACTCTGAAAATCACAAAAAAAAAACCCCACATGCATTATAGTTGTATAGCAAGACAAAAATACTAAATGGCATTTACAAATTCTATAGTTTTGGTTGTTGTGTAGTTGGTCAAATCAAAAATTTGGATGGTCTTGACTGGTATTTTCAGACGGCAAAAGAAAAAAGGTTACACTAGCTAAGTGAAGGAGAAATATTGTGATTTTATTGTTCCTCTATTTACTAAAGGCAAATCCCCTTTGCACTACAAGTGCACTTGGAAGTGCAGTCGCTGTAGAACTGAGGGGGACATGCAAGGAAAATGAAAAACAGAATTTTTGCTTGCACATGATTGGATGATAAAATTAGCAGCGCTCCCCTAATTACAGATCTTCCCCTCAGATCTAATGCGACTACACTTCCAAGTGCACTTTCAGTGCAAAGTGGATTTGCCTTTAGTAAATCACACTGTCTATATAGGTATCATAGCCTGTAATCTCAGTTGAAAGTTTGCAGCTACTGGGGGGGGGGGGGATCTACATCTGTTCCTTCATATTAAAAAAATCTTTAGATAATCTACAACAGTTCATAGGTGACAGTAGATGTATTTTTATGTCTCAAATTGTTTAAAAAAAATTCAGCACAGTATGCAAAGCTGAATTACGTTTGGAAATCTGACAATTGTGATGATTATTATTGTTATTATATTATACAGGATTTATATTGCACCAACCGTTTGTACAGCTCTTTACAATATAAAGGGAGACCATACAATTTCTATGCATCTAGTACAGAAGAAATAGGAAGGCCCTACTTGTGGAGTTTACAATCTAAAGAGAGGGTGAAGTGGTACAAAGAGTAATCGCTACAGGGGATGACCTGATGGAAGTGGCCCAAGTACAGTTTTTAGCTTGAGGTGGAGTAGGCTTTCCTGAGTAAATGTGTTTTTAATAATTGCCTATAGATGGACAGGATAGGAGCTAACTGAACATACTGGGGTAGTGAATTGTAGGCGAGTGGGATGAGGTATCAATGGAGCTAGAGAGCAAGATATCTTGGAAGAAGTGAAGTGGACAATTTTAGCGCTATCGCCAGATGAGTTTGGTGATGTAGCTGGGGGCAGTGTTGTGGATAACTGTATGTTTGAATTTTATACGTTGGGCTAGTGGAAGCCAGTGAAGGGATTGGCACAGAAGGACAGCAGTCACAGATTTAAACAGGTTGAGTTTGAGGAAATGGTGTGACACCCATACTAATATGTCACTCAGTAAATTTGTGATATGTGAGGAGATTGAGGGGGTGAGTAGAGAGGTAGATCTGGGTGTCTTTGGCGTAAAGGTAGTATTGGAAGCCATGGAAGGTTATCAACTGGCCCAAGGTAGAGGTATAGAGGGAGAAGAGGCGGTGCCCAAGAACAGAGGCTTGTGGTACTCCCAACAGAAAGAGGTTGAGGATCAGAAGATAGAGTTGTAGCTAACACTGAAGGTGCGTAAAGATAGGAGGAGAACAAGGAAATAGCAGTGTCGCAGAGGCCAAGGGAGTGGTAGAATTTATTGGAGAGGAGCAGGTGGTCAGCTGTGTCAAAGACAGTGGAAAGGTCTAAAAGTATGAGTATGTAGTAATGACCATTGGCTTTAGCAGTTAGTAGGTCATTAGTGAGTTTTAGTAGGGCAGTTTCAGTGAAATGTTGCAGGCTAAAGCCAGGCTGTAGGGGGTCGAAAATATCAGTGAAGTAGCAACATGGTTGCAAACGAGGCATTCAAGAAGCTTGAAGGAAAACAGGAGCAGAGAGATAGGTCTTAGAGGTTGTAAACCTCAGGAAAGAAAACCCTGCAAGACAAAAGGCATTGCAAACACCAGCAATAATAGCCATACATCTAAACTAGTCTTTCAACCCCTTTCTCTCTCAGAACCTCCCTAGAGCCATTTAGTTTCATGCACCTTTAGAGCCCAGCTCCCCCTCCTTCATCCCACAGACATAGTTGCCAGTCAGTCCTCCTCAACTGACAGGGCTGCAGCAGCATTTGTTTTCCTTCAGGAATTAAGGTTATCTGAAGTGCGATGGTGCAGGATTGGGGTGATCCGAGTTCTGATGATGCAGGAATTGGAATGATCTGATGTATGAAGTTGCAGGAATTGGGGTGATCTGAGATCTGATGATGCAGGATTCGGGGGGTTTGAGGTGTGAAGGTGCAGAAAATTTAGTTTATTTGAGATCTGAGATTGCTGAAATTGGGTCTGATCTGAGGTTCAATGGTGCAAGAATTGGGGCTGATCTGAGATGTGAAGGTGCAGGAATTGGAACTGATCTGAGGTCTGATGGTGCAGGATTGAGGTGATCCGATGTGTGATGGTGCAGGAATTTGCGCTTATTTGAAATCTGAAGGTGCTGAAATTGGGTCTGATCTGAAGTTTAATAGTGTAAGAATTGGGGCTGAAGGTGCAGGAATTTGGGTGATCTGAGGCGTGAAGGTGCAGGAATTGGGGTGATCTGAGGTGTAGGAACTGGGGTGATCTGAGGTGTGAAGATCCAGGAATTGGGGTGATATGACATCTGATGGTACAGAATTGGGGTGATCTGAGGTATGAAGGTGCAGGAATTAGGGTGATCTGAGTTGTGATGGTACAGTAATTTGGACCAATTTGAGGTATTTAGGTGCAAGAATTTGGATGTTTTGTGGTATGAAAGTGCAGGAATTGGGGGTAATGTGAAGGTGCAGGAATTGGGGGTGATCCGATGTATGAAGGTGCAGGAATTGGGGGTAATGTGAAGGTGCAGGAATTGGGGGTGATCCGATGTATGAAGGTGCAGGAATTGGGGCGTTCTGATGTGTAAATGTGCACAAATTAGGCTGATCTGAAGGTGCAAAGCTCAATATTAAGATATAGATGTATGAGTCAACTCCTAGCATAATAGATAGAAGTGCATAAATGCTGAAAAAAGAATGAACTGTAAACAGTAATCCAAAGGTACAAAGTGCAACATGCATAAATAATAAGTGTGCACAACTGGTGCAATCATATAAACATGAAGTGCAATATTAAATCAATGAACTGTGCAAATAAGCAACAATCTGTGCAAACTTCACAAAAACGTGTGCAAAATATGCAAAAAAATAATTACGGTAAATGTGCAAAATCCACAATGACAGTGTGCAAAGTAACACATAAGCTATAAATAAACTTATTGTGCAGAGTGTATATAGTCTGTGTGCACAAGACTGTGATCTCGTACATCTATATCTTAATTTAGCCTAGTGACACTGTATTTTTCTTGGGAATAGTGCAGCAACAGTATGGTTTGACCCTCTAATGGTGCTTGCAGCAGTTCCATTGTTTTAGTCCCTTGATTCACATTTGGTAGCGCAGGAATAATTTTTAACTATATTACCAAAGCTCAATATTTATTTCTTATTATTCGTTGTTTATAGCATTTTCTTTATTAAAATTAATGTTCATGATCGAGAGTGTAAAGTTGACTTTTCTGTAGCTGCCACTCTAATGCACTCTATGCTCAAAAGGTTGCCTACCCCTGATATAGAATAAGAAATCTACAATGTCACACTGCAGTTATTTTCAGCATTTTGTACAATTCTATTCTCCATTTCATGTGCAATATTTGGGTTCTGCAGGAATATTCTTCTGCTACATATTTGTGTTTATTTCCTTTCATCAATATCAAATAACACTATGCAGTATAGACCTCATAGTAGAGAACTATGTTTTGAAATGTAAGTGCAGCGTTTCTTAGGATAGAAACTAATTACCTATGGCAGCACATTAATAAAATATTTTAAACAAAATAAACACCACCCAAAATAGTCTTGGAGCTTTAGTGAGATCCTAATTGGTCACATGGCAGTCTTCCAACAGATCTGAATGTATTTCACAGAATACCATAATATATTTTTCATTAGAAAATAGGCTTCTGACATCCTCCTCAGAGCTTGCTTATACACAGTGATTCCTTTAATATGCAGGAACATGTGTCTTTACCTAGTTGCCTACTATAAAATTATTATTTTTTATGGCAAATTAAATTTTGAGTAATATTTGCTATGAAATATTAATAGTACTTGTAAAAATTATAAACGCATACAGTATTTATAGTCTTGTTCCTTATTTGATCTTTTATGGCTGGAAGAAAGTTACTACATGGATCATGTGAATTTACTAAACCCCTTATATTTACTGTAAAAAAAATTGAAAAAAACTGTGCTAAAAGATGCTAAAAGGAATTTGTTCAGTTGAGAGCTGCGATTAACATGTAAACAATTGGTACAGAAGAATATATGAAAAGAAAAATAAATCGCGCTTCCCCCTAACCATGTGATATGACTGTTAATTAAGGAAATTCCAATCACCAAAATTATAATACCAAAAACAGGCTAGTAACGAACTAATATGTGACTAATAGCATATGGTAATAAAAGACTAATGTGTCAAACATTAAAGAGCATCAGTTGCTATGTTGCAAGCAATCTCACACCAATTGTGCAGTTAAATTAAATAACTAACCAATATGTAAATGGAAATAAAAAACCTAAAAATAAAGTCCAAAGGGGCTTGAATAATAGGGGAATTGTGTGGAGCTTGAGGTGACGTCCGGCGCATGGACGTCACCTCAAGCTCCCCACGATCCCCCAGGAGGACGGGTGTCTGGATTCTGTGTACTGGCCGGCACACCAGATTCAAGGCCTATTTCTTTCTGCTACATTACCAATGAGATTCATTGCTTAGGGATTGGATTTGTCTGAGCTGCGTGGTTGGAGTGAGAACTTTGATTACATGCTTTCAGTGATCCCCTGTCATAAGGGATCATGGCAAGTCGGTAAGGAGTAATTTTTACTGATTAGTGGAGGATTCATCACAAGTTTTTGGACACATTTATTCATCAGATTTTTGGATTTCTGCATAGAGCACTGGTGTTCCGCATTTATTGTTTATTACTCAAGCACCTATAGACTTTATTTTTAGTTTTTTTTATTTCCATTTACGTATCCGTTCGTTATTTAATTTAACTGCACAATTGGTGTGAGATTGCTTGCAATATAGCAACTGATGCTCTTTAATGTTGGACACATTAGTCTTTTATTACCATATGATATTAGTCACATATATTAGTTCGTTACTAGCCTGTTTTTGGTATTATTTTGGTGATTGTAATTTCCTTAAAGGGGTGTTGCAGGCATTTTTCATGTTTATTAAAAGTCAGCAGCTACAAAAAGTGTAGCTGCTGGCTTTTAATAAACATCGCCTGTCCAATCAGAAAGCGCAGCTCCGCTCGCGCATGCGCAGTGAGTGCCCGGCCGTGAAGCCGAAAGCTGTCACGGCCGGGTGCCCACAGTAGCAATGAGGACACCGGCCGGAGAGGGTGGGAGAGGAGCGGAGCGCCGGCTGGCACGCGAGTGCATGTTTATTAAAAGCCAGCAGCTACACTTTTTGTAGCTGCTGACTTTTAATAAACATGAAAAATGCCTGTAACACCCCTTTAAGGAAATTACAATCACCAAAATAATACCAAAAACAGGCTAGTAACGAACTAATATATGTGACTAATAGCATATGGTAATAAAAGACTAATGTGTCCAACATTAAAGAGCATCAGTTGCTATATTGCAAGCAATCTCGCACCAATTGTGCAGTTAAATTAAATAACTGAGATTGCTTGCAAGTTGCACGGGAATTTGCACCAAAACTTTGTGAATGAGGTGAAGCTCTGGTGAATACCACCATCCAATTATGTGTAAGCAAAAATTATATTTTCCTTGCAAACAGGTAATCTTTGAGTAATCTTTACAAAGTGAAACTTCACCACAGTCACTAAGCTCTGGGGAAAAAAATCCCTTGCGAAGTGAACAGTCAATTTGTCTAAATCATCCCCATTATCTTGAACTTTGTTACAGCCAGGTCTGTGACTCGGTAGCATTTTTCCTAGACGTAGTCAGGCAACAAACATTTCCAATTTCCATATTTCTGACAAAAAAGTGTTGCTATCTGTGTACACCTAAACTGACCCAGCACATTGAAATCTAATTGTACAATATCTGTTTGGTATCCTAAATTAGTGGTTGTCAATTTATAAGCTAAAGGGGGCCTTAAAATGCGGCCCATGACTTCACCAAACTGTTGCTCAATATATGTAATGCTTGAAAGGACTGTTAAAAACGGCAGATCTAATAAGGGGTAGAGAGTTTGGACATGCTACATTTTTGGCTGGGGATATGCTGCTGAAGATGATCTGAAACTGAAAATATATTACACAAAACTATTAGAGATCAATGCTTTTAAGCTTGTCAATGACAAATTGCTGAGGTTCAAGGGACATGCATCATATACCAAGGGGCTATAGCCAGGGCCGAATTCCAGACAAGGCCAACAAGGCCAGGCCTCGGGGCGGCAGTGGGTGCAGGGGCGGCACTGTGGCTGAGAGGAGAGGACACTTTCACTTTCATTTCGGGAGTTCCCCCTGTCATGCGGATGGTGAGAGGAGAGAAAACAGAGGGAAGAGGAGGTGAGATGGTTCTCGGCAGCAGCAACCCCCCTCCCGGTTCTCAATGTCATTTTGTCATTTTTGGCAGCAGCACCCCCCAATGCTCAATGTCATTTTTGGCAGCAACACCCCCCAGGTTCTCAGTGTCATTTTCGGCAGTACCAATCCCAGTCCCCCACCCCCCCCCCCCCCCTCCGCTTCTCAATGCATCTCAGTATCCTGCCGAAAAAGTCCCCCGGCGGATAATGTCCCCCCTGTACTGCGTAGACAAGGGCGGCATTGAAGGACCCGGCCTTGGGGCGGCAAAGGGAGTAAATCCGGGCCTGGCTATAGCTTAGGCACCAGGGTCCTAAATAAACAGAATTTTACATTCTTTTTACAAACTTTACATTAGATTATTTATTATTTTTAAATTGTGTTTAGCTATGTAGTTTTGAAAGAGTACTTTTACATGTTCCACTCTTTTCACGTGAAGGAGAGGAAATGTAAAGAAAAAAACTATTGATCTGTGGGCATCTATAATTATCTGCATCTCCACTCTAAAAGTGGTTCTAAAAGCAGAACATTGGCTCCTACTGCTGTCAATCAAATTCTGCAAGCAGAGAGCAGAAGGCAGAGCTGAGTTGCACTGTATGTGCCAATAGACACACACACAAGGGCTGGGGAGCGAGCCTGCAGATGTGCCACCATAGGATGCAGCTTCAGAGAAGAGGAGGAGCTTGGAGCACCAGCAGGGGACCTCAGATGATGGGGTTTGGGGGTGTTCTATGCAATACATGTTTGTTATTTTTACAAACTCTCAAATTAGTTCAGCTCTTTAGATGTACTACGTACATCCAAACAGTGAACCTCCTAATCACAAGCTGATTGATTGATTTAATGGATTTATAATGCACCAAATACTGGCCCATCAAGGCAGTGTCTAAGCGCAGGAAGCATAACTGGGAAAAAGCAAATCAAATCAGAGAGTGAGAAAAAATAGAAAAGAGAGAAAAGAGGAAAGCAGGAAAGACTAATAAACAGATCCACAGAGAACAACAAGGAGAACTAACATAACTCGGCATGCAGCAGAAGTCACCTCCGGGTTTCAGATCCACGATTTCCCAGCTGGACACATCTAACCAATCCGATCTGTGCTTGGTTAGATGGTGTGAAGGGGCAAGGGAGACATTGGGGTCTCTTGTCTCCAAAATAAGTACCTGTTACCTGCTCAAAGCTATCACATGGGGGTTAATTAACTCCTTGCCATCCCTGATATCTAGCTGCTTGTATTATAAAGTAATTACCGTATTTATCGGCGTATAATACGCACAGGCGTATAACACACACCCTAACTTTAAGAGGGAAGTTTCGGGGGAAAAAAAATGTGCACAGCCCCCTGCGTATAACATGCAGGCATCGTTTATCCTCTGTTTTCAGGGTAAAAAAGTAGGTGTTATACGCCAATAAATACAGTAATTCTCAGAGATCCTCAAAGATCACAACAAAGTTTCTGAAGTTGAATGTTAGTCAAATTTGAACAGCTTAAAAACGCATGCCGGTTGTTTTCATTAGAGGTCTGACAGGCTTTGGAGATTTTGGCACCTTGTGTTAAACTTTGAAGTTGAATTTCTGTACAAGGCCTATAGCCACAATGGTGAGTGAGGGCTTGTTTAACCACTTCAGCCCTAGGAGGATTTACCCCCTTAATAACCAGGCTATTTTTTGTGATACAGCACTTTTTAACTGACAATTTCATGGTCGTGCGACGACGTACCCAAACAAAATTGATTTTCCTTTCTTTCCCACAAATAGAGCTTTCTTTTGGTGGTATTTGATCACCTCCTGCGTTTTTTTTTTTTTTTTTTTTTGGGCTATAAACAAAAAAAAAGAGCAATTTTAGAAAAAAATAACAAATTCTTTTACTTTCTGCTATAAAAGATAAAAATATGTAAACAGATTTCTTTATTAATTTAGACCAACTTGTATTCTGCACGGCTCAGAACTGAGGGAGGAGAAGGCTGTGAAGGATATGTCAGTGTAAATCTCCCTGCTTGGTTAAATTGTGGGTTAGATGGATTCATGTGTTACAAGCTATTGACATGTTAATGACCCTTCCTCAGCCAGCTCCCTAGTTCAAATGGTAATTGATTTATTGTGTGTGGGAAGGAGACCGGCCTTACTGTTTACAATGATTAGATAAGTGGCTCATGTTAATTATTCTGATTGCTTCATTGTGGTCAGGCTGTTACAACTAGTATTTAACTCCCCTGATGTCTTTATCTAAAGAAACGTGTCTACATGGTCGGCTCCGACTTGTCTCCTATAATCTGTATGGGAAACCCCACTGTGTGAGGGGGGCGTTCTTAACAGGCTGTAACCACATATAAGCTGAGTTTTTGTGTCAATAAAGTGTCTTGTTCTAGCAGTAAGCTTGTCTCATGTGTGGCTTTCTGGGCGATTCCAGGGATATCCCTCCTCGTGGACTATTGGGGTGATTTTCGTTATGGGAAGAAGGGAACGTTGACGGGGATATCATACCGATACCGTCACAATTGGTTGGTAGCAGCGGGATCTTCCCTTCTATTCCCCTTTACACCCGGATTCCAAGCAGACACTGGAAGAACTACTGGAAGTTCGTGGAAGGATTGCTAGCAACAAAACCAAGCGGGTCATCATAGCAGAATCAATGGAGCTAGACCAGGAGGACGGGATTGCAGCAACGCCAGCAGTACAAGAGATGGATACACCAGTGATTCAGGAGGAGGAATCGCCAGCCAACAAGCTAATGAGAGAGAAGCTAGCGTGGTTCGGCCCGAACCCAACGCCGGATGTGGTGCTGAAAGTGATGGACCTGTTAGCGGAGGAGGCTAAACAAATAAGAGACGCAGAGCTACAGAAGGCTAAACAAATAAGGGACGCAGAACTACAGAAGGCTAAAGAAATAAGAGACGCAGAGCTACAGAAGGATAAACAAATAAGAGACGCAGAACTACAGAAGGATAAACAAATAAGGGACGCAGAACTACAGTTAAAACTGGCAGCAGTCCAACAAGCAGCCGCACCTTCTCCGAACAGTGAGTACAGCACAGCAGACGCAAGGAAGATTCCGTTTAGCGCTTTTAAAGCTTTTGATGAAAAGGACTGTGAAATTGATAACTACCTGGCGGATTTTGAGCGACAATGTAACCTCCACCGAATAGCTAGAAGAGAGTGGGTTGCAATATTGTCAGGCAAACTGTCAGGCAAAGCTTCTGATGCTTTCCGGACCGTGCCAGATCAGGATATCCATAGCTACGCCCGGGTTAAAGAAGTGCTCCTGGCTCGTTATGCAGTAACCCCAGAGTCCCACCGACAGAAGTTCAGGGACTCACGCAAAACCACGAAAGACTCTTACGCAGAATGGGCATGCCAGCTGTCCCTGTCGGCCTCTAACTGGGTTAACAGCAGCCAGGCCACCACCGCAGAGGACATTTTGCAACTAATGCTCCTGGAGCAATTTTACAATCACATCCAGACGGACGTCAAGGATTGGGTGAGAGATCGCAGGCCCATGACTCTACCAGAGGCCGCGAAGTTGGCGGATGAATATGCGGATACTCGCAAGACAAACCAGGTCACACCACGGGTACAACCCCCACAACCAACGGCGCCCTCACACCCACCAGCCGCTAGATACCAACCGCCTAACAGACCGATGACATATAGCCCTCGCTACCCACGCCAGGAGGACAACGAACAACGCTGCTTCCGGTGCAAACAGTTGGGTCACTTCAAGCAGAATTGCCCCATGAATGACAACACCAGGTCAAATTGGTCTCAACCTGGGTACCGCCCACCAGCAGCAGCCCATTGTGTAGACTCAGCTTGGGATCCCCAGGAGCTGGGTCAGGAAGAACCATTGGGCACCCCTTACGAAGCCCTCATGGTACAATCTGTTATTACGGACAACAGGGAACACCATTGTCAGCTGGTCATGAGCGACAGCCATGAGCCGGAGGGGCCTTGGAGGGAGCTGGGCAGAAAGAGGCACCGCCAGCTACCCTCCAAGAAGAAGAGGTCCTGGAAGTCATTTAACCAGCGGACCTGGGAGGAGAAGAAGCGACTGGAGGAGATGGAATCGCAGCGGGCGTCCCAGATGCGGGCCGAGATGTTCGCCAAGGGCCCACCGGTGGCCCCTTACACCACCACCCAGTTCCTGATGATGAAGGACCACGTGGAGAGCCTGCAGGACATGAGCAAGCAGGAGCTGATCCGTGAGTACATAGAGCTGGAGGAGTGCATAAGCCGCATGGAGGAGGAGAACAACCACCTGAGGTCACAGCAGGCTGACCCCCCCCAGGCTCCATGAACTGGAGATGGAGCTGGAGAAGCTCCAAGAGGAGAACCGGCGGCTGCGGAGGGAGCAGGGGGTGGCTGACCTTATGGGGCTCTGAGTCCCCTTCCCCCCCCCCCCCGGACTCTGAGCACCAGTGCTACAGCATTTCAACAAATATAACTTTTTCTTTTTATGAGTCTCCTGTGATTGTCACTTCAGAGCCATAACCTGCCCCCTCCCATAGCGGGACACCTAGACGGCGGCGCACAGACCCATTCGCTGTCTTCACACTGACTTCTGGTGACTTTGCAGATCGCACAAAGACTTGGGGACTGACCGGCGTGTGATCTGACGACCCGGTGGCATACCTGAGTCGGAAGCAGTTACCAATGGAGGTCAGTCACGCCAAACGGAGTTAACCTCGGACTAAAAGCTCTGAACCCGTCAACCCTACTGGACCAGGGAAGGTCCAACCGGGTTTGCCGGAGCAGGGAGAAAAAGGGGGGCCATTGTGAAGGATATGTCAGTGTAAATCTCCCGCCTTGGTTAAATTGTGGGTTAGATGGATTCATGTGTTACAAGCTATTGACATGTTAATGACCCTTCCTCAGCCAGCTCCCTAGTTCAAATGGTAATTGATTTATTGTGTGTGGGAAGGAGACCGGCCTTACTGTTTACAATGATTAGATAAGTGGCTCATGTTAATTATTCTGATTGCTTCATTGTGGTCAGGCTGTTACAACTAGTATTTAACTCCCCTGATGTCTTTATCTAAAGAAACGTGTCTACATGGTCGGCTCCGACTTGTCTCCTATAATCTGTATGGGAAACCCCACTGTGTGAGGGGGGCGTTCCTAACAGGCTGTAACCACATATAAGCTGAGTTTTTGTGTCAATAAAGTGTCTTGTTCTAGCAGTAAGCTTGTCTCATGTGTGGCTTTCTGGGCGATTCCAGGGATATCCCTCCTCGTGGACTATTGGGGTGATTTTCGTTATGGGAAGAAGGGAACGTTGACGGGGATATCATACCGATACCGTCACAAAGGCCAAATTAACTTTTTAGGTTAAACAGCAGGTGATTGGTTGGTAGGATACAGGGTGGTCCTAATTAACCAATCACCAGCTTGCTAATATAAAAATTACTGTGCCAGCACCTGCTCTCTGTCCAGAATGGTGCTGCCTCTCAGTCTCCTGTGGAAAAAGGGAAGACTTTGTTATGGGAGGCAAGAGGGGCCAGAGGTTACTGCTATAGGGGGCAGAAGGCACCACTGTATGCATTGTGAAGGGGCAGAGGACACTGTTATGGGCAGGGTCACCCCCATAGCAGTGTCCTCTACCACCCTTCACATCACCCCCCACCCGCCCAGAACCCTGCATTCTGAGCCTAAAACACTCCTAACCAGGAATTAAAGCGCAACGCACTCCTGATCCCTGCATTCTGAGCGCAACACACTTTCTAACCCTGCATTCTGAGCGTAATGCATTGGTGAATCCTGAATTCTCTGCATGACACACTCCTAAACCCTGTAATACTTATTGTATTTTTGTTCTGAGTGAAAATATTTTATCAAAAAAAGAAAAGGTTGGCCCTACTGGGGGGGGGGGGTGATCTTTGACTTCATTAGTGTTGTTCAAGTAGAACTCCACCTCTCCAAGGTTGCCTACCCCTGCTTTGCAAAGTGAATTTTTACTATGGGAAAAGTCCTTTCAAAGTTAGCAGACTATTTGCCTTCAGTAAATCAACCAATATTATTTTTGTTCATACACTGTACTGGTAGTTCAAATTATTTACTTGGATCTTAGATAAAATTGGTACTTTAATGGCATATATCTGTAATTTTATGATTTTATGATTTCATATATTATAAACATCAAAAGGAGGATTTATATTACTGTTTTTTTTTTGTCCATCAGATTAAAACGGCAAAAAGTGTTAAAGAAATGCAGATACTTCAGCTTCACAGCATTCAGTACTTGGAGAGATACATTTATCTGATCCTATTTAATGCCTACCTGCATTTGGAGAAGAAGGACACGTGGCAAAGACCCTTCAGCAAGTGGATGTATGAGGTGTGTACAGTTTACTTTTTCCTGTCCTATGTTTATCTTGCAACTTCCTCTCATATCAGATGTTTTAAACATTTTGTACTAATCAATGCATCTTCTAATACAATATGCCAACATAAAATAGATGATTGGAAAGACATACATGCAGGAATTCTGTGTTCAAATGGAAAATATATACAGGTATCGTACACAATTTCAGCACTGCGGTATCCTCTCACCATTTTTCCAGGGTCACCTCTGCAATGCAGATGTTGTTGTAAATAAATCTTTAAGGCCACTTCACCTAAATCTCACCACACACATTACAATTTGATTGAAAAATATCCTGTAGATCTGCCAACAATTATGTAATGCAAGAACCTGCCAGATGGAAACAATTGGCTGGATAGTTTAGGTAGGTCCCCATATAACATAGTTTTGATTGTCAATTGAAGTTGATTGTACAGAGATTGTATGGTCACATTGTAATGTTTATGGCGACCCTAACCCTTAAGTTTAGCTTTTAATAGAGGTCAGATTTCCATTTAACAACTGAAGTTTAAACTCTATCGAATATGTATAAAAAAAAATGGGTTGGGATTTAGAATCTACCCACTAAGTGTATTTGTATAGGAAAAAAAATATTTTATGTATGTATGTATGTATGTATGTATGTATGTATGTGTGTGTGTGTGTGTGTGTGTGTATATATATGTATGTGTGTGTGTGTGTATATATATATGTATGTGTGTGTGTGTGTGTATAATATATATATATATATATATATATATATATATATATATATATATATATATATATATATATATATATATATATATGTGTGTGTGTGTTACATGTCCAAAACAAAAATTTATGGAGATAGATATTTTTTAATTATCTAAAGCTACTCTCTCACCCTGTATTTCTTCCTCTAATAAGAAACAAAATAGGACTCAAACCTTGCCTTCACTTCAAGGAAACCTTTGCTGGGGGAAATACTTATTATCTGTTCTTCTGTAAATGCTAGTACCCTAGCTGGCATGTTGACCCTATAGCTTTAATACTTTACTAAATGGCCTGGAATAAACATTTAGTTCTTTTTTTTTTTCTCTCAAGAGACACACCTGTTATCTCTTTACCTGTTCAACCATATCCCAGAAGTCATTCAACTTCAGGATTTCCCCAAAAAATTGAAATGGGGTGCCCTCCAATTCCTAACAGCGCCAACAGACATCTTAGATCAGAAACTTATGTAAAACTGATGGAGTTTGATACCATCTTGTAAGGAGTTTGTATTCCCCTACCTGATATTTTTTTTTTATCTTTTTGAGTTTGAGTGAAGTTGGTTTGTAAATCTCTTTCCCATTGTTGAAGGGAAACAAGGATTACAAATGAGATAATGTCTCATTGACTTTTCTTCAAGGCAGGTCTGTTTGAACGTAGTCGGGTCTCTTATTTTAGAAAATGTCTCTGATATATTATAAAGATTATGCACCCAGCTGAGCACAAAATCCAAAATATCAGAGAAATTTCTTACCATTTCATTGATTTTCATCGGCCCCGACAAATAAGTATATCAAATTTAGCATCATTCATTCCCGATTTGAAAGAATGGGTTACCCAAAATTGGAATTAGGGGACTTGGGGGAGGCAAAAGGTCAGTATGTTTTGAAAACAGACCTTGCAACCTTAAGGGTACCTCCAGCCAAAGGATGTTTACTGGCATCTATCAGCGTGACATCTCCTTGAATCCAAGGAAGTCCTGCTAACGGTATGCCCACGGTTGCCTTTTCTAGATGTACCTATTGTGTTTTTATTTCTTGCTGGGCGCACTAATCGAGTATTCTCAATAGATGCACTGCCTCATAGTATTTTATTGGACTCGGAGAACCGATACTACATTTAGATTTCGGAAGTATCAGAATAGATCTCTGCACTTTTGCTGGTTTACCTGCTCATCTGAATTTAAAAAACCTGGTATGCGAGTCCTTTTGAAAATCCTGGGGTAGTTTAATTGGTAGTGACTGTAACAAGTAAATCCAGTCTGGGCATGATATTCATAATATTACATTGGAATTGAGAGCCAATACGATGATTTGCCTCTAAGATCACTCCCATCGCTTCTGATTTTGAGTAGTTTACTTTAAAATTCGAGAGGGCACCATATCTGCGCAGTTTGCCATTAACGTCTCTACCTTCGCTCTTGGTAGAAGTAAAAAAAAAAAATCTTGTCATCCGCATATGTGGCTAATTTATGTACCATCCACTTCATCTGAATACCTTTTTGCCTTCCCTCCCTTGTCCAAACCCCACCAGATCTGGATGGATAAGAGATGCTATATACTGTGTTATTCTTGATGCTAAAATCTTAGTAAAAAATTTTAAATTAATATTTAATAATGAAATGGGCCGGGAACTCGAACAACTGCCTGGTCCTTCCCCTCCTTTGGTATTACTGTTCTGTTCACCTGTAAGAAGTCCCTAAGCATTGTTTGACCTACTCTAAGGCCCTGTACACACGGCCAGGAATCCCGTTAAGGAAAAAAAACGACGGTTTTCCTGGCAAGCTTGTCTTGCAAAGCCATGCATACAGATGGCCATTCAAAAGAACTGCCCGGTAAACACAACATCTCCCCGTTCTGCCTAGGTGACACTGTCACTGATCGTGTTCCCTGTCATTGGGAACAACGATCAGTGATGTGTCACGGCAAGCCACGCCCACTAACAGTTGCAAGCACTCCCTAGGACACACTTATCCCCTTCAGCTGCCCCTACAGGTTAACCCCTTCACTGCCAGTGTAATTTTTACAGTAGTCCGTGAATTTTTATAGCACTGATCGCTGTTAAAATTATAATGGTCCCAAAATGGTGTCAACTCCTCTCCTTCCCCCTGCCTAGTCAGCGGTGCCGCTGGGGACCGATTCTCCACTTCCACAGCAACCCCTCTCTCCACCGACAGATGCAATGGTGATGGACGCTCTTATCCTGGCTCCTCTGATTCCCACTGCGGCGGCTGAATCTGCACCATGTTTGAATCTGCCATCGGGTGATGCGCGGCTCCCCTCCCTACCAGGTAGCGGGTAACGTGGCTGCTTCGGGATGTTAACGGGTCCAGGCATCTTCCCCAATTTCCCTGCCTCAGCATGGTATGGGACACAAATATCAATGGATATTAAAGGAAGACAGAGTAGAAAGGCTCTGCATTCTACTGAAGGAGCCACCTCGGCAACTCAGAGCAAGTAAGACCTCACTCGGCTACGGTTAGACCACTCCCCTAATTTCACATTTAGTTCTGACTTCACTGATCTGAGGGGGACATGCAAGGAAAATAAAAAAGCATTTTTGTTTGTACATGATTGGATGATAAAATCAGCAGAGCTTCCCCTCATTTCAGATCTTCCCCTCAGATCTAAAGTGACTACACTTCTAAGTGCACTTGTAGTACAAAGTAGATGTGCTTTTAGTAAATCAACCCATATTTTGAGAGGTATTGCCCCTTCTAAGTGTGGGTGTGCTGCGATAATTTTTTAATTCTGTATTAATTGAAGAAATCTTTGAAGGGTGCATTATGTTAGTATATCTGCGGCGCTGCACCAATTTCAAAAAGTAGTTCCTGTACTATTTTTTGCGATTTTGGGCCGCGATTTACATTAAATCCTGCACAGATGTCTCTTAAATCGCGGCCGAAATTGCGGCAAAATCATGGCCGCGAAATCGCGATTTTACTGCGATTTTGAATTCGCAGCAGTGTGAACCTAGCCTTAAGGTTGTGTCCTGTTGTTTTCAATGTTCCCCCATAATGTGGTTGAGTGTGTATTTACCCAGTCTTTCATTTCAAACAGTATGGCGGCTAGGTTGTAAGTTCCATATTGATGCAACCCATACCTCCTGATATTTTATACTTTATAATTTTTTAATGACCACATCTTGTTTTTTTGCCCTGCCATAGGTATTGGTGTATAATGGATTGAAGAGATTTGATGTAGGAGTTTGTAAGTGGTATCGATAATGTGCAAAATATATATAGCAATCTAGGGAGAATGAGCATTTTAAAAGCTGCTAGCCTTCCAGACCAGTAAAACTCAAATTTGGAGAGTTTGGTAGATTCCCTAATAAGCTTTTGTTTTGCTTCAATGTAGTTGTTGCTGAAAAGACCCCTTGTAAATTTGGTAAGCGTAAATATGATATTCCTGTATCTACCCACGGGTATGTATAGAAATTGCATAGTAGGTTGCTAGTTGTAACATCTAAACCTAAATCTAGAATATATGACTTATTCTCGTTAACCTTATAATAAGAAATGGTACTAAATATTTGTAACACAGATTGTACCGAAGCCAGGGAGGATATAGGATTGGTGATCATCATTATCACATCATCAGCAAACAGACTTATTTTATGTTCTACTGAGCCAACTTTGAAACCTGTAATGGTCACGTTTGTTCTGATGTGTTCCGCTAGGGGTTCCACTGATAGGTTGAAGATAAGTGGCGATAGGGGGTAGCTCAACGGGTGCCATTAGAAATTGAGAATTGCCTGAATGGCATCTCAAACGTACTCGGGCTGAGGGTGTTGAATACAAAGCCATTATGGCGAAGCGGATGTGATCTTGGAGCCCAAATTTATGGAGTGTCGCTTGGAGATACGACCAGTGGAAATTATCGAATGTCTTCTCTGCGTCCAAGCATAGAAGCAGAGAAGACGTTCGCATGATTCTGCGGGTTGCATCAAATGGTTTGCCTTCCTTTTGTGAAACCATATTGATTTAAATGGATCAGTGATGGCAAAATGTTTACTAACCTTGTTGCTACGAGCTTAGCATATATTTTTATCTATATTAAGAAGCGAGTTGGGTCGGAAATTTTGTGGTGGGGTGGGTTCCTTGCCTTGCTTCGGCAATGTGATTATCAGTGCATTTGGCAGTTTTTGTGGGAGAGAAGAGGAGGAGGCAGCGTCACTGCAAATTTGTGAAAAGAAGGGTGCTAGAACTGTGCGGAATTGTTTATAATACTCCCCAGTGAGGCCATCTGGTCCAGGGGATTTGTTAGATGGTAAGGTTGAGATTACATCTAAAATTACTAGTGGTGTAAATGGAGCATTCAGTTTAACTAGTTGAACTTGGGATATTTCGGGTAGTTTAATTTCTTGTAAAAAGGCTTCTATGGATGGTTGAGTAGTGGTGGAGTTTACTTTCAAATTATATAATGTGTTGTAGTAATGACTAAACGCATCAGCTATGGCTTAGGGGTCCCACAAGTTTTTGTTTTGTGGTGGGGTGAAATAGGTGTGAAATCTTTTCTTTAATGTGGTGACCTTTTGATTCTAAGTGCCATGGCTTTCCCTGCTTTATTCCCTGTGGAATAGTGATTAGCTTTAAATTGTTTTTGAGCCCTGTCATACAACTCTAATAGTAAATTTCTTAGTACTTGTCTGAGGAATACTGGTTTATCTTTTAGTTTAGGGTTGTTTTTTTTTTTGGTTTTGGTCTTCTGTAGTTTAAATTTGGGAGGTGAGGGTGTCAAGACGCTGTGATCTCCTTCTCTTCTCTCTAGAACTTAATTGGATAATCCCTCTAATAAACGCTTTATGAGCATTCCAAAGTATGGTATTGTTAGATGTTGTTCCCTTGGTCAGTTCAAAGAATTCTTCCAAGTGTTTTTGGATATAGGCAGAGTGTTCAGGTGATTGTAGGATCGAGGTGTTAGCTCTCCAGATCTTCGTGCGTGGGGAAGGTGGTAGATTGTCGATTGGTTATCGATACAGGTACATGGTCTGACAATGTAATCGTGGTTATAGATGAGTCTGATACTCTGGGTAGAGTCCATTTGTCCACTAGAAAGTAGTCAGATCTGGTATATGAATTGTGCCGGTGGGAAAATAAAGAATAGTCTCTTTCAGTGGTATGGCAACATCTCCAAACATCATACAAATTGTTTCTTAGGAAAGTTCCCATAGGTGAAGTGAGTCTGGACTTGCGTGAAGATGCGTCCAGGGAGTTGTCTGGTACAATATTGAAATCTCTGCACATAATAAGGTAACCTTGGTGGAATTTGGTGAGTTTCGTCATTGGTTCAGAGAGGAATTTTATTTGTCTGGCATTGGGCACATACCCATTGACAACAGTGTATCTGGTATTGTCCAGGGTGCAGTCTAGGGCCAGATATCTTCCTTCTGCATCAATCATGCTGTTGTGGAGTGTGAAGGTAATTGTGTTTTTGATCGCAATCATAACCCCATTTTTTTTAGTAGGACCAGGTGCTTGGTAGATATGGGTAACGTTTTTGTTGGTGCAGTGAGGCTCTGCTGATTTTTTAAAGTGTGTCTCTTGCACAAATATGATGTCGCTGTTAGATTTCTGGGCTGTGTGCACAGGGAGGCTCTTTTTGCTGCATGATTTAACCCTTTGGCATTGAGCGATACAAATTTTGGCATCTTGATGTGTGGTGTAAGATACCGTATAAAGTAAAGTCTTACTCACAGTTGCGTGAAGGTGACCTTCTATTCAGAATGATCTGATAGCCGATGTTCTCATGTCCTCCTTCTTTGTGTGCTCTCAGGGAGGAAGAAATACGGGTAAAAAGAAAAACAATAAATTGAAGATCAGATAAGCTTTAACAATGAGAAGAATCGAATCAGGAATAAAGCAATAGATGACAGCAGTCAAATGTAACTGGGACTGCCGTTTTAGTTATGGGGTATAAGTTCGTGGAGCAATTTGCAATGAGCAAGGCATCTGGCCAGTGGTTTGGTAAAGTGGATAATGTATGAGCCCACTATTCAGATAGGAGTTGGTGCTTACCAGCATGGAGGGTTGCGTTGAAGGGTTGGGTGTTTTCCCTGTGATTAGGTTGTGCTGACCTAGACGGGTCGGAATGATTCCCCCAGATGTTGAGCAGTTTGAGGCCCTCCTCCACCATGGAGATATTATGTTTGACTCAATTTTTGGTGACTAATAATTTGGTAGGGAAGCCCCATTTCTAGGGTATCTTGTGGTTGTTGAGTGGTTTGGTGATGGTGTTGTCTCCTCAGTTGGCGAGTATGCTGCGAGTGATCTGCCTATAGTTGGAGGTTAGCGTATGGCGCTGGGAGTTGGCCAACATGTCTTGACTTGAGTAGAAGTTGGTCTTTGGCATGAAAAAGTGTATTCTCATCAGAACATCACGTGGGACTTCTGATGGGAGGTGTGGGGGTTTGGGAAGACAGTAAATTTGATCGACCATAGTTTCCATGGGTGTGAGATTGGGCAGTAGCATGGAAATGAGCTTTTTGGCATATGTGTTGAGATCATGTGGCATGGCCGTCTCAGGGACCCCTCTGATCTTCACATTATTATGACGTGACCTGTCCTCGTGGTCCGCCATTTTGGCCCTCATCCACTGTTCTTCCTGGGTATGGTAATGGGCATCTACCAGATCGTTGACTGTTTAAGTCATGTCTCCTACTTGTCTTTCAACTTTGTGCATTTTTTGTTCCATTTAGTGCATTTGTGAGGATAATTTATTAAACATGGTGGAGATGTCGTTATGAAGGGAGCTCGGAGGAGAGATGAGCATCTTCTTCATGATGGTGTGCAATACAGGCTGGTTTGTGGTAGGGAAGGCCGCTATGGGGGATGGAGGAGCTGGGATGAGATCAGGTACAGGGCTCACCTGCATGATCTGCTGTATCTGCATCCATGATTTTGCTTGGCTGTTGCTGGCCAATGATGCGAGGGAGGAAGTTGAGGCATCCAGGGAGTTGATTTGTTGATCTGCATCAGGAAGGTCTGTATAGGCCGCCACTGCTCAATGTGCAAGGCCGCAGGCGCCATCTTGGATTCTTGGCAGTGTAAAGAAGTCTATCAGTTTCTTAGGCTGACGTTATTCCTTCCTCTTGCGGGTCAGGCTGGTCATTCTGGGGGTGAAGTCTGGTGTGCTGTAGGCTACCAGAATAGTAGGGATGTTGTGAATGATTCCGGTCGGTGCAGGAGCTGAGGAATCAGACGTCCATCTTGCTTGGCGGTTAGCCACGCCCCCTCTAATTTTTATTTTATATTATGCTTCATTTAAATTATGCAAATTGGTGACAGGTTTACATTATGATAAATGAAAGCCTGTGAGCATGGTATATCTGGATTTTGCAAAGGCATTTGATACAGTTCCCCATACACTTTTACTTTACAAAGGTCTGTCTGCATGGACCATGGGGTATGTACCTGGATAGAAGACTGGTTACAGGGGCATGTTCAAAGGGTGGTGGTAAGTAGTGAGGACTCAGAATGGTCTGGTGTGATAAGTGGGGCCCCCCAAGGATCTGTCCTGGCATCAATTCTGTTTAATTTGTTCACAAATGATATAGAAGTTGGTATAAATGGCTCAATCTCATTGTTGCTAATGGTACAAAGCTCGGCAGGGCAATAACTTTGCAAAAAAAATGTGGAAACCTTACAGGAGGACCTCAATAAAATAATGGGCTGGGCAACTACGTGGGAAATTAGGTTTAACCCTTTCACTGCCAGGTCCATACGCACCTAATTTCTCCCTCTGCTATAAGCTTGTGGTCACTTTAATGACCATAAACTTATAGCAGAATTGTTCATCAGACTCTGCTGAACAATTCTATAACTCTGATCAGTGAATTACAACCCGCTAATCAGAGTTGTTAACCACAAATGTGTTTACAAAGCCCTGCCCTGTAGTAGAATGGGCGCAGGCAGCGATCACTCCTAGATATCCCACTGACAGCTGATCGATCATGGTAAACCGCGAGTGTTAATATGTATCAGACTGTCATTTTATGAATTAATTGTGAATCTCTATACAGATTCCCTATTCATTCAAGTAAAGTGCTGCAGAGAAAGGGACACTCTCTGTCTCAAAAAATTTATATTTGGGGTCTGTTTGGACCTCTGCATTTTTCACCAAAGACCCCCCACCCCACCCCCCCCAAAAAAATATATAAAAAATATAACTAACAAAAAAAAAGGGGTGAATAGATCCAGTGACTTTTTTGGGGAACGGCAACCCCCCCCAGGTCCACACGCACGGTGTCACCTCCCCCCGACTCACCCCTCCATGGTGACAGTCTCACCCCCGCACTCACCCCTCCTTGGCTTTCTCCGGAGAAGCCAGAAGACAATAGTGAATATTAATTTGCATTTCTCACAAGTGGGTGGGTTCGGGGTGCAACGCTTTGTGACCTGCGCCAAACCTTTTTCAAGCCAATAAGAGCCTCAGGCTCTAATCATGTGGCTTAAAAAGTCCGGCACCCTGCAGGGGGGCAGCGGTGCCCCTAATGGAAGAGAAGAGGGTTTACCTTAAACTGCGTAGAGGGTTATTTACTGTCAGAGCTGTAAGGATCTGGAACTTCCACAAGCAGTGGTATCAGCAGGGAGTGTCAATAGTTTAAAAAAACTATTAGATGGCCATCTTAACGATCGCAACACACAGGGATATCGGATTTATTATTGAGATACACACACAGGTGGAACTGGATGGACTGGTATCTTTTTTTTTTTTTTTCAACCTGATTAACTATGTAAATTAAAGTGTTACTAAACCCACAACAGTAAAATCAGTTTGTATATGCAGTAAAGCATGTGTGTTATACTCACCGTGGCACCTAAGGGCTTAATCCTTTGCATTAGGTAAAAAGGCTGTTCAATCCTGTTTTTGCTGATCCTCCCCTTCTTCCACAGTCCACATACCATCTACTGACTGTACAGAGCCTTGGGGGCACTCTGCACATGCTCAGTTTGGCATGTATTGCTAGAAAGTTATTTTTTCTTAGGAGGGTGCATGTGATCAGCACAGGACCAATCAGCAATGTCCAGACAGAGGGTAAGGGGTCCTGCAGCCTCGTAGGACAGTCAGAGGAGAATTAAAACTCCCTCTACAAGCTTTTAACCAGATAATAACCACTGATAGAAGTCATAAGACTGCTATATACATTTCCACTTTCTGTGTACTGATATATTAAATACAGGTCCTGGTTTAGACGCACTTTAAGGATAGCTAGATGGGTAGGGCTTAGTTGAACCTATGGAGTGGCTATTGGTAATCTATTTCCTTAATTTATTGCATTGCTACTCCGTGGCTTCAGAAGAAGGTGAGCAATTACATTCTTTGTTTGCAGTGTAGGTTTTCTTTAGTTAGTGATGCTAAGAAATTACTAAAGATCTACAGATTACTTACCACGTATTTCTACCTTGATGTTCTTTTCCTGATTGTGATGTGGATGTGCACACAAGTACCAAACTCATCTGCTCCACTATACTGAAGAGTGCTGCAAGCTATTAAGATTAAATAAATGTATAAAGACTGGAAGCAATCGTTTTGGGTGTTACAAAATTTTACCTTAATTTCCAGTTAAATTTATTTTCCAGTTTAACCACTTTCCGCCCGCCCATTGCAAATTGACGTCGGCAAAGTGGTTTGAATATCCTGACTGGACGTCATATGACGCGGCGATCGTTGTTGCAGGGTGTCAGTCTGACGGAGACTCTTTACCACGTGATCAGCTGTGTCCATTTACGACTGATCACGATGTAAACCGGAAAAGCCAGTAATCCTCACTCGTGTCTGTCAGACACGAGTAAAAAAGAGGGAACATTTGTGGGAACAAAATGATAAAAATGTAGTTTGGGTACAGTGTAGCATGACCGCGCAATTGTCATTCAAAGTGCAACAGCGCTGAAAGCTGAAAATTGGTCTGGGCGGGAGGGTGTATAAGTGCCCTGTATGGAAGTGGTTAAAAAAAAAAAGGTGCAACGTAAAAAGACATGTAAAGCGGACATATTTTGCCATTTTCTTATCCTTCTTTATTCTTCCTCTATTTATATCTGTAAAACATAAATTGCCATAGATTAACTTTAGTCAAAATATGATGCAAAATAAGTCAAGACCCTCCACATATCAGCTTCACAATTTGGTAAACCTCTCGAAAACAAAATTTCCCATGAAAAAAACGAAATTGCCATCTTGCTTTTATAAATAGGTCCTAAGAGCAGAGCTTGATTTGTTAAATAAATATCAGATCTCCTGCAGTGCTCTAACTGAACAGCAGAGCACAGATGTTTTCATTTCTAGAGAAAACATAACTACTTCTAGGAACAAATCTTAACAGGGAGAATTCACTTATGTCATGAATGTCAGCTCTTACCAAATTTTGGGAGAATGCCCAGTTTTCTGTGTTTTATATTTAAACCTAAAAAGTAACATATAGCAGTACTGACACAAAAACTGGTAGCTCTGCAGTTACCCTTTTAATTGCCATCATACAAATGCTTCAGAAAAAACTTGCCACAGCTAACATACTCTTTGCAACTGTACTTTATCTTAATTGTCTTTTGTCATTTTGAAGCTTCCAATTTAAAGTAGATCTAAAACCCAAACTTTTTCTAAAATTTTGGAGTTTTTTCTTTCCCATCTGTCTTATTAGGGATATTTCCCATTACTTCCTGTCGTGTAAACTCAACAGAAATTGGGACGATATCTTTCCAATGGGAGGGAAATCCCTCTTAAACCACGTACACACGATCGGATTTTTAGATGGGAATTGTGTGTTGACAGCCTGTTGGTGGTAAATCTGACCGTTTGTACATGCCAACGGACAATTGTTGTGGGATTTTCCTCAGACAAATGTTGGATGGCAGGTTTTAAAATTTTCCGTGGACAACGGTCTGTTGTCGGATTTTTCGATCGTGTTAGTATGTCTAATACATCACTACATTCGTGTTTGTTGGCCGACAATTCTTTGCCGTTTGTATGCAAGACAAATTCCTGGCCAACGCCCTTCGGACAAAAGTCCGAAGCTGTGCCCGCGGTAAATCGGATCGTGTGTACGAGGCTTAAGTTGTCTTCATTGGAAGATTTTCCCTCTAATAATGTTAACGGTGGCTCAAAACTCAAAATGTTGGATTTACTCTTGAAAGTGAATCTCCCTAATGGGGACACAGAGAGCCATGAAAACCTGACAGTGGTTCTAAGCCCTTACAATTTAAAAAAAATAAATAAAAATACCTTCCACTATTAAGACCCCAAATACTAAATACCATCTTTAACCACTTCCATACAGGACACTTATACACCTTCCCACCAATTTTTAGCTTCCAGCGCTGTTGCACTTTGAATGACAATTGCACGGTCGTGCTACACTGTACCCAAACTAAATTTTTATCATTTTGTACCCACAAATAGAGCTTTCTTTTGGTGGTATTTGATCACCTCTGGGATATTTATTTTCTGCAAAAAAAATTAAATGACCGAAAATGTAGAAAAAAAAATGTTTTGTTTGTTATAAAACATTGTAAATAAGTACGTTTTCTCCTTCACTGATGGGCACTGATGGTACTGCACTGACGGGCACTGATAAGGCGGCACTGATGGGCACCGATGAGGTGGCACTGATGTGGTGGCATTGATGGGCACTAATATGCGGCACGAATAGGCGGCATGGATGGGCTTGGATAGGCGGCACGGATGGGCACGGATAGGCGGCACAGATAGGCGGCATGGATGGGCACTGATAGGCGGCACGGATGGGCATAGATGGGCACTATTATATGTGTTGTACTAATGGATGCCAATCGGTGCCAAACAATGCCTGCCAATCAGTGATGCCCATTGTGGGCACTGATTGGCATCCATTTTTTGTGTCCTCCTCATCCCTGGTGGTCTAGGGTGGCATTACCAGCTTTTCCTATTTACATTGTGATCAGCTGTGATTGGACACGGCTGATCACGTGGTAAAGAGTCTCTGTGAGAGACTCTTTACCTTGATCGGGGTGTCAGACTATAGTTTCAAAAGTGTCCGATCTGTCCGCCTCAATGTCAGTCACAATAAAAATTGCAGATCACCGCCATTACTGTTAAAAATAATTAAATAATAAAAATGCCATAAATCAATAACATATTTTTTGTAGGCGCTATAACTTTTGAGGTAAGGTGATCAAATACCACCAAACGAAAGCTCTATTTGTGGGGTGGTATTAGGCAATGGCATCGTGAATGACACGTATTTATGATTTTTCATGTGATTGTTGTGATTGGTCACAGCGATCACATGGTACCAGGGCCAATCCCAGAAGCCCGATACACACAATCTCTAATTTGCTGTGTCACAGATGGTATTTGTGTGCAGCCTTGAGGAGGGGCACAAGCATCAAAGGGTGAGGACGCACTGGTGTGTCCAATCGGCACAATGCTTGTCCCACCCGGCTTTATCTGTGCATTGACCGAGCAGAAAGCAGTTAAAGGTAACCATACTTTGAATAAAGTTGGCAATGGCAACCCTCCAATTTTCCCTAAGCGTTGCCTTGCTGTCTCTGGAATCAGTGCCGAGTCACCAGCCTGAAACAAGTATTTGGATTGAAAGTCACAGTGAAGTCAGAACTTGTGGTCTGGATGCATTCTGGGTCTGTGATTCAAGTATATGAGTGTACTGACTAGTGTGGAAATCACAGGAGGTCAGCAGCGGCAGGCTTCATATTCTTCATATAGGTTTCTTTTTAGGCTTTGTTTACACTTGTGATTGGGGCAGTAAATCATTTTTATTGCACCTCAACAGCTCCCCTTTTGCTGGGGGTGTACACATGCAGCAGCAGGGATTATACCCCTGTTGCGCTAAGTATTGCCAAGCATGTCGTATTCAAGTGAATGGGGATGTGCTGCAACCACCCCACAACTGCACACAACGCAAAAAAAAACTCCTGACTGAACATAGGTCTCTCTTCAGAGAGCAAAGCAGGTGACAACAGGCCCCTATAGTCAAGTTACACTTAGGTTAGCCATACATGCATAGAAATAAAACAGATTTTGGCTGAAATTAAGTCGTGTATAGTCGGCATTGGCTTACTTGCATGTGTTGGATATATACGATGAAGTGATCTGACAAAGTAGATATAAACTCATACATGTTTTCGCTTTGATTTTTCATCCATTTTTTAATCTCGGTGCTGCTCGTTTCCTGCAGCAACTTTTAGTCTATAAGCATACATTCCAGCTATGGCTCATGGCACCTCTCAGGGTAGGTTTCCTGATAGTGACAACAGTAAACAATACAGTTGATTTACTATGCACTTTGCAAGGCCATTTGCTCCAGAGCTTAGTAAATGAGGGGAAGCTCTACTGACTTGCATCATCCAATCATGTGCAAGCATTTCCCTAGCTTGTGATTGGGTATTCTTAGTAAATGAGGCAAAGCTTTGCCCATTTTTCAGAGAATATGAATGACGACACACAAACTTTTCTTTCACTCGTGGTTAGTGTTTGGCTGAAGCCATTTTTTTTCAATCAGCTGTGTTTACTCTTTTTAAATTATAATGGCAACAGAAACTACCCAAATGACCTTGATCAAAAGTTTACATACCCCAGTTCTTATTGCCGTGTATTGCCCCCTGTAACATCAATGACAGCTTGAAGTCATTTGTGGTATTTGTGGATAAGACTCTTTATATTCCCAGATGGTAAAGCTGCCTATTCCACTTGGCAAAAAGCCTCCAGTTTCTGTAAATTCTGGGACTGTCTTGCATGAACTGCACGTTTGAGATCTCCCCTGAGTGGCTCAATGATATTGAGGTCAGGAGACTGAGATGACCACTTCAGAACCTTCACTTTATTCTGCTGTAGCCAATGACAAGTCAACTTGGCCTTGTGTTTTGGATCATTGTCGTGTTGGAATGTCCAAGTATGTCCCATGCGCAGCTTCCTGACTGATGAATGCAAATGTTCCTCCAGTATTTTTTGATAACATACTGCATTCATCTTGCCATCAATTTTGACCAAATTTTCTGTGCCTTTTGAGGCTCAAACATCCCCAAAACATTATCGATCCACCTCCGTACATTTCATCATAGGCCTTGTTGACTCCTCTCCAAATGTAGCATTCATGGTTGTGGCCAAAAAGCGAAAATTTGGTCTCATCACTCCAAATGACTTTGTGCCAGAAGGTTTGAGGCTGGTCTTTGTGCCGTTTGGCGGATTTTAAGTAGGATACTTTGTGGCATTTGTGCAGTAATGGCTTTCTTCTGGCAACTTGCCCGTGCCTCCTTATTGTGCATCTTGAAACAGCCACACCACATGTTTTCAGAAAATCCTGTATTCCACCTAAAGTTATTTGTGGGTTTTTCTTTGCATCCCACAATTCCTGGCAGTTGTGGCTGAAATTTTAGTTGGTCTACCTGTCCATGGTTTGGTTTCAACAGAACCCCTCATTTTCCACTTCTTGATTAGAGTTTGAACTACCTTTTCCTACAGATCCTTTGACAATTCTTTTGCTTTCCCATGAACCAGAATCCAGAAACGTCAGTGCAGCGATGGATGTAAGGATCTGTTAGAAGTCCAGAAACACATTGACCTTTTATACACATGCACTAATTACAAGTTAACAGATCACAGGTGAGGATGGTTACCTTTAATAACCATTTAAACCCCTTTGTGTCAATTTGTGTGCTTGTTATCAGGCCAAAATTACCAGCGTATGTAAACTTTTGATCAGGGTCATTTGGGTAGTTTCTGTTGCCATTATGATTTAAAAAGCGTAAACACAGTTGATTTGATAATAAATGGCTTCAGCCAAACACTAACCATGAGTGAAAGAAATGTGTTTGTGTTATCATTCATATTCTCTGAAAAATGGCTAAGAAATCATAAATTCTGCCAGGGTATGTAAACTTATGAGCACAACTGTATATCTAGGGGCTAAACCATAACTCCCTAGAGTGAATAGATGTTTTATATATACGGCTTTGCATGGAAACAGAATGGGATCAAAACACATACAAACCAGTGTTGCCATAAGGAGCGCTGAATAAAACAAACACACAATTGCAGCTTTAGATGAAAAAAGGGTTAAACATTGGGGTACTGAAGACCCCTTCACATTTACCTGTGCTATTAATATGTGAAAGAGATGAGATTTATGCCCTGTCACTTTGGTATTCCAAGTCCCAAACTGAAACAATGTGAGACCCCTCTTAGTTTGGATAAGTTAACAGAAGTGAATTCCAGGGGGTCTACATTACTTTTGTCATTGGTCACCGTTGGTATTTTCACAGTTGCAGACAGCTGCTGTCAGATGTAAACAGCTAAAGTATGAATACATACCATGCAATCTGTGAGCTGAGATCCTGTTCTTTGCCTTCTCTTTTTACTGCCTCACACAGTCTCTTGTACAGCTGCTTCATCGGAGAACAGGAACTTCCATCTTCATGGTGACTCTCCTAGGAGAATTTGTGAGCTTAATAGGTTTCCTATTGTTGTCTGCATATGGGACACCAGAGTGTTTGGTCTCCTTCTTTTTGTTGACAAATCTGTTCATCCTTACAGTTTGATCAGCTGTTTGTGAGCAGTAGAATGTGGAATTCATTAGAAAAAAAACAGCTTTTGGCAAGGATCTTCTTTAGTCCTAAATTAACTGTTCGGTTTCCCGTTATTTCTCATTTTTAGGAAGGAGCCATTATATCTGTAGGGGTTTTGTCAAACAAATGTTTACATTTAAAATATAATGCTAATTAATTCAGATGTAAATACATGCATTTAAGACAGCCAGTCAAGTTCACTAACCTGTGTAGTGCCTATTGCATTGTGTTTTTCTGCAAAACTGTATTTTTTGCCCTCATTTGTCTTGGTGGGAAGGTTCAGTAGATGTATGCAAGAGAGGCTGACTTCATGAGAGTTGGCTCTGTGCACCTTCACAAACTGACATAGTTGATGGTAGGGCTTAATACATCCAGCCTTGCAGCTCTACAAGCAGCATGAAGTGTTGTGTAAAACCTGGCTGGTCCCCCGCTGCACTATTTGCTTCCTCAGGCTGGCTTCTATATTAATACTGCGGCATCAGACTGAAAAAAGGAAACCAGGAATCACACTCTCAGAACTGTTGTATTCTGTAGCTTCTTCAGTCAGTGCTTTCTGTTGACTACAGCAGAGAGTAGGGTGGTATGGACACCAGGAGAAGCATTTTCTATGTGAATTTTAGTGGCAGAGTTTTAGCAACCACTTCACTGCTGTATTGAATCAGAACATGGTAGTAACACACATATAATTCAACTCAACCCTGGACCTTCAGTTTTGGATTTGGTCTGTGTATTCACACTAACCCTGCATAATAACTTAAAAGGAATCTGTTACAAATCAACTTGAAATGCTTACATGCCTTGAGGCAGGATAAAGCATAGGAATGTGTGACAATAGCTAAATTAGATGCCTAACTTTGTTAAGCTTTATTGCCCTGGAACTAGTAAGCAGCCTAAGAAGTACAACAACCTCCATATACGGTACTTCTCATGCAAGTACTTTGTTTGCAACAGATTCCCTTTACATTCACATTGTTGTGGTGGGTTATTTTGAATATGCTGCCAACACACCTGCTTTTTTTTTTTGCAAAACGAGCCCACCACAAAGCACCGTGCATTGTGTGTTGTTGTGCAGGTGCAAAAAAAAAACTACTCTATGTGTGTTGGGTTGCTATTTGGAATTAATGGCACTGAAGTGCACATACACTCATGCATTACATGCAGTGACACACTGTAAAATGCAAATGTTATCATACATTATCACAATGCATGTATGTGAAAGGGCCCTAAATATTTAGCGTCACACTGTACAGAGTAAGGGTTTCATCTATGCTGTTTATTTTTAGTTTGTAAAAAACCTATTCCTTCTTCATGTAAAATAGTGTGTGTATCTGAATAGTTATATGTTCCTTTGCATGAAAC
Organism: Rana temporaria; assembly: GCF_905171775.1. Classification (NCBI taxonomy): domain Eukaryota; kingdom Metazoa; phylum Chordata; class Amphibia; order Anura; family Ranidae; genus Rana; species Rana temporaria. Next base: position 96,652,652 of record NC_053496.1, read on the forward strand.
TATAAACCCCTACTAAAACACCTGTAGTATTTGAGAACATAATGCCTATTGTATTAAACATTAATTAAAAAATTGAAAACAAATGAAACCATTCTCTATGACACAACCAAGTTTGAGTTATATCTTTTCCTTCACACTTTGCTTGAGTTGTGTTGGAGACTTGCTGATTTTGGGTTGTGGGAAAGCCCATGGCCCTCCATCTCAGCTAGTCCTGCTAATTCATAGTGACGTGGCTGATCTCGACAGCAAGAGATGAAAGGCACATCTGACATCCCCATTTAATCAGAGCAGACTGGTCTAAGCAGAAGTAGATGCCACTTGTCTTACAAGTATACTGCGACTTTCTCAGTAGGTGAATGCTTCTCTCAACCCTTGTCAGGATTTTTCATACAGTACTTATGGCAACCACTGAGTCATGCCTATGGTCCATTTTCTTTTGTGTGCATGGTTTTGGGCTACAAATAAGATTAATTATTTTAAGGTTTGGTTGTCTAAGCTGTAATGTGTGTACTGTCTGTGAAAACTGAAAAAGGAAAAAAAGTTTGTTGCTCTCTCAGCCAGGTTTTATTCCTTTTTGATCTCAATAAACACTAGTGGGCAGACATACCAGGGTGCACTGTCAGGTAAAATAGGACTCTCCTCTGCAGGTAAAAAGGAATGGAGTTGTCGTCGTGGGTAGAGACTAAAACTGTGGAATGTGGGCGTGGTTAAGCTGGCGACCTGAGCGGACATGTGTGATCCGGGCTCTGCATATACCTGCTTCTTTTATCCATAATATTCGGGATTTATCCACTACTGACACCCAATTTCTCTCCTGGGGGACCTCAGAGTATTAGAAAAGGGAAGACTGGTTCTGGGCAACCAGATGCTTTGGCTTCTAAGGCCTCTCTGCAGCACAAGAAGCAAACCCCTGCACGCTGTCTCAACATAGCGAAGAATGACTGCCCCGACAGATACAGCTACCCTGGAGGAAAACCGCTTTACAGCCCTCATGCAGGCTATTACTAGCTGCAAAACCATGCTGACAGAAAAAAATCATCTCCTGCAAACGGATTTTGGGCTGATGAGAGACATGGATAAATTCTGTGATCAGTTGAGCGAGGCAGAGAGGCGAGTGGGTGAGTCGGAGGATTCTGCTAGGGATCAACAGGCATCCATACACACATTGCAAGGCAAGATGAAGGCCCTGGAGTCCCGCGCAGAGGATAGTGAGAATTGAAGTAGCTGGACAATCTGATAAAATGTCCCTGTTCTAGCTGGGATCCTCTAGGCCAGTGATGGCGAACCTTGGCACCCCAGATGTTTTGGAACTACATTTCCCATGATGCTCGACTACACTGCAGAGTGCATGAGCATCATGGGAAATGTAGTTCCAAAACATCTGGGGTGCCAAGGTTTGCCATCACTGCTCTAGGCTATCTTTGTTTTATTGCTTTGGGGGAGAGACTGCCCAGGTTGTATTTCACTGAGGGGCTGACCTGCAGGCTGTGGTGGACATTTTTGATATTGTCGGCCAGAGTGTGTACTGGGTCAACTCTTTTCGCTCCCTTTCACCTCCATAGAGGCATGAGACAAGGTTGTCCCTTGTCTCCAGCCCTTTTTACGTTGGCAATTGAGCCAATGGTGATCCTTTTCTGGTCCTCAGTAACAGTCTGTGGAATAACTATAGGTCCCTTACAGGAAAAGATATCCCTATATGCCGATGATACTCTTCTATATTTGAGAAATTAAACCGATTCCCTGGGGGCAGCCTTGTCCATTATTGATACTTTTGGTCGGTATTCTGGCATCTGCATTAATTGGGCAAAATCTGTCCTGTTCACACTTCACCCTACGGCTGCCTAGGTGCCAACCAACACCCCGTTGCAGAGAGTTTCTAAATTTAAATATTTGGGTGTCATAATCCACAGAGACCTATCACAATACACCACTCTCAACCTGACTCCGATGGTCGGGTGGTGGTCGCTTCTCTGTCTTGGAGATGAGCTGCTTGGAAGATGCTTCCCCCTTACCCTAGTCGGAAGAGTCTGATTAAAATGTCTATTCTCCCTAAATTTCTGTATCTTTTTAGGCAAACCCCAATTCCTATACTGATTACCTTTTTCAACAAATTGTATAGTATAATTTCTTCATTTATCTGGAACGGTAGCACTCCCAGAGAAGAAAAAAAACACACTACAGCTCCCTGCCTCTTTTGGAAGTTTTGCCCTGTTTTTTATTAAATATTATTGGGCCACAGTCCTGGTTACGGTCCATTGCTGGCTCTCGGAGGAACCAGACAATCTTGCTGCCACGTCGGAGGCGGCGTTGCTGGGCTCCTATGCTGATCTGCGCAATCTGATCAACCGGGGACCCAGGTCTAACCCCCGTATTACCGCTTTAATGTGTACTTTTTTAAAGGTGTGGGGTGTTATCCAGGCTAAGGTGGATATATCCGGTACTTGGTCCCCACACACCCCTCTTTGGGGTGACCCACGACTACCTCATTTTTAATCTATGTCTGACCCTGTAGTGTGGAATAAAAACCTTGGGAGACGTGGTGTCTAATGGTAGATTACTTAGCTTTGACCTAAAACGTGCACAGGATCTCCCTAACCGCATGCTATTTAGATACTTGTGGTTATGACACACGTTCCAGGCCCAATTCCCATGTGACATCACACTGGAGGATATTCCTGCATTGGCTGATGATGACTGGGAAGAGGGTATCCAACAGTACATCCCCTAATGATCTCTTCTAGAAATAAATTCACTTAATTGCATCGGGTATATTACTCTCCAGAACGGTTGAGTAGAATATAGCCTGATAAAAGACCAGCCTTCAGTAGATGTCAAGCCTCGTAGACGCAACCGGGTTTCACGGCAAAAAACAGCAAGAAAACGGCTTCTTGCCGAGATTCCCGTTCGTGTGTACGAGGCATTCAGGTTTCTCATCTGGAAATCTGGCCAGAATCTCGACGAGAAAAAAAAAAGAACCTGCTCTCTTTTTTCTCGTCGAGATTCTCGTTTGCCTGTTTCCAGACGACAAACCCGAGAGTGCGTATACTTACCGGCACCGTGGAAACCCACACATGCTCGAAATTACTTTGACGCATGCGCAGTTTCTTCCACGGCATAGGTAGGGTGAAGCAAGATGGCGGCGACGGCATCGAATGTGACGAGCGCATGCTCGTCGTACGCGATGATGTAACCGCGTTCTTTCCTTTCAAGAGAACCGCAGTTCTTTTGAAATGAAAGTCAGTACACTCGGGCGGCAAGAGTTTCTTGCCAAGAATCTCATCAGGGAAAACTACGGGTTTTTCCTGACGAGGTTCTCGGTCATGTGTACGAGGCCTCACACAGAGGTATCCTTTTTTTTCCATGTTGTGTGGTCATGTCCGCAGCTACAGATCTTCTGGAGTGGAGTAGTGGAGACTATAAACTCCATAGGCAAACTAAGAATCTCCTGTCACCCAATTCAGTGATGCCTTGGAGCCCCCTGCACCCCCCCCCCCCAAACTAAAAAAACGATTTTGTATTGTATACAGCCTTTTATGCTAGAAAGGCAATTTTGCAGCAGTGGAACAAGCCCCTCCCCCTGACGGTCCATCAGTGACAGACACTTGTAGATGTGGCACTGTCCCTATACATGTTGACATATATGGGATGCAACTGCCCAAAACAGTTTGATAAACTCTGGGCGGCCTGGGTTTGAGAGTGGCGACTGCCTCTGGATTGGTTTCGGAATGCAGTAATAATGATGCTTTTTTAGGTAATAAATAAAAAAACTATTGATTGTACATGATGTATATGAATACATCAATGCGCAAAGATAGTCAACTCTTTCCCCTTTTTTTTGTCTTCCTGATCCTGTTTCACTGCATCCTGCCGCTAGATTACTTTTCAGCTCACTTGGATGGCACTATGATCTGTAGTTATTGATTTTAATCTGATCTCTATTGATAACTTGTGTATGGCTGATGAGATTGTACCACTGCTTCTATTTTGTTTGTTTTGAAATCTAAATAAACTTTGTTAAAAAAAAAAAATTGGAATGTGATAGATTTCAGATCATGTAAACAATACATTTGTATGTGAAAATGGGTCATTCTTAAAATACCATAAGCACTTCATGGGAAGCAGTGGTCATCAACCATGTCCTCAGGGCCCACTAACAGGCCAGGTATTATGTATTACCTTGGGGAGATGCAGACTTGTATACTGCAATCACTGAGCAGCAAATGATATTACCTTCGATGTATTTCAGTTATCTTGCAAACCTGACCTTTTAGTGAGCCCTGAGGATAGGGTTGATGACCACTGATGTAGAGGGTGTATTTATATAAAGTGTAAAAATAAATTCCATGCGGCTGCACTCATGGGCATCCGCTGAAATTTTTTCGGGGGGGGGGGGCGCTTCGGCAGCAGCGATACACAGTCGCATTTAACCCTTTCTTCGACCGCTAGCGGGGGTTTAAACCCCCCCTCTAGCGCCCGAATAGGATGGATGGTATCAGTAGGACAGTGGAGGGTGTCAGTAGTTTTTTTTTTTTTTTTACAAATTTATTGATTTTTACATTTTTTAACAGTCTTGTTGGGGGGCTTTGGTTAAATATCAGGGGACTAAACAGACTCCTGATGGCTCACTTTTGAAAAAGAGAAAGGGACTGAGTGTGAATTGTTCAGTTCCTTTCTCTGAAGCATAATAAACATAGTAAATTGGAACAAATACACTCTGTGTGTACCAAACTATTCCTGATTCCCTCAATCTCTGTACTGGTCCCCTGCAGCTTCTGTGAAAGTTGTGACAGGCTGTGGTA